>NC_137667.1:844184-874184 GCF_963422515.1 Blennius ocellaris | reverse complement strand
AGTCTGTTTGTCCTCCAGTCTGTCCTCCAGTCTGTCTGTCCTCTAGTCTGTTTGTCCTCCAGTCTGCTTGTCCTCCAGTCTGCTTGTCCTCCAGTCTGTCTGCCATCTAGTCTGTTTGTCCTCCAGTCTGTTTGTCTTCCAGTCTGTCTGCCATCTAGTCTGTTTGTCCTCCAGTCTGTTTGTCTTCCAGTCCATCTGTCCTCTAGTCTGTCCTTCATCCTGTCCCGTAATATGTCCTCCAGTCCACCTGTCAATCTGTCTTCGAGCCCTATAGTCTGTCCTCCAGTCTGTTTGTCCTCCAGTCTGTCTGTCCTCTAGTCTGTCATGTAGGCCTCCAGTCTGTCCTCCAGTCTGTCCGGTCTGTCTCCAGGTTGGTCAGAGACAGACTAAAGGTGGAGGTGGACCAGATGAACCAGCAGGTCCCAGGATTCAGACCCAGTCTAGTCGTCCTCCAGGTGGGTCTGGTTCTGTCCCCTAAGTTCTGGTCTCAGTCTGTCACGTCTCGACAAGGAGACTGTCCTCTCTGTGGGGACATCTGAAGATGATGATGATGAAGATGTCTTGCAGGTTGGAGACCGAGACGATTCAAATCTTTACATCAGGACCAAACTGAAAGCTGCAGCCGAGGTGAGAAGACCCTAGACCTCTAGACCCTAGACCTGCAGACCCTAGACCTCTAGACCCTAGACCTCCAGACCCTAGACCTCCAGACCTATAGCTCTAGACCTTCAGACCCTAGACCTCTAGACCCTAGACCTCTAGACCCTAGACCTCCAGACCCTAGACCTCTAGACCCTAGACCTCCAGACCCTAGACCTCCAGACCTATAGCTCTAGACCTCCAGACCCTAGACCTCTAGACCCTAGACCTCTAGACCCTAGACCTCCAGACCCTAGACCTCCAGACCCTAGACCTCTAGACCCTAGACCTCCAGACCCTAGACCTCTAGACCCTAGACCTCTAGACCCTAGACCTGCAGACCCTAGACCTCTAGACCCTAGACCTCTAGACCCTAGACCTGCAGACCCTAGACCTCTAGACCCTAGACCTGCAGACCCTAGACCTCTAGACCCTAGACCTCTAGACCCTAGACCTGCAGACCCTAGACCTGCAGACCCTAGACCTCTAGACCCTAGACCTCTAGACCCTAGACCTCCAGACCCTAGACCTCCAGACCTATAGCTCTAGACCTCCAGACCCTAGACCTCTAGACCCTAGACCTCTAGACCCTAGACCTCCAGACCCTAGACCTCTAGACCCTAGACCTCCAGACCCTAGACCTCTAGACCCTAGACCTCTAGACCCTAGACCTGCAGACCCTAGACCTCTAGACCCTAGACCTCTAGACCCTAGACCTGCAGACCCTAGACCTCTAGACCCTAGACCTGCAGACCCTAGACCTCTAGACCCTAGACCTCTAGACCCTAGACCTGCAGACCCTAGACCTGCAGACCCTAGACCTCTAGACCCTAGACCTCTAGACCCTAGACCTGCAGACCCTAGACCTCTAGACCCTAGACCTCTAGACCCTAGACCTCCAGACCCTAGACCTCCAGACCCTAGACCTCCAGACTCTAGACCTCCAGACTCTAGACCTCCAGACCCTAGAACTCCAGACCCTAGACCTGCAGACCCTAGACCTCCAGACCATAGACCTCCAGACCCTAGACCTCTAGACTTATAGCTCTAGACCTCCAGACTCTAGACCTCCAGACTGTAGACCTCTAGACCTATAGCTCTAGACCTCCAGACTCTAGACCTCCAGACCCTAGACCCCTAGACCTCCAGACTCTAGACCTCCAGACCTCCAGACTCTAGACCTCTAGACCTATAGCTCTAGACCTCCAGACTCTAGACCTCCAGGCCATCCTGGTCTGGTTGTGGACCAGCAGTTAGTGGACCAGATGTGTTTGGTCTTCAGATCGGGATCGAGGCGAAACACGTGAGGCTGCCGAGGTCGACCACGCAGGACGAGGTAGGACGCGCCGCCGTGTCCCCGCTGACCCCCTGACCCCCTGACCCCCCCGACCCCCTGACCCCCCCGACCCCCTGCCGGTCCTGCAGGTCCTGCAGAGCATCGTGGCGGTGAACCAGAACCCGGCGGTCCACGGTCTGATCGTCCAGCTGCCATTAGACTCCGCCCACCAGGTCCACAGCCAGCTGGTCACCAACACCGTGTGTCCAGACAAAGACGTGGACGGGTCAGTGCCTGCAAGGCGGCGCGCAGGGCGGCGCCACACACCCTGACCTGTGTGTGTGTGTGTGTGTGTGTGTGTGTGTGTGTGTGTGTGTGTGTGTGTGTGTGTGTGTGTGTGTGTGTGTGTGTGTGTGTGTGTGTGTGTGTGTGTGTGTGTGCGCAGTCTGAGCTGTATCAACGCAGGCCGCTTGTCTCGCGGCGACCTGGACGACTGTTTCCTGCCGTGTACACCCAACGGCTGTATGGAGCTCATCAGGCAGACCGGTACTGTGTGTGTGTGTGTGTGTGTGTGTGTGTGTGTGTGTGTGTGTGTGTGTGTGTGTGTGTGTGTGTGTGTGTGTGTGTGTGTGTGTGTGTGTGTGTGTGTGTGTGTGTGTGTGTGTGTGTGTGTGTGTGTGTGTGTGTGTGTGTGTGTGTGTGTGTGTGTGTGTGTGTGTGTGTGTGTGTGTGTGTGTGTATGTGTGTGTGTGTGTGTGTGTGTGTGTGCGTGTGCGCGCGTGTAACTAGTTACTTTCCCTATAAGTAACTAGGCAGTTTTCCCTATAAGTAACTAGTTACTTTCCCTATAAGTAACTAGTTACTTTCCCTGTAAGTAACTAGGCAGTTTTCCCTATAAGTAACTAGTTACTTTCCCTGTAAATAACTAGGCAGTGTTCCCTATAAGTAACTAGTTACTTTCCCTATAAATAACTAGGCAGTGTTCCCTATAAGTAACTAGTTACTTTCCCTATAAGTAACTAGGCAGTTTTCCCTGTAAGTAACTAGTTACTTTCCCTATAAGTAACTAGGCAGTGTTCCCTATAAGTAACTAGTTACTTTCCCTATAAGTAACTAGGTACTTTCCCTATAAGTAACTAGTTACTTTCCCTGTAAGTAACTCGGTACTTCCCTGTAAGTAACTAGTTACTTTCCCTATAAATAACTAGGCAGTGTTCCCTATAAGTAACTAGTTACTTTCCCTGTAAGTAACTCGGTACTTCCCTGTAAGTAACTAGTTACTTTCCCTATCAATAACTAGGCAGTGTTCCCTATAAGCAACTAGTTACTTTCCCTGTAAGTAACTAGGCAGTTTTCCCTATAAATAACTCGGTACTTCCCTGTAAGTAACTAGTTACTTCCCTATAAGTAACTAGTTACTTCCCTGTAAGTACCTGCAGCCTGCAGGTGTAATCTGATTGGTCCAGAGTCCCTACCTGTGCAGGTGTGGCGGTGGAGGGTAGCCACGCGGTGGTGGTAGGACGCAGTAAGATCGTAGGGTCTCCGATGCTCGACCTCCTGCTGTGGAGCCACGCCACCGTCACCTGCTGCCACTCCAAGACCTCCAACCTGCCGGAGCAGGTGAGCCTCCGTCACCTCCTGCTGAGGAACCTCCTCCGTCACCTTCCTCTCTCACTACCTGCCCCCCCCCCCCCAGGTGTCCCGGGCAGACATCCTGGTGGTGGGGGCGGGCCGAGCAGAGATGGTTCATGGTGATTGGTTGAAAGAAGGAGCCGTGGTCATCGACTGTGGAATCAACTACGTCACCGGTACAACCTGCAGTTCCTCAGTGGGGGGGGTTAGGGTTCAGTTCCTCGGTGGGGGGGTCAGGGTTCAGTTCCTCAGTGGAGGGGAGTTAGGGTTCAGTTCCTCAGTGGTGGGGGGTCAGGGTTCAGTTCCTTGGTGGGGAGGTCAGGGTTCAGTGTCTCGGTGGGGGGGTCAGGGTTCAGTGTCTCGGTGGGGGGGTCTGGGTTCAGTACCTCAGTGGGGGGGGGTTAGGGTTCAGTTCCTCAGTGGGGGGGGTCAGGGTTCAGTTCCTCGGTGGGGGGGGTTAGGGTTCAGTTCCTCGGTGGGGGGGTCAGGGTTCAGTTCCTCAGTGGGGGGTCAGGGTTCAGTTCCTCGGTGGGGGGGTTAGGGTTCAGTTCCTCAGTGGGGGGGTCAGGGTTCAGTTCCTCGGTGGGGGGGTCAGGGTTCAGTGTCTCGGTGGGGGGGTCTGGGTTCAGTGTCTCGGTGGGGGGGTCTGGGTTCAGTGTCTCGGTGGGGGGGTCAGGGTTCAGTTCCTCAGTGGGGGGGTCAGGGTTCAGTACCTCAGTGGGGGGGGTTCTGAAGATGAGGATGGATTGTTCTGATTGGTTGGCTGCTCGTTCACCTTCATGACCTCTGACCTCTGCCAGACGAGACGAAGGCCGGCGGGAGGCGGGTGGTGGGGGACGTCCACTACGCCTCGGCCTATCAGAGAGCAGGATTCATCACCCCGGTCCCGGGAGGGGTGGGGCCTATGACGGTGGCCATGCTGATGGAGGTAAGGCTACCATGGTAACAGACTGAACGCTGCTGGCTGTCACCATGGTAACAGACTGAACGCTGCTGGCTGTCGCCATGGTAACAGACTAAAGGCTGCTGGCTGTCTCCATGGTAACAGGCTGTACAAACTGCTGGCTGTCGCCATGGTAACAGACTGAACAGGACCTGTAGAGTTGAACTAATTGAGGTCGGTTGTTCTGGAACCGTAAACTCAGAGTTCAGGAAAACTTCAGACTTTGTTCAACCTCCTTTTGTTGTTTTGTTTGTTAGTCTTGTTGTTGTATTAGTCTTTTTTTTTTTTAAAGGTGTTGCTACTGGTTTCGTGACCACTTGTCCTATTTATTGTTGTTGTTGTCCTGGTGTTATCTTCATCTTGTTTCTGGTTGTTGGTTTCAGTGTTGTTGTGGTTTTGGCTAAAGTGGTGTTGTCATAGTAACGCTGGTTGTTGTTGTTGTTGATCTGTCGCCTGTTTGTTCCAGAACACCGTGCGCAGTGCTCAGCGGTTCCTGAGTCGCAGTACAACCGGCCGCTGAAACAGGTGAAACCGGTTCCAGGAAACAACCGAACTGTCTCACAAGTGTCACACCCTCACTATCTGTTTGTTTGTTTGTTTGTTTGTTTGTTTGTTTGTTTGTTCACGGGGGACCAGCGATGACACGACTGTCTGGATGTTCTGCAACGAGTTGACAGTTTGTTTTTCACCGTCTGAGTCTGAAACACGTCAACAACCGACAGAGAGACACGGGGCTGCTGTCGGCCTACAAAACAACAAACAAGAGAAACAACAAACAATAAAAACAACAACAAAAAACATCTAAATGAAAACAAGAGGAATAACAAAACAATGAAAAACAATCAAATGAGATAAACAATGACAACACTCTGAAATAACAAACAACAATAAACAACAACAAAAGCACAGGATAAACAAGATCAAAGGTTTCTGACCTGGACTCAGAAAACAAAAACAAAACTTCCAGATCGCCTCCAAAATTTAATGGAATTTCATCGTATATTATGGATAAATATACAGATTATTTTATTGTTTTCTCAGCAGGTGTGATAAATAAACAAAACACTAAGCAACAGACAAAAACAACACAACAAACATGAAAAACAACATCAAAGAAGAAACGTGAGCTTCCCGTCAGATCAAAGAAACTAAACAAGAACCAAAAATGTTTCAATAAAGCTTTCAAACATCCAAAACGTTTGCCTGTGATTCTGATTGGTTCAGACAGAGAGCAGGGCTGTGATTGGTTCAGACAGAGAGCAGGGCTGTGATTGGTTCAGACAGAGAGCAGGGCTGTGATTGGTGGAAAAAGACGTTTATTTACAAAATGATGAAAAACACACATTTGTACAAAAACACTGAAACATAGACACTTCCTGTCCCTCCTCCATAATAAGAGCACACTCAGTCACTTCCTGTCCCTCCTCCACAATAAGAGCACACTCAGTCACTTCCTGTCCCTCCCCCACAATAAAAGCACACTCAGTCACTTCCTGTCCCTCCTCCACAATAAGAGCACACTCACCAGCTACTTCCTGTCCCTCCTCCACAATAAGAGCACCCAGACTTATATTTTGTCCATTCCTCGATTGTCTGAAAGATTTCACAAAATGTTTTCACACGTTCCACAACAAAAAACAAAAACAGAACCTTCTAGAACCAGAGGACCCTTGTGGAACCTTCCGGGAGGTTCTGGAAGGTTCCAATACATGTGTGCAACAGGAAGGGAACAAACCCTTTCACATTAAAAGTTCCCGTTATGGGACTGTAGGTGGAGTTGCCTTCGATTAATTTGAAAGTCTTTATCGACCAGACTTTCTCATGAGGCCGCAGCTGTGACCTTCGACCTCCAGTGACCTCCAGTGACCTTTAATGACCCCGAGTGACCTTTAATGACCTCCAGTAACCTTTAATGACCTCAAGTGACCTTTAATGACCTCGAGTGACCTTTAATGACCGCCAGCGACCTTTAATGACCGCCAGTGAGCTCTAATGACCTCCAGCGACCTCTAATGACCTCTGATGACCTCTAGTGACCTTTAATGACCTCCAGTGACCTCTAATGACCTCCAGTAACCTTTAATGACCTCAAGTGACCTTTAATGACCGCCAGCGACCTTTAATGACCGCCAGTGAGCTCTAATGACCTCCAGCGACCTCCAGTGACCTCTGATGACCTCTAGTGACCTTTGACCTCAGGTGTTTCTGAACGACGGAAAAAGTGACTGGAGGCCGAGGGTCATAATGATAATGAGCTCTCAGCCAATCAGATTCAACGCTACAATCAAGACTGTTGGACGGACGGACAGACGGGTAGGGCAGGTAGGATTGGTAGGACGGGTGGGACGGGTAGGGCGGGTCTGACGGTCACTCCACCGCCACGCCGTCCACGCTCTCCTGGGAAACCTCGGAGTCCAGGGAGTAGCAGGAGCTGCCGTTGTCCTGAACGTCCCTGTTGGCCTCCTCGGAGAGCGCGGCGGCCGAGGCCCCGCCCCCGCCCCCCCCGCCGGCCCCGCCCCCCCCTCCCCCACCGGCGCCGCTCTCGCAGAAGTGGGCGGAGGCCTGGAAGAGCTGGCTGCAGAGGCGGTTGTAGCGGTGGTAGCGCGCCGGCCGGCCGGTGTGGGTGTACATGTGCTCCTGCAGCTGGCTCTTGTGGCAGAAGCGCAGGCCGCACACGGCGCAGGCGATCTTCCGCTTGCGCGAGTGCGGGACGGTGGCGGCGGCGCCGGGGGCGGGGCCTCCGCCGCCGCCGCCGCCGCCCCGGCTCCGTCGCAGCTCCGCGGCCAGCTGGCTGGCGAGCGCCTGGCTCTGCCGCAGCGCCTCCTCCAGACACCCGGCGTCCAGCTGCTCCACGGCGCCCGGCGGCCCCTCCTCCGACGCCGCGTCCAGCTCGCCGCCGCGCGGCAGCCCCGCCGCCACTAGGCGGGCGGGGTCCAGGGCGTGGCTGAACAGGTGCTCCCGCAGGCCCTCGGGGGAGGAGCAGCGCTCGCCGCAGCGGGGGCAGAGCAGGATGAGAGGCCCGCGGCCGGGGCTGCCGCCCGCCGCCGGTGACCCCGCCCCCCCCGCCGCCGCCACCGGAGACCCCGCCCCTTCCTCGTCCTCGTCCTCGTCCTCCTCCTCCTCCTCCTCCTCCTCCACCCGCTCCTGCTTGATGCGGGCCGAGATGTCCGAGTCGTCTCCGGACGCCACCGAGCAGACGTTGCGCAGCGCCGAGGCGGCGCCGTCGGGGCCGACGCCCCCCAGCGCCACGGCGAGGGCGAGCCGGGCGCGGGCGCCGCGGCCCGACGGGCGGCCGTCCTCGGCGGCGGCGTTGGGGCCGGCGGCGGCGGCGTTGTCCTTGCCGGCCAGCTGGGAGGAGATCTGGATGCCGTACAGGTTGGACATGCGGACCACGTCGGCGGCGGCGGTGGCGTCCGCGGCGGTGACGGCGACGGCGGCGGCGGCGCCCTCGCCGGGCTTGCGGCACAGCTGGTAGGCGTGCAGGAACTTGATGCCGTCCTGCAGACGGCTCGGCTCCACCGCCTGCTTGGGACACGTCCCCGTGTACATGATGTGCAGCAGGTAGCTGAACACGTCTGGCTGGATGTCGGTGGGCTGGATCTTTATACACTCACTGACAACAACAACAACAACAACAACAACCGTCACACACAACAACAGGAGGAGGAAGAGGGAGAAGAGGAGGAGGAGGAGCAGGAGGAGGAAGAGCGAGAAGATGAGGAAGAGGAGGAGGAGCAGGAGGAGGAGGAGGAAGAGCGAGAAGATGAGGAAGAGGAGGAGGAAGAGGAGGAGCAGGAAGAGGAGGAGCAGGAGGAGGAGGAGGAAGAGGAGGAGTAGGAGGAGCAGGAAGAGGAGGAGGACGAGGAGGAAGAGGGAGAGGAAGAGGAAGAAGAGGAGGAGGAGGAGGAGGAGGAGGAGCGGGAGGAGGAGGAGGAAGAGGAAGCGGAGGAGGAGGAGGAGGAGGAGGAGGAGGAGGAGGAAGAGGAAGAGGAAGAGGAGGAAGAGGAAGAGGAGGAGGAGGAGGAGGAGGAGGAAGAAGAGGAGGAGCAGGAGGAGGAGGAGGAGCAGGATGAAGAGGAGCAGGAGGAAGAGGAGGAGCAGGATGAAGAGGAGGAGGAGGAGGAGCAGGAGGAGCAGGAGGAGGAGGAGGAGGAGGAGGAGGAGGAGGAGGAGGAGCTCTCACCTGGACTGGTGGATGAAGATCATCTTGAAGTAGTTGGAAAACGCCGCCAGCACCGCCCGGTGGGCTTTGAAGTACACGTTGCCGATGGCAACCGTACAGTCGCACAGGAAACCGAACTCACGCTGAACGTTGAGCTGCTGCAGCAGGAAGAGGCTGTGAGACGACACCTCCATGTCCCTGCAACACACACACACACACACGCACACACACACACACGCACGCACGCACGCACGCACGCACACACACACACACACAGCCTGTGAGACAACACCTCTATGTCCCTGCAACACACACACACACACACACACACACACACACACACACACACACACACACACACACACACACACACCTGTACGCACACACAGGACACCAGTACGTCTGTGCGCGTGCACGCCGGATCGCGCCCGCGCAGCCTCCATCCTTCATTCACAGTCAGACAGACCGTCCTCATCATCTGCACCGACACGCGTGCACGCGCCCCGGAAAAAGACACGCGCCCGCCGGCCCCACGCACACACACACGCAGACACGGTGCCGTGCGCGCGCCGTAATCCTCCCTCTTACCGCAGAAAGGAGCAGATTGTCCTCACGAGCCGAGCTGCCGCCGCAGAGCCGATCTCGCGGTGGGACGCGTCACGTCTCGCGAGAGGAGCGCACGGCGGGGCGGGTCACGTGTCCCGACGTGAGGCCGTAAACAACAGACAACAAACAAAACCGTCTGAAGCTTCATCACTGCCACCATCTTCTTCATCACCATCATCATCATCTTCATCACGATAATCAACATCATCATCATCACCTTCATCATCATCATCACCATCATCAGCATCACCATCATCACCTTCATCATCATCATCACCATCATCATCACCTTCATCATCATCACCATCATCATCATCATCACCATCACCACCATCTTCTTCATCACCATCATCATCATCTTCATCACGATAATCAACATCATCATCATCATCACCTTCATTACCATCATCACCATCACCTTCATCATCACCATCATCACCATCATCATCATCACCTTCATCTTCATCATCACCATCATCACCACCACCATCATCATCATCATCATCACCTTCATCACCATCATCATCATCACCTTCATCATCATCCTCTTCATCGTCACCATCATCATCACCACCTTCATCATCATCCTCTTCATCGTCACCTTCATCATCATCATCATCATCATCCTTCATCATCACAACAATCATCATTCTTCATCATCACCCAAGGGCATAGCAGGATTTTCTAAGGGGCGGGGCTTAAGCAGACAGGAGGGCGTGGTTTCAGGTGGTCATAAATGAAGGAGTCATGAGATGAATTGATGGTTATGATGACATGAATGGTTGTAACTTAACAATATATTGCCTCAGAGCTCAGCAGCGCCCCCTGTGGCTCCACCTGCAGGACAATGGGACACCTGGTGCTGATGAGCTGCAGCATCATCACCACCTTCATCATCCTCTTCATCATCACCATCATCATCATCATCCTCTTCATCGTCATCACCACCTTCATCATCATCCTCTTCATCATCATCACCACCTTCATCATCATCCTCTTCATCATCACCATCATCATCATCATCACCACCTTCATCATCATCCTCTTCATCGTCACCAGCAGCATCATCATCCTCTTCATCGTCACCATCATCATCACCATCACCATCATCATCATCATCCTCTTCATCAACACCACCTTCATCATCATCCTCTTCATCGTCACCAGCAGCATCATCATCATCAACACCAACTTCATCATCATCTTCTTCATCGTCACCACCTTCATCATCATCAACACCACCTTCATCATCATCATCCTCTTCATCGTCACCAGCAGCATCATCATCCTCTTCATCGTCACCACCTTCATCATCATCCTCTTCATCGTCACCAGCAGCATCATCATCATCACCATCATCATCGTCACCACCTTCATCATCCTCTTCATCGTCACCTTCATCATCTTCACATCAGAAGTATGAGATGATTATTGAAACTGATTTAAAAGGTTCTAAGGCCACGAAGCTGTGTGTGTGTGTGTGTGTGTGTGTGTGTGTGTGTGTGTGTGTGTGTGTGTGTGTGTGTGTGTGTGTGTGTGTGTGTGTGTGTGTGTGTGTGTGTGTGTGTGTGTGAGAGAGAGAGAGAGAGAGAGAAAATGCCTGTCGCGCTCTTAACAGGAAGTAAAGTAACTCTGATGCTTTTATTCTGAAGCGGTGCGGGCGGAAGTCCTCCGGCGACCGGAAGAAGAGGGAAGAGGAGAAGAAGAAGAAGAAGAGGAGGAGGAGGAAGAAGAAGAAGAAGAAGAAGGAGTGAGAAGGAGGAGAAGTGTCGTCGTTCCGCGGTTCTCGTCTCCCGTCGGACCGTCGCTCCCCCCCGGGGCCCCCCCTCTCCTCTCCCCCCCCCCCCGCCGCCAGCAGCAGCAGCTCCTCCGGCACGGTGAGTCCGGGCCGCGGCGCCCCTCCGCCGGCTGCGGTGCCCCCCCCTCCTCCCCCCTCCCCTCCCCCCCGCGGCCTGCTGGATGCGGGGCGGTGCGGTGCGGGGGCGGCGGGGCAGTTTGCGGGAGAGAGAGAGAGAGAGAGAGTGAGACAGAGAGAGAGAGCTCAGTGACGTCATCACCCGCCTCTGACATCCCGCATCCGGTGCTGCGTTTCAAAGTCAAAGGCTCCAGTTTCAACTCTTCGAGGATAAAATACAGAAAGACCCTTCGGAGGTACTCGGAAGTAGTAATTAGTTACTGATTACTTCTCTGAGAAAGTAGTCAGGGAATGGATTACTCTCTTAGTTACTTTTATAATTCCTATAATTACTTTTCTAAAACCTCTAATTCTGCTCTCTAAAGTTCTTCCTGTAGAAGAGAATCAAATAAAAGTCTTTATTTCAACTTCCTGCTCAAGTTAATGTAAAATAAACATTTAAACTGTTTCCTGCACGTTGTACAGAATTTTAATGTAAATAAAACAAAGCTTTGCTTCTGTTAGCTGTTTTTTTTTTTCATATTCTGTTAAGATAGATGATAGATAATTACTTTATTCATCCCCGAAGGGAAATTGTCTTGTTGCAGCAATCTGGGACATACCAATATTATAAAATACAATAGAATAGTAATAAAGTAAAAAATAAAAATATAAAAATATCTGTGTATAAGACATAAAGTAAAACACAGAACGGAACATGGGCACTTAGAAATAAGACGAGATAAAAGCAAGATAATAAATAGTAAGGTGCAGTGGCAGAGCCATTAGAAGTACCATTATATAATAATAATAACAATAATACACATAATAACAGTGTGTAATAGCGTATAGCACTACTAATAATGGTAGCAATAATATAACAACAACAATATATATATATCAGTAATAATAATAATAATAATACCAATAGTAATAGTATACTTATAGTAATAATACCACCAATGGTAATAGTGTACTTGCACATGTATAAATATATGTACATGCAGTATGAAATATGCAATATATGATGTAATATAAGTATCAATGTAATTTAGTCCAGGTGATTTAAATCAAATACAGTAGTAAAATACTTTACAGTGAAAATCTCTCCTGACTTCTAAACACTTTTATTTTGAATAATTCCTGACCAACATGTTGCTGTTGCTCTAAATAAATCTGCATATTATTTTGCACGTCACCAAAGTGATGATTCCGCGGTGGAACCAGAGGGTTTGGGGTTTGGTGGGACGGTGTGTTCAGGGGGGGGGGGGGGTTCAGAGGGGGGGACTGACGGCCCGTTGTGTCCCCGCAGGGCGATGGCGAGGCCGAGCCACAGCGACCACGTCCTGCAGCAGCTCAACAACCAGCGCGAGTGGGGCTTCCTGTGCGACTGCCTCATCGCCATCGGCGACATCTACTTCCGCGCCCACAAGGCGGTGCTGGCCGCCTGCAGCTCCTACTTCCGCATGATGTTCATCCGCGACCAGCAGGGGGCGGGGCGGCTGGACCTCAGCAACATGCAGATCAGCGCCGAGTGCTTCGACCTCATCCTGCAGCTCATGTACCTCGGGCGCATCGCGGTGGGCGGCTACGAGTTCCAGGCGCTGAAGGCGTCCATGGCGCAGCTGCAGATGTACTACATCCCCGACTCGCTGGACGACCTGCGGGACATCAGGAGCTCCAACCTCACGCCGTCCTCCTCCGCGTCCTCGTCCTCCTCGTCCTCCTCGTCCAGCTCGTCCGCCGGGGCGGCCGGCGGGAAGATGATGTTCGGGGTGCGGATGTACGAGCAGGCGAGGGTCGAGGCGGAACCCGGGGTCAAAGGGCGTCCGGCGGCGGCGGTGCTACCGCCGGCGGTGCTACCGGCGGCGGCGGTGCTACCGGCGGCGGCCGTTAGACGGGCGGCGGTGGAGGAGCTGGTGGCGGCGCCGCCGCCTCCGCCTCCGGTTGGGCTAGCGGCGGAAGCGGCGTCCGAGCAGCCGTGTGACCTGCGCAAGAGGTCCGGCGGGCGTAGCTCCGCCCTCAAGGACCGGCCGCGGTTCGGACGCACCTACACCTGCGACGACTGCGGCTTCGTCTTCAGCTGCGAGAAGCTGCTGATCGAACACATCCTGACCTGCACCAACAGGAAGTCCTACCAGCCGCCGCCGCCGTCGTCCCGCGGCCACGAGGGCGACAACGACTCCGGCCGGGCCGAGAGCTCCACCTCCGAGAGCGCCGAGGACCACCGGCTCCGCTGCAGCGGGGGCGGCGGGGGAGGGGAGGGGGAGGAGGACGACTGGCCCGACGCCAAGGCGGACGCCGGCCTCGCCCTCGCCATCCGCTCGGTGGCGGCCGGGACGGACGGCGACCCCGGGTCGGCCGGGAGGAGCATCATCAAGACGGAGCCGGAGGAGAGGCGGTGCGGCGGCGCGGCGGCGCCGGCGCCGGAGCCCAGCACGTCCGGGCTGGACGACGGCGGCGAGGCGTTGGAGGGCCACGCGTCGAGCGGCGACGACTCGGGGATTCCCGCCAAGCTGCCGAAGCTGAAGGAGGAGGAGGACGACGACTGCGACGACGGCGTCCCCTGCGAGGTGTGCGGCGCCCTGCTGCCGGAGGAGGACCGGTCCGCCCACTACCTGTCCAACCACATGGGACACATCTGCGCCTGCGGCCGCTGCGGCCGCGTGCTCATCAAGGGCCGGCAGCTGCTGGAGCACGCCGAGCGCTGCGGCGAGGCGCACGGCGCCGACTCGGACTCGCCCGGCGAGGACGAGGAGGCGTCGCTGCTGGAGGAGCCGCGGGGGCTGGAGGAGGGCCTGATGGAGGAGGAGGGCCTGATGGAGGAGGAGGCGGGCGACCTGGCCTGCCCCCACTGCGGCCTGCTGTTCCAGAACGAGGCCGTGGCGCTGGAGCACGCCCTGACCTGCCACGACCCGGAGCTGTTCCGGCCGGCGGCGGCGGCGGCGGCGGCGGCGCTGCTGGAGGACGGCGGCGGCGGCGGCGGCGAGCCGGACCACCGGCGCAAGCACTTCTGCGGCATCTGCGGCAAGGGCTTCTACCAGCGCTGCCACCTGCGCGAGCACTACACCGTGCACACCAAGGAGAAGCAGTTCACCTGCCAGACCTGCGGCAAGCAGTTCCTGCGCGAGCGCCAGCTGCGGCTGCACACCGACATGCACCGCGGCATGGCGCGCTACGTCTGCCCCGTGTGCGACCAGGGCACCTTCCTGAAGCACGACCACGTCCGCCACATGATCTCGCACCTGGCGGCCGGCGAGACCATCTGCCAGGTGTGCTTCCAGATCTTCCCCGGCGGCGAGCAGCTGGAGAAGCACATGGACGTGCACCTTTACATCTGCGGCGTCTGCGGCGAGAAGTTCCGCCTGCGCAAGGACATGAGGAGTCACTACAACTCCAAGCACACCAAGAGACTGTAGGGGGCGCCGCGCCGTGCCGCGCCGCCACCAAGCCATAACTGTGAGAACAAACGATGCACTTGAACACCAAAAAACAAACTGTAACCTGCACTTTTACCGTATATGCAGAACCCTCCAGTGGGCGGGGCTTGTCGCCTCCAGTGGGCGGGGCTCTCCCGCCCGCCGTGGGCGGAGGTTTGTGTATGTTTGTGTTTGTACGATCTGCCAGATTAAAGAGTCCCGTCAGGTTTTCATTGAAAGTCCAACTGCATCTCGGTCTTTACTTTGGATTCTGGTGTGGTGGGGGCCTGGCGCCCCCGGTGGCCCCCGGTGGTACTGTGTGTGTGTGTGTGTGTGTGTGTGTGTGTGTGTGTGTGTGTGTGTGTGTGTGTGTGTGTGTGTGTGTGTGTGTGTGTGTGTGTGTGTGTGTGTGTGTGTGTGTGTCCCCGCATACAAAGACATGAAACTCCTGTCATTGCTGCTGTGTGGGAGTTGATGCAGCTGCACGGCCGCCATATTGGATGAGGATTCCCTTCCATTCCACTATGGTTTCTTCCACACAGCTGCCATCTTGGATGAGGATTCGCTCCAACCCCAGTATGGTTTGCTTGTGACACACAGCTGCCATCTTGGAAGAGGACACCGTCAACCCCATTGAGGTTTGCGTGTGACACACGGCCGCCATCTTGGATGAGGACACTGTCAACCCCATTATGGTTTGCGTGTGACACACAGCCGCCATCTTGGATGAGGACACCGTCAACCCCAGTATGGTTTGTTTGTGACACACGACCACCATCTTGGATGAGGACACCGTCAACCCCAGTATGGTTTGTGACACACGGCCACCATCTTGGATGAGGACACCGTCAACCCCATAATGGTTTGCGTGTGACACACAGCCGCCATCTTGGATGAGGACACCCGTCAACCCCATTATGGTTTGCGTGTGACACACCGCCGCCATCTTGGATGAGGACACCCTTCAACCCCCAGTATGGTTTGTTTCACTCAACGTGACACGGTGACTCGATATCTGTGGTTTTATGGACCAAAATTAACCCCATAAAATACCGACCCGATTAAAAAAGCACAATTTAAACACTTAAACGTGAAATTTCGGTGGAATCGGAGGAGCTGGGTTTTGATCCAATCGCGGTCAAGTTAAACTATTATTTCCTACAGTGGGAGCTTTATGTGTGACGGTGTGACGGTGTACACATCTGGGTTAGTTTTCAAAACAGAATAATGAAGCTCGCACAACTTTTTATCATACAAGTGTCCGTTTCATCACGAGTCAGTGTTTCGCCGCGTCGCCCCACAAACACCAAGCGTCGCCACATTAAGTCTCTAAATTCAATTCATAAAGTTTGACATGAAGATTAATTTCCCAACTTCAGAACTCGGAGGAAACACCTGGAAACTTTTGTAAACATGAAACAAAGACGAGTCGAGTTGTCGTGAGATTTTTATTCTTCAGATGGACGAGCTTCATTTAACCTTTAACCTTTGACCTTTAACCTTTAACCCGTCGCTCTTCACTGACGTCCTTCAGAGACGATCAGCAGGTCTGGTTAGTGACTCTCTACTAGCAGGTCTACTAGCAGGTCTACAATCCAGGTCTACTACCAGGTCTACGAGCAGGTCTACTAGCAGGTCCACTATCAGGTCTATGAGCAGGTCTACTAGCAGGTCTACTAGCAGGTCTACAATCCAGGTCTACAATCCAGGTCTACTAGCAGGTCTACTACCAGGTCTACTAGCAGGTCTACTACCAGGTCTACTTGCAGGTCTACAATCCAGGTCTACTACCAGGTCTGCTACCAGGTCTACTAGCAGGTCTACTAGCAGGTCTACTACCAGGTCTGCTACCAGGTCTACTAGCAGGTCTACTAGCAGGTCTACTAACAGGTCTACTTGCAGGTCTACTAGCAGGTCTACTACCAGGTCTACTTGCAGGTCTACTACCAGGTCTACTTGCAGGTCTACAATCCAGGTCTACTACCAGGTCTACTACCAGGTCTGCTACCAGGTCTACTAGCAGGTCTACTAGCAGGTCTACTAACAGGTCTACTACCAGGTCTATGAGCAGGTCTACTACCAGGTCTATTAGCAGGTCTACTACCAGGTCTACTATCAGGTCTACTAGCAGGTCTACAATCCAGGTCTACTACCAGGTCTACTACCAGGTCTGCTACCAGGTCTACTAGCAGGTCTACTAGCAGGCCCCCCTCACTGGTCCAGGTCCTTCTTGGAGGACCCGTCCCGGCTCTTGGCCCGGAGCTTGTTGACCTGGGACTCGGCGATGTCGGCGCGCTCCTCGGCCTCGTCCAGCTCGTGCTGCAGTTTGCGCAGTCGGGCCCCGTTGAGGTTGGCGGCCTCCTCCGCCTCCTCGGCGGCGTGCTTGTAGGACTTGACCTTCAGCTGCAGCTTGTCCACCAGGTCCTGGAGGCGGGCCAGGTTCTTGCGGTCCTCCTCGGTCTGGTAGGTGAGCTCCTTGGCGCGGCGCTCGTACTTGCGCACGCCCTTGACGCACTCGGCGCCCCGCCGCTGCTCCGCCTCCACCTCGCCCTCCAGCTCCCGGATGCGGGCCTCCAGCTTCTGCAGCTGCTTCTTGCCCCCCCTCATGGCCAGCTGCTCCGCCTCGTCCAGGCGGTGCTGCAGGTCCTTGATGGTCTGCTCCATGTTCTTCTTCATGCGCTCCAGGTGGGCGCTGGTGTCCTGCTCCTTCTTCAGCTCCTCCGCCATCATGGCGGCGTCCGTCACCGCCTTCTTGGCCTTGTCCTCGGCGTTGCGGTTCTCCTGCGCCGCCTCCTCCAGCTCGCCCTGCAGCTGCAGCAGGTCCGCCTCCTGCTTCTTCTTCTGGCTGAGCAGGCTGGCGTTCTGGGCGTGCAGCAGCTGCGCGCGCTCCGCCGCGTCGCCCAGCTCCTGCTCCGCCAGCCTGCGGCTGCGCTCCGTCTGCTCCAGCGCCGCCCGCACCTCCTCCAGCTCCGCCTGGACCAGGTTGTTGCGGCGCTCCAGCAGCGCCGCGTTCTCCCGCAGGTCGTCGCCGGCGCGCTGCGCGTCGTCCAGCTGCAGCTGCGCGTCCTTGAGGAACGCCTGCAGCGTCTTCAGCTGCTTGTGGGCGTCGGCCGCCTGCCGGTTGGCCTGGCCCAGCTGGACCTCCATCTCGTTCAGGTCGCCCTCCATCTTCTTCTTGACCCGCAGGGCCTCGTTGCGGCTCCGGGTCTCGGCCTCCAGCGAGGCCTGCAGCGACTCCAGCGTGCGCTGGTGGTTCTTCTTGGCCTGCTCCGCCTCCTCGTCCCGCTCCGACAGCTTGCGCTCCAGGTCGGCCTTCAGCTGGTTGAACTCCAGCTGCGCCCGCAGGATCTTGCCCTCCTCGTGCTCCAGGGAGCCCTCGGCCTCCTCCAGCGCCGACTGCAGCTCGTTCTTCTCCTGCTCCAGCTGCTTGCGCATCTTCTCCAGCTCGTGGGCGCTGCGGCCGCCCTCGCCCAGCTGGTCGCTGAGGTCGCAGATCTCCTCCTGGAGGTTCTTGTTCTCCCGCTTCGTGGTCTCCAGCTGGTCCAGCGACTCCTCGTAGGCGTTCCTCAGCTTGAAGAGCTCCGTGCTCAGGCCGCGCGCCTCCTTCTGCGACGCCTCCAGCTCGCACTGCGACTCCTCGAACTTCTGCTTCCACTCGGCCAGGACTTTGTCGAAGCTCCTCTGCTTCTTGTCCAGGGCCGCCGAGGCCGCGTTGGACCTCTCCAGGTCCAGCATCAGGTCCTCGATCTCGCTCTGCAGCCGGTGCTTGGTCTTCTCCAGGGAGGAGCACTTGGCGTTGACGGCCTCGGTGGCCTCCTCCGCCTCCTGCAGCCGCTGCACCAGCTTCTTCTTGGCGTCCTCCAGCTCCTCGGTCTTCTGGATCCCGTCGGTCTCGTACTTGGCCCTCCAGGCGGCGACCTCGGCGTTGGACTTGGAGAGCGCCCGCTGCAGCTCGGCCTTGGCCTCCTGCTCCTCCTCGAACTGCTCCCGCAGCAGGTCGCAGTCGTGGCGTGCGGACTGCACGGCGTGGGCCAGGGCGTTCTTGGCCTTCACCTCCTCCTCCAGCTGCCGGCGCAGGTCCTCCGCCTGCTGGTTGTAGGAGTTCTTGCCCCTGGTGAGCTGCGAGATCAGACACTCCTTCTCCTCCAGCTGCCGGCCCAGCTCGCCGTTCTCCGTCAGCAGCTTGGCGCGCTGCGTGGTCAGGTCGTTGACGGCGCGCTGCGCCTCCTCCTGCCTGCTCCGGTACTCGTTCATGCTGTCCTCCATGGAGCGGCTCAGCTTGTCCGTGCTGGACTTGGCCTTGGCCACGCTCTCCATGCTGGACGAGAGGTCGTCCAGCTCCAGCTTCAGCTCGCTCTTCTCCTTCTCCAGCTTCTGCTTGACGCGCTGCAGGTTGTCGATCTGCTCGCCCAGCTCGGCCACGGCGTCGGCGTGCTTCTTCCTGAGGGCGGCGGCGACGGACTCGTGCTGCAGCGTGGACTCCTCCAGCTCCCGCCGCAGCTTGTGGAACTCGGCGTCCCTCTTCTTGTTGAGCTCCACCTGGGCCGACGTGGCGCCGCCCGCCTCCTCCAGCCGCTCGCTGATGTCCTCCAGCTCGCGGGACAGGTCCGAGCGCTGCTTCTCCACCTTGGCCCGGGCGGCGCGCTCGGCGTCCAGCTCCTCCTCCAGCTCCTCCATCCGGGCCTGGTTCTCCTTCAGCTTCTTCTGGAGCTGCGCCGAGGCCACCCGCTCGTCCTCCAGCTTGGAGTTGACCTGCGTGACCTCGAAGTCCTTCTTCTTCAGCCTCTCTTCCAGCTGCTGCTTGTCGTTCTCCACGTCCATCAGACTCTCCTGGGTGAGCTTCAGGTCTCCCTCCAGCTTCCTCTTGGAGCGCTCCAGGTCCATGCGGACCTTCTTCTCCTGCTCCAGCGAGCCCTCCACGTCGTCCACCTGCTGCTCCAGCTTGACCTTGGCCTTGGTCAGGCTGTTGACTTTGTCCTCCTCGCTCTGCAGGTCGTCCAGGGTCTGCTGGTGGGCCTCCTGCAGAGCCCTCTTCTCCTTGCTCAGCTTGGCCACGCTCTCGTCCTGGGAGGCCATCTCCTCCGTCAGGTTCTTCACCTTGTTCTCGGTGGCGTGCTTCTCCTTCTCCACCTTGGCCAGCGTCAGCTCCAGGTCGTCGATGTCCTTCTTGAGCTCCGAGCACTCGTCCTCCAGCTTGCGTCTCTTTGCCGTGAGGTCGGCGTTCAGCTCCTCCTCGTCCTCCAGCCGCTCCGTCATCTCCTTCAGCTTGGCCTCCATCTGGATCTTGGTCTTGATGAGCTGCTCGCAGCGCTCCTCGGCGTCCGTCAGCGTGTCCTGTTCGGACTGGATCTGCAGCGCCAGGTCATTCTTCTCCTGGAGGAGGGTCACGATCTTCTCCTCCAGCTCCTTGCGCCGCGCTTCGGACTTCTCCAGCGCCTCCTTCAGCTTGTTGAACTCGTCCTTCATGTTGGCCATCTCCTTCTCGGACTCGGCGCTCTTCAGCAGCGGCTTGATTTTGAAGAAGAGCTTCATCCAGGGCCAGTTCTTCACGCCCAGGAAGGAGCGCAGGTTCCACTGGATGACCATCAGGGCGTCGCGCCGCTCCACCAGCTTGGCGAACTCCGCCCTCATGAGGAGGGCGCGGGCGTTGGCCTGGATCCTGGTGATGATCCGGGACAGCTGCTCGTCCCGCATCTCCTCCAGCGTCCCCAGCAGACCGGCCTTGAAGAAGACTTTGGTGTGGCCGAACTTGTACTGCGTGTGGTCGATGTCCAGAGAGCCCAGGAGCTTCTCCGCACTCTTCTTACAGTCCATGAACTGACCTTCGGGGATCGCCGAGGCGTTCAGGATCCTGCACACAACGGCAAAACACAGATTGATGGACTTCCTTCGGTACGGCGTGTCATGGTCGTACAGTCTCAGGAGTGTTGTGTTGTTGTGGTACAGCATGTCTTCATACACTATTAGGTGCGTTGTGGTGCAGTTTGTCGTTGTAGTCACAGTAGGTCGTTGTGGTACAGTCTCAGGTGTGTTGTGTTATGGTACAGCATGTCGTCATGCACTGTTAGGTGCGTCGTGTCGTGCTACAGCATGTCGTCGTCGTACAGTCTCAGGTGTGTTGTGGTATAGCATGTTGTCATACACTATTAGGTGCATACGTGGTGCAGTGTGTCGTTGTAGTCTCAGGTATGTTGTGTCGTGTCACAGTAGGTGGTTGTCGTACAGTCTCAGGTGTGTCGTGGTACAGCAGGTCATTGTCGTACAGTCTCAGGTGTGTCGTGGTACAGCAGGTGGTTGTCGTACAGTCTCAGGTGTGTCGTGTCACAGTAGGTCGTTGTTGTACAGTCTCAGGTGTGTCGTGGTACAGCAAGTGGTCGTGGTACAGTGTGAGGTGCGTTGTGTGGTCGTGGTACAGTGTGAGGTGCGTTGTGTGGTCGTGGTACAGTGTGAGGTGCGTTGTGTGGTCGTGGTACAGTGTGAGGTGCGTTGTGTGGTCGTGGTACCTGTAGCGCTGCTTGAAGTCTCCGTAGTGCACGCGGTTGGGGAAGCCCTTCCTGCAGATGCGGATTCCCTCCAGGACGCCGTTGCAGCGCAGCTGGTGCATCACCAGGCAGTTGTCCATGGCGCCCGGCGTCTTCCTCTCGTTGGGGATCAGGCAGCGGACGAAGTGCGGGTGCGTGGTCTTCAGGTTGTTCATCAGCTTGTTGAGGTTCTCGCGGTGCAGCGCCGACACCGTCTGGAAGGACGAGCCCTTCTTCTTGGCTCCCTTCCCGCCGGCCTTGTCCCCGTCGGTTCCGGCGTAGCTGGAGAAGAGCAGGCTGAGCAGCTTCAGCGAGGACTTCTGGAACAGACCCACCACCGTCTCGTTCAGCGGGTCTTTGTTCTTGACCAGCCAGCCGGAGATGTTGTAGTCCACCGTGCCGGCGTAGTGCACCAGGGCGAAGTGCGCCTCGGCTTTGCCCTTGGCCGCCCGCGGCTTCTCGAACATCTTGTTCTTGCCCAGGTGGTTGTCGTAGAGCTTGGACTTGAAGGTCTGGTCGCTGGCCTTGGGGAACATGCACTCCTCCTCCAGGATGGACATGATCCCCAGAGGCTTCTCGATCAGGTCGATGCAGGCCTGCAGGTCCATGCCGAAGTCGATGAACTCCCAGTCGATGCCCTCCTTCTTGTACTCTTCCTGCTCCAGGACGAACATGTGGTGGTTGAAGAACTGCTGCAGCTTCTCGTTGGTGAAGTTGATGCAGAGCTGCTCGAAGGTGTTGAAGTCAAAGATCTCAAAGCCGGCGATGTCCAGCACGCCGATGAAGTACTGCCGGTGCTGCTTGGTGTCCAGGGATTGGTTGATCCGCACCACCATCCAGTTGAACATCTTCTCGTACATGGTCTTGGCCAGGGCGCCGATGGCGTAGTACACCTGATCCACGCCTTGCCCTTTGGTGACGTACTCGTTTCCCACCTTGACCCGGGGATGGCACAGTCCCTTGATGAGGTCGGCCGAGTTCAGCCCCATCAGGTAGGCCGATTTGTCGGCCGCTTCGGTGCCGTCGGACTCGGCCTGCTCCTCGCGTTGCTTCTGCTTGAACTTCATGTTGCCGTAGTGCATGATGGCGCCGGTCAGCTTGTACACGCCCGTCTTCTCGTCTGGCGTGAAGCCCAGCACGTCGAAGGCGCTGTCGGTGGCCATCAGCTCCTCGGAGTCGTTGATGGAGTTGACCGTCACCTCTCCCTGGGAGATGTAGGAGTAGTCGTACGGGTTGTTGGTGATCAGGAGCATGTCCAGCAGCTCTGGCTTCTGATTGGACAGGATCTGGTAAAAGATGTGGTAGCCTCTTTCGGCCTTCAGCTGAAAAGTGACCCGCGACTTCTCCAGCAGGTACGTCTCGATGTCGGCGGACGACAGCTTCCCACTCGTGCCAAAGTGAATCCGGATGAATTTTCCAAACCGGGACGAGTTGTCGTTCCTCAGCGTCTTGGCGTTGCCGAAGGCCTCCAGCGCCGGGTTGGCCTGGATGATCTGGTCCTCCAGGGTCCCTTTGCCGGTGTCCTTCTTGCAGGCGCCTCCGACGGCGGCAATGCTGGCAAAGTACTGGATGACCCGCTTGGTGTTGACGGTCTTCCCGGCGCCGGACTCCCCGGTGATGAGGACGGACTGGTTCTCCCGGTCGGTCAGCATGTACTGGTAGGCGTTGTCCGAGATGGAGAAGATGTGGGGAGGGGCCTCGCTCCTCTTCTTGCCCCGGTACGCCGCCACCACCTCGGAGTCGTAGACGGGGAGCCACTTGTACGGGTTGACGGTGACGCAGAAGAGGCCGGAGTAGGTGTAGATCATCCAGGCGGCGTAGCGCTCCTTCAGGTTGAACAGCACCGCCGGCTCGTGGAGGAACGTGAACATCGCCATGTCCTCGATCTTGTCGAACTTGGGCGGGTTCTGGGGGTGAACGTCGGCCTCCTTCACCGTCACCGTGGCCCCGTCCTCCTTCTTCACCGTCACCACGCCGCCCTCCTTGTTCTGGATCTGACCCTTCATGTACTCCACCTTGTCGTCGACCACGAAGCACTCGGTCTTTATGTCGAAGGCTCTGGTCTGAGCCTCCAGACGCTCCTTGTCCGACTTCCTCAGGTACTGAGCGGCTTTCCCAAACTCGGCCATTAAAGCGTCGCCCATGGTGAAGGTGGAGTGGAGGTCCTGACGGAGGTCCTGATGGAAGTCCTGGTGGAGGTCCTGGTCCCTGGCAGTCTGGACGAACCCAGGAGGAGAAGTTGAACAAGTGGAACCGTCCTTCCAGCAGACACACTTTTTAAAGACTCTCTGTCGACCAAATTAGGACAAGGTCCCGCCGAGATAAGAGGGGTCACATTCAGGACCTGGAGCTGTCGGGAGCCGGGTCACATTCAGGACCTGGAGCTGTCGGGAGCCGGGTCACATTCAGGACCTGGAGCTGTCGGATTCCTTTTTAGGAGAAGCAGTCGGAGGTTTATCAGCCAGTTGACAGCAGGACGTCCCGACACCCTCTGCTTTTAGTCTCAGCTGAGTTCTGCATCTTCAGACTCACCCTGAGCCGGAGGAGGTCCGGCAAGGGTCCAGAACCAGGCAGCAGGACCAGTCCAGAACCAGGCAGCAGGACCAGTCCAGAACCAGACAGAAGGACCAGATCAGAACCAGGCAGCAGGACCAGATCAGAACCAGGCAGCAGGACCAGATCAGAACCAGGCAGCAGGACCAGATCAGAACCAGGCAGCAGGACCAGTCCAGAACCAGGCAGCAGGACCAGTCCAGAACCAGGCAGAAGGACCAGATCAGAACCAGGCAGAAGGACCAGTCCAGAACCAGGCAGCAGGACCAGATCAGAACCAGGCAGCAGGACCAGTCCAGAACCAGGCAGCAGGACCAGATCAGAACCAGGCAGCAGGACCAGTCCAGAACCAGGCAGCAGGACCAGATCAGAACCAGGCAGCAGGACCAGATCAGAACCAGGCAGCAGGACCAGTCCAGAACCAGGCAGAAGGACCAGATCAGAACCAGGCAGCAGGACCAGATCAGAACCAGGCAGCAGGACCAGTCCAGAACCAGACAGAAGGACCAGATCAGAACCAGGCAGCAGGACCAGTCCAGAACCAGGCAGCAGGACCAGTCCAGAAAGACAGATCCTCTTTATACATCAATATATCTCATTATATCGGTTTTCTACAAAGCGTAAAGGATCTGCAGGCAGATCGTGACTTTTAAATATATAAGTTCATTATATTTCATCCATAAAGAGACACAAACTACTGCAAAGAGCTAAAACACATCGTGGAAATAAAACTTCACACACAGTTGTCGTATTCGCTCGGGTTTACGTCGGCCTGTGAAATTTACAATAGCAGCATAAAAAAACCAACTTTTACTGTAGTTTTTAAAGTTTTTATAGTGAAAAACAAGTGACATGAGACCCGACTGATACTGATGCTTGAGCTCCGACTTCTGCTGGTGAAACTAGAACTAATCGCTTTCCAAAATATATATATATATATATATATATATATATATATATATATATATATATATATATATATATATATATATATATATATATATATATATATATATATATATATATATATATATATATATATATATATATATATATATATATGTATCCTTGAAAACATTTGTTCATTTCAACTGGCTTTTCCATGAACTCTTCTCTCTTCTGTCTTTATGTCTCTTTGTGTCTTTGTCTCTTTATGTCTCTTTGTCTCTTTCTGCCTTTGTGTCTTTATGTCTCTTTATGTCAGGCGTCTTTAAGAGCCCAGAAAAGTGCAGTACTAGTTTGAAGTATTACTTTTAAAATAAATCATTAATGACTCATTAATGAACTGAATCTCTGTCTCTCTCTTCCTCTTCCTCTTCCTCTCTCTCTCTCTCTCTCTCTCTCTCTTCCTCTTCCTCTCTCTTTCTCTCTCTCTCTCTCTCCACAAGTTACAGCATGCCTCGCTCGCCCTCAGGCTGGGCAGGCTGTGTGTCAGTCACAGGACTGGACACGCCCCTGGTTGCTATGACGACGGTTGATCCAGGTTGGAGGTGATCGTTAGAGCAACAGATCAGTGGAGAAACTAACTTATTGACACACATTGATGTCGTCATTGATGACGCTGTCATAGATAATTTAATCAACACACACACACACACACACACACACACACACACACGCACACACACACACACACACACACACACACACACACACACACACACACTCTCTTCTTGACAGTAAACACGCTGAGGTGTGACGTCACGCTGTGTTTCTGACCGGCACGTTTCACGGTCATGTGTTTGCACCTGCCGCACCTGTGTGATGTCAGTGGGCGGAGCCTGAGTCCCTGAGCAGGTTTGACACTCACCTGAGAGAACACACACACACACACACACACACTCACACACACACACATACCTGAGGAGCGGCAGACCCACACAGGTGATCTAGAGAGAACAAGGAGGTGGACTGTTTCCTGACACAGAGAGAGCAATGGCTTCACCTTCCTCCTCCTCCTCCTCCTCCTCCTCCTCCTCCTCCTCGCGGCTCCTGCTCCTCCTGCTGCTCCTCCTGCGGCCCGGCGGAGCGGAGGAGCAGCAGGAGGAGGAGCAGCAGCAGGAGGAGCTCTGCGGCCTCCGCCGCGGGACGCAGGACTTCATGCTGGACGTGGAGGACGCGGTGAAGGCGGGCGCCGCCCTGGTGGCGGCGGCGCGCGTCCACTCGGCGGAGGAGTGCGAGCGGGAGTGCTGCGCGGAGACGCGCTGCAACCTGGCGCACCTGGACCTGGGCGCCGGGGAGACGCGCGTCTGCAGCCTGTTCAACTGCGAGCGCAGGAGCCGCTTCGTGTGCAGGTTCGTGCGCAAGCCGGGATTCCAGACGTACGTCCGGGAGTCGGTGTACCAGAAGTACCTGGAGGGCCCCCAGGGGTCAGGTGAGTCCACAGTCCAGACCCCCACCCCCCCCCTGGGGGGGGGGAGGGGCCTCCGTGCATGTGCAGCCTCCGACGGTTTGTTCAGGCCTCCTCACGCTGTGGTTGGTTGGTTGATCAGGAGAGAAGGTCCCGCCCATCGCCGTCGCGGGTCGTGATGTCATCGTCCAGCCGGGGGCCGCGGTGACCCTGAACGGCACCGAGAGCGTGGCGCTGTGCGGCGCCCACCTGACGGACTACCGCTGGAGCCTGCTGAGCGGGGACAGCAGGGTCCGCATGGAGGTAGGGGCGGGGCTTAGGGAGAGCACTGTGCTGAATGGGCGGGGCTTAGAGGTGGACTGCTGCTTAATGGGCGGGGCTGAGAGGTAAACCTTTGCCTAGTGGGCGGGGCTTAGAGGTAGATTGTTGCTGAATGGGCGGGGCTTATAGATTGGCCTTTGCCTCAGGGGCGGAGCTTAAAATACCGTCGTGGGAGCTTTCCACATCTGAACTGGTGAACCTTTACACACACCTGTTTCATCACAGTGGGCGTGGCCTCCACCTGTTTCATCACAGTGGGCGTGGCCTCCACCTGTTTCTTCACAGTGGGCGTGGCCTCCACCTGTTTCCTCACAGTGGGCGTGGCCTCCACCTGTTTCCTCACAGTGGGCGTGGCCTCCTCCACCTGTTTCCTCACAGTGGGCGTGGCCCTCACCTGTTTCTTCACAATGGGCGTGGCCACCTTCACCTGTGTCTTCATAGTGGGCGTGGCCTCCTTCACCTGTTTCTTCACAGTGGGCGTGGTCACCTTCACCTGTTTCTTCGCAGTGGGCGTGGCCTCCTTCACCTGTGTCTTCACAGTGGGCGTGGCCTCCACCTGTTTCCTCACAGTGGGCGTGGCCTCCACCTGTGTCTTCACAGTGGGTGTGGTCACCTCCACCTGTTTCCTCACAGTGGGCGTGGCCCTCACCTGTTTCTTCACAATGGGCGTGGCCACCTTCACCTGTGTCTTCACAGTGGGCGTGGCCTCCTTCACCTGTGTCTTCACAGTGGGCGTGGTCACCTTCACCTGTTTCTTCGCAGTGGGCGTGGCCACCTTCACCTGTGTCTTCACAGTGGGCGTGGCCTCCACCTGTTTCCTCACAGTGGGCGTGGCCTCCACCTGTGTCTTCACAGTGGGTGTGGTCACCTCCACCTGTTTCCTCAGAGTGGGCGTGGCTTTACCTATAACCTTTTATTTCTCGTTTACATCACTGCAATGTCAAGAGCCTTTAATTAATTTAATAAATAAAACCGTGTGTGTGTGTGTGTGTGTGTGTGTGTGTGTGTGTGTGTGTGTGTGTGTGTGTGTTCCAGGGCACAGCTCTCCCTGACCAGGTGAGACTCTCCCTCCTGCAGCCCGGCAGGTTCGTCTTCAGGCTCGCCGTCACCGACTCCAACAACCAATCAGACGCCGCCAACGCCTCCGTCCTCGTGCTCAGCCCGGAGCTGACCACCTGTGAGTGTGTGTGTGTGTGTGTGTGTGTGTGTGTGTGTGTGTGTGTGTGTGTGTGTGTGTGTGTGTGTGTGTGTGCAGCACTCCCCATATCTACAGTTTGCTGACGAGGAATGTTTTCCAAACAGACGAGCCGCACCTTCGACTGGTCGGACCGGATTAACACACACACTGTGTACTGATTGTGTGTGTGTGTGTGTGTGTGTGTGTGTGTGTGTGTGTGTGTGTGTGTGTGTGTGTGTGTGTGCAGTGTACTGCCGCTCCCCGGTCAAAGTGGGCCCGTGCCGCGCCGCCTTCCCCCGGTGGCGCTACGACGTGACGGCGGGTGTGTGTGAGCAGTTTGTGTACGGCGGCTGTAAAGGCAACAAGAACAACTTCCTGTACGAGAGGGAGTGTGTGTCCGCCTGCGGGGGGGTCACAGGTAACACACACACACACACACACACACACACACACACACACACACACACACACACACAGGTGTGATGAGGTGTGTTTCTCGTCTGCAGGGTCGTCAGAGAGAAACTTGCCTCCACTTCCTGCAGGTCAGTCCCACAATGCACCTGCACTGCTTCACACTGGGGCCTGTGGACCCCCCCACCCACTGTGTGTGTGTGTGTGTGTGTGTGTGTGTGTGTGTGCAGAGGTGTGTGGCTCCCCGTGTGGCCCCTCCCAGATGACCTGTGATAACGGATGTTGTTTGCATCGGACTCTGGAGTGTGACGGCGTGACGCAGTGCAGCGACGGCTCGGACGAGACGCAGTGCAGCAGATGTAACACACACACACACACACACACACACACACACACACACACACACACACACACACACACACACACACACACACACACACACACACACTGACGTTGTCGTTTGGCCCGGCAGTGAACCGGACTCTGACCCAGCTGCTCGACATCGACGTGAACCAGAGAAAAGGTTCGACTGAACATCTGGAGGTTTTGTTTATTCTGGGTTGGGGTTTTTTTTTTTTGGGGGGGGGGGGGGGGGGGGGGGGGGGGCTGTTCCGACCAGAACCCTCCACATGGGGGCCCCACCCCTACCGCTATGCTACTGCTATGCTACCACTATACCATGGCTATGCCATTGCTATGCTACCACTATGCTATCACTATACCATGGCTATGCTATCACGATACTACTGCTATGCTATCACTATACCATGGCTATGCTATCACGATACTACTGCTATGCTATCACTATACCATGGCTATGCTATCACGATACTACTGCTATGCTATCACTATACCATGGCTATGCTATCACGATACTACTGCTATGCTATCACTATACCATGGCTATGCTATCACGATACTACTGCTATGCTATCACTATACCATGGCTATGCTATCACGATACTACTGCTATGCTATCACTATACCATGGCTATGCTATCGCGATGCAACTGCTATGCCATCACTATGCCATGGCTATGCTATTGCTATGCTACTGCTATGCTACTGCTATGCCACCCCTATGCTACTGCTATACAATCGCTATGCTACTGCTATGCTATCACTATGCCATGGCTATGCTATCACGATGCTACTGCTATGCTATCACTATGCCATGACTATGCTATTGCTATGCTACTGCTATGCTCTCACTATGCTATTGCTGTGCTACTGCTATGCTATTACTATGCCATGGCTATGCTATTGCTATGCTACTGCTATGCCATCACTATGCTATCAATGACTGATGGTCCCTGCGGCCAATCAACACGCTTCACATCTGTATCAGTGGAAACGTCTCATGTTTTGTCTCCAGAGGAAGAATGAGATGATTTGACAGTCGGAAGATTGATTTATTTTACTAATACGTTCTAAGAAGTGATTTAAAGAGACGGGACACGCGACACTAGCAGCTGACGCCTCCTTTGCCGTGGCGAGCGAGTGAGTGGGTGGAGTCTAACCATAAGCTCCGCCCCCAGCTGCGTGCACAGAGCCTCCTCACACCGGCCCGTGTCGAGCAAGTCACAGTCGCTGGTTCTACAACCCGCTGACGGAGAAATGTTCTCGCTTCACCTTCGGAGGCTGTGAGCCCAACAGCAACAACTTCCTGGAGGAGGCGCCGTGCGAGGAGAGCTGCAGCGGCGTCACCGGTACTACGCCGTACTACCCCGTGCTACACTGTACTACACTGTACTACACTGTACTACACTGCACTATACTGTACTACACCATGCTACTGTACTACACTGTACTATACTGTACTACACCGTACTACACTGTACCACACCATACTACACTGTACTACACTGTACTACACAACTACACTGTACTACACTGCACTATACTGTACTACACCATGCTACTGTACTACACTGTACTATACTGTACTACACCGTACTACACTGTACTATACTGTACTACACTACTACACTGTACTACACTGCACTATACTGTACTACACTGTACTACACTACTACACTGTACTACACTGCACTATACTGTACTACACTGTACTACACTATACCGTACTACACTGT
>NC_137667.1:836684-839184 GCF_963422515.1 Blennius ocellaris | reverse complement strand
CCCTCCCCACCCCCCCCCGCCGTCCACAGGAGGGTGCAGCGTCTCGTCAACCTGCGCAGCGTGGAGCCGCAGCAGGTGGCGCCGGTCGTCATGGCGCCCGGCCCTCAGCCCACCTACCTGGACCGCGTCCGTCATGGAGATCATCGAGACGGAGCGCACCTATGTCCGAGACCTGCGCATGATCGTGGAGGTGAGTGTGTGTGTGTGTGTGTGTGTGTGTGTGTGTGTGTGTGTGAGTGTGTGTGTGAGTGTGTGTGTGTGTGTGGTGTGTGTGTGTGTGTGTGTGTGTGTGTGTGTGTGTGTGTGGTGTGAGTGTGAGTGTGAGTGTGTGTGTGTGTGTAGCTTGGTATTTTAACAGCTCGACTCATCAAACCACAAACCTTCCTCCTCCTCCTCCTCCTCCTCCTCTCCCTCCTCCTCTCCCTCCTCCTCCTCCTCCTCCTGCTCCTCCTCTCCCTCCTCCTCCTCCTCCTCCTCCTCCTCCTCCTCCTCCTGCTCCTCCTCCTCCTCCTCCTCCTCCTGCTCCTCCTCCTCCTCCTCCTCCTCCTGCTCCTCCTCCTCCTCCTCCTCTCCCTCCTCCTCTCCCTCCTCCTCCTCCTGCTCCTCCTGCTCCTCCTCCTCCTCCAGGACTACCTGGCTCACATCATAGAGACATCGGACCTTGTGTCTCCGTCCTGAGCAGGTCTGCGCTCTCTTTGGAAACATCGAGGACATCTACGAGTTCAACAGGTGACTCCTCCCACTTCCTGTGCAGACAGGAAGAGACTCCTCCCACTTCCTGTGCAGACAGGAAGTCACAGTGTCTCTGTCCCGTTGGCCTGTGGTGACGTGTCCTGTGTCCACAGCGAGTTGCTCCAGGCCCTGGACATGTGTGACCACGACCCCGTGGCTGTAGCGCGCTGCTTCGTCCTGAAGGTCAGTGGCCCCGCCCCTCCCGTTAGAACCACCGCCCCCTTCCTGTTGTCTCCGCCCCCTCCCGTTAGACCCCCGCCCCTCCTGTTGTCTCCGCCCCCTCCCGTTAGACCCCGCCCCTCTGGTTGTCTCCGCCCCCTCATGTTAGACTCCGCCCACTCCTGTTAGACTCCGCCCCCTCCTGTTCTCGTCTGATCAGATTTCCTGTGTCCTTTCAGAGTGAGTACTTCGAGATCTATACACAGTAACTGCACCAACTACCCAAAGTGAGTCCTCACTCCTGCTGACATCACTCCTGCTGACATCACTCCTGCTGACATCACTCCTCCTGACATCACTCTGCTGACATCACTCCTGCTGACATCACTCCTCCTGACATCACTCCTGCTGACATCACTCCTCCTGACATCACTCCTGCTGACATCACTCTGCTGACATCACTCCTGCTGACATCACTCCTCTGACATCACTCCTGCTGACATCACTCCTCCTGACATCACTCCTCCTGACATCACTCCTGCTGACATCACTCCTGCTGACATCACTCCTCCTGACAATCACTCCTGCTGACATCACTCCTGCTGACATCACTCCTCCTGACCTCACTCCTCCTGACATCACTCCTGACATCACTCCTGCTGACATCACTCCTGCTGACATCACTCCCTCCTGACATCACTCCTCCTGACATCACTCCTCCTGACATCACTCCTGACATCACTCCTGCTGACATCACTCCTCCTGACATCACTCCTCCTGACATCACTCCTCCTGACATCACTCCTGACATCACTCCTGCTGACATCACTCCTGCTGACATCACTCCTGACATCACTCCTGCTGACATCACTCCCTGCTGACATCACTCCTCCTGACATCACTCCTGACATCACTCCTGCTGACATCACTCCTGACATCACTCCTGCTGACATCACTCCTGACATCACTCCTGCTGACATCACTCCTGCTGACATCACTCCTCCTGACATCACTCCTCCTGACATCACTCCTGCTGACATCACTCCTCCTGACATCACTCCTCCTGACATCACTCCTGACATCACTCCTGCTGACATCACTCCTGCTGACATCACTCCTCCTGACATCACTCCTCCTGACATCACTCCTGCTGACATCACTCCTGCTGACATCACTCCTCCTGACATCACTCCTCCTGACATCACTCCTGACATCACTCATCATCACTCCTCATCACTCCTGACCTCACTCCTCCGTCTCACTCCATCTGCAGTTCTGTTGCTGCTCTGACGGAGTGCATGAGGAACAAGTCCCTGGCGGGGTTCTTCAGGGACCGCCAGGCGTCCCTCAAACGTTCCCTTCCTCTGGGTTCCTTCCTGCTCAAACCGGTTCAGAGGATCCTCAAGTACCACCTGCTGCTCCAGGTACCCTCCTCACTCCTCCTCACTCCTCCTCACTCCTCCTCACTCCTCCTCACTCCTCCTTACTGCTCCTCACTCCTCCTCACTCCTCCTCACTCCTCCTCACTCCTCCTCACTCCTCCTCACTCCTCCTCACTCCTCATCACTCCTCCTCACTCCTCCTCACTCCTCATCACTCCTCATTATCA
>NC_137667.1:826684-831684 GCF_963422515.1 Blennius ocellaris | reverse complement strand
GGGTTAGAAGGTCAGGGTTCAAGGAGTCAAGTCCTCAGGTTGAGGGGCCTTGAGGATCAGGTCTTCCTGTGCTGGTTCAGGTCTCTAACGCCACGTTTCCTTCTGGTTGGAGCTTCTTGAGCAGCGTGGAGCAACGTGAAGGTCGGTAGACTGTTTGGTTGCCGTGCCGACGCCTTGCTCGGAGTTGTTTGGTTGCCGTGCCGACGCCTTGCTCGGAGTTGTTTGGTTGCCGTGCCGACGCCTTGCTCGGAGTTGTTTTGGTTGCCGTGCCGACGCCTTGCTCGGAGTTGTTGGTTGCCGTGCCGACGCCTTGCTCGGAGTTGTTTGGTTGCCGTGCTCGGTGTGAAGTTGTTTCATATTTTTCCCTGAAGTCAGATTTCAAGTCAAAACGTTTTCAGCCTCTGTTTCCATGACAACGGAGCTCGGCGCCACTGAAGACGCAAGTTTTTGAAGATGCTCTGTCTCCATGGAAATCAGGGGACACGCAATGACCATCCAACTTGGTGGTCTGTCCACCAGAATGTCCCTGTCCTCCCAGTGTCCCTGTTAACTTGTTGTTTTGTTGAAGCGTCCAGAAGGGGGCGGAGTCTCTGGCACCAGGCCAGACGAGTCGAGTGCGACCGAAGCGACTCCAGAGCTGGTGAGTCACCGTCCCTCACGTCCCCGTCGGACTTTTCTATTGCACCGAAGCCGACCCTCTGTCCGTTGTCCCTCTGAAGTTCTCCACAGACCGGGAGACACCCGAACCGTCAAAGAGTCCGGGACCGGATTCGTCCCCCGATCCGGATCTGCCGGAGACCCCGAGGCACGACGGAGACTCCGAGCCGGTGGAGGAACCGTCCTCGGCCGCCGTCGACTCCGACTCCAAGACGCTGAGCGAATCGTCCGAAGACGAGGAGGACGAGGACGACAAGGAGGCAGGGGGCCAGGGGGGCGGAGCCTCCAGCATCCTGCCGTCCTCCGTGCTGGACAAAGCCAGCGCCATCGCGCAGCACTTCAGCGGCAGCGTCAAGCGAGGCAGCGTGCCGGAGGACGGCTTCGCCTCGCCGGGCTTCGCCTCGCCTCGGTTACCCAGCAGGACCGGCGGCGCCGCAAACTGCACCTCGCCTTGGTCACCCAAAAGGACCAGCAGCACCGCAGACCGTGCCTCGCCTTGGTCGCCCAGCAGGACCGGCGGTACCGCAGACCGCGCCTCGCCTTGGTCGCCCAGCAGGACCAGCAGCACCGCAGACCATGCCTCGCCTTGGTCGCCCAGCAGGACCGGCGGTACCGCAGACCGCGCCTCGCCTTGGTCGCCCAGCAGGACCAGCAGCACCGCAGACCGCGCCTCACCTTGGTCGCCCAGCAGGACCGGCGGTACCCTCGGCCTCTGCGCCGACGCCACCGACCGACCCCCGTCGCTTAGCGGCGTGTCGTCCAATGCCGCCGAGACCTTCGGGTCAACGAATTTGGCCTCACTGTCTCCTCAGGACGACGACAGCGTCTTCGACGTGGACCGCGGCGGCACCCCCCGCCGGAGGGACTCGACCCTGTCCAAGCAGGACCAGCTGCTCATCGGGAAGATCAGGACGTACTACGAGAACGCCGGCAGCCAGGACGCCACGTTCAGCCTCCGGCGCAGAGAGAGCCTCACGTACATCCCGACCGGTCTGGTCCGCAGCTCCGTCAGTCGCTTCGACAGCGTGGCCCAGGACCGGGCGACGAGCTCCAGTCCGGACCCGGAGTCAGAACCTCAGGACCCCCCGGGTTCCGTCCAGCGCGGCGCCGCAGAACCGGAGGAGTCGGCGTGGAGTCCGGAGCCCGGCTCAGAGAGAACCTGTGAGGAGGAAGAGTTCAGGCCCTCGTCCGACATGATCCGGGTCTGGCAGGCGATGGAGCGAGACCTCAACTGCTCCCCGAGAGACCCCGACCCCCAGAAACTCCTCAGAACCACCAGCGATCGGGATCCGACCCTGAGGGCCCAGCTCGAGGGCGGAGCCTCCGACCCAGGGGGCGGAGCCTCCGACCTCAGCACCGTCGACTCTTCAAGCACCAGACCAAAATCCTCCTCGGTTGTGAACCGAACCGGGAGCCTGAAGGAGTCCTTGAAGGCCCCAGGTCCCCGGGTGGTCCAACTGAAGGCGGAGGCCCACGAGACCGGACCCGGTTTGGATCAGAACCAGCTGGAGAGCAAAGTTCTGCACCTGGCCCGTCAGTACAGCCAGCGGATTAAAGGAACCCGGCCGGTGGTTCGGCAGAGTCCCGCTATGGCGGCCGGCAGGAAGACTTTAGCCTGCGTGGTGGAGGAGGAGAGTCCAGGTAAGACCGCCGGCCCGCTATGACCCGCTAAGACCTGCTATGACCCGCTAAGACCCGCTAAGACCCGCTATGACCTGCTTTAGCTACTGAATCAGTACCAGTCCTCTTCATGATTTGGATCCTCCTCCTGAATAGATCTTCTTCCTGAACCAGAACCAATCCTCTTCCTGAATCAGAACCAATCCCCTTCCTGACCTGAACCAGTCCACTTCCTGAATCAGAACCAGTCCTCTTCCTGACCTGAACCAGTCCCCTTCCTGATCAGAACCAATCCACTTCCTGAATCAGAACCAATCCTCTTCCTGATCAGAACCAATCCTCTTCCTGATCAGAACCAGTCCCCTTCCTGACCTGAACCAGTCCAGTCCCTGACGTGTCCTGCGTCTCGAATGTCTTTCAGATAAGGTCAACCGGACTCTTCCCCGGCAACGTGGTACCCAGACCACCGCCGCCCAAGAACCTCCAGCACCGGGCCTCCCCTGCCGGTCCAGGGGTCTCTCTCCGGGTCGGCCCCAGAACCCCATCAGTGGTCCGCCGCCGGTCGAGGTCTTCGACTGGCCCGACGTCCGCGAGCTGCGGACCAGGTACACCGACTCCAAGAGTCCGGCAGTCCGGACCTGGTCCGTACCAGACCAGATGGAGTACGGCGGTCCCAGGAGGCGATCCACCTCGGACCAGATGGGGGACGGCGGTCCCAGGAGGCGGCTCCACCGGGCGGACTCCCTGGACCCCCGGCTGAGCGGCCTGCAGGAGTTCCAGGACCACGTCCGCAGCAGGACCTACCCGGGCCACTACGTCGCGGCCGAGGCGCCGCTGCCTGGAGACCCCGACCACAAGGTCCTGGTTCTGGAGAAAGTCCCGGCGGAGACCACCTCGAGCGAAGACGAAGACCAGGACTACGTTCAGATCCGCTCGCCGACCAGCAGGGAGACCATCTCCATCATGGCCGTCGTGGACCGCTGCCGGGTCTACCAGGAGTCCGACCAGTACCGGGCCAGGGCCGAGCCGGACTCCGCCGAGGGGGACGAGAGCCCGAAGGCGGGGCGGGCCGACGGCGCCAAGCTCAGACCGGCAGAGAGCCAGAGGGACCCCAAGAGACCCAGAGAGCCCGACGGAGGTCCGGAGGGGACCGGCGGAGCCAAACCAGACGGGGGTCAACAGAGTCTGGTCAAGAACCTCAGGGAGAGATTCCAGAGTCTCAACTGACCGAAGACCAGCGGTGCTTTTCAACCCCAACGTCTCGTCTGTTCGTTGTGACGGCGCTTCACTGCCCGGTGTTTCGGTTTCACTGGCGCCCCAGTTAACTGGTGCCTCCTGCCGCCAGCCGCTGTTAACGTAAGACAAACGCTGCGATAAACTTTGGTAGAAATGCGGTTGAACGTCGTTCTTCAGGACGAGACGCCGGAGGAGGAAGGACACCAGTTGACAGGGACACCAGTAGACCTGGAACACCGGTGGCGTCTCCGGTTTTGGACAGAACCTCCCGCTAACCGGTAGCACGGCGGGTGAACGAGACGCTGTCGTGACACGTCGGCCAATCAGAGGCTGTGTGTGTGTGTGTGTGTGTGTGTGTGTGTGTGTGTGTGTGTGTGTGTGTGTGTTCCATGAATCAGCAATAATCTGGACTGATTAAATAAAGATGTGAAACAGAAGCAGAGTTTCAGAACTTTTATTGTTTTGTTGTTTTTTAATTAAAGACAAAATCTCATTAAGACTCGACGACAGTGACATCATCACTGTGACATCATCGCTGTGACATCACGACCATAAAAACACTGACAACAGCATAAAGCAGGACTATTCAGCTCTATTCTTGGGAGGGCCACATTTCCAGGAAGCTCAGGACCCGGGGGCTGATTCCCTGAGCTTTTATTTTGGTAAAATCACTGACTTTACACACGTCGTACTGTTTTGGAACAAAGGCTGTTGCAGCCCCATAAACACACATTGGAAACCTCTGAAAGAGTCTGTTTGTCTTTCTGTATAATTGTGTAAATTCTGACGTCTCCACTTGGAACACGAATCTTTTCTTTCAACAAAACAGACGATCAGAATAAAAGATGAACTTTTCACACAGTTGATGAACATTCTGAGCTTCTGACAACCAAACCTGTTGATCAACACACTGAAGACCACAACTTTGTTTTGTTTTTCTCTTTTCCTTTTTTTGTTTTGTTTCATTCTGTTTTTCTCTTTTCCTTTTTTTTGTTTCGTTCTGTTTTTCTCTTTTCTTTTTTTGTAATTTTTTTTTTCGTTCTGTTTTTGTTTTTTGTTTTTTTTTCGTTCTGTTTTTCTCTTTTTTCCTTTTTTTTGGTTTTTTTTCGTTCTGTTTTTCTCTTTTTTCCTTTAAAAATTTTTTTTTTTCGTTCTGTTTTTCTCTTTTTCCTTTTTTTAATTTTTTTTTCATTCTGTTTTTCTCTTTTTTTCCTTTTTTTAATTTTTTTTTTCGTTCTGTTTTTCTGTTTTTTCCTTTTTTTTTTTTTTTTCATTCTGTTTTTCTGTTTTTTCCTTTTTTAAAATTTTTTTTTCGTTCTGTTTTACTTTTTTTTCGTTCTGTTTTTCTCTTTTTTCCTTTTTAAAATTTTTTTTTCATTCTGTTTTCTCTTTTTTCCTTTTTTTGATTTTTTTTTTCGTTCTGTTTTTCTCTTTTTTCCTTTTTTTGATTTTTTTTTCATTCTGTTTTTCTCTTTTCCTTTTTTTGA
>NC_137667.1:754709-814709 GCF_963422515.1 Blennius ocellaris | reverse complement strand
ACCAGGTTCTATTGGTTAAGTTTAATTTAACCAGGTTCTATTGGTTTAGTTTATCTTAACCAGGTTCTATTGGTTTAGTTTAATTTAACCAGGTTCTATTGGTTTAGTTTAATTTAACCAGGTTCTATTGGTTTAGTTCTCAAAGTGAAATAAAAACAGGAAGTTTCAGATAAACAAAGTTAAAAGTCTCGTTATTAAACAACTAAAGCAGAGTTAAAGTGTGACAGCCCCCCCCCCCCCCCTCCCCCCCCCCCCCCTCTACCCCCCCCCCCCCCCTCACCTCCTCCAGCGCCGCCACCGTGTTCCTGCAGTGCGTCATGCGCGTGCAGAAGCTGGAGGTGGTCGGAGCCTTGTAGTCCTCGGTGGTCTCGGTGAGGAAGTCCGGGACGCTGATCAGCTCCGGCATGGCGACACACACACACACACACACACACACACACACACACACACACACACACACACACACACACACACACACACACACACACCTGGACTCACGGACCCGGAGGTCCCGTGGATCCGGATCGCCGGAGGCTCGACCCACTGTGTGGTCAGAACCGGGTCTTGGAGGACCGGATCTTGGGGGACCGGGTCTTGGAGGACCGGATCTTGGAGGACCGGGTCTTGGAGGACCGGGTCTTGGGGGACCGGGTCTTGGAGGAGCTGAAGTGCCGAACTGCCGCACCTGAGGAAGCGCCGAGCGGGGCGGAGCCACGGGGGGGGGGCGGAGCCACCGGAACCTCCCAGCAGGACCAGGACGCCCCCGAGCGGCCGGTCTGGGTAACCCGGGTCCTGGAGAGTCCTGGAGAGTCCTGGAGCACCAGAGACCAGGAGGGAGACCCGGGAGGAACCAGACCAGAACCCATCAGAACCTCCTCTCTTGTGTTGAGGAGGTTGTTTTTACTCTGACTGTCAAAATAAAAGCACCAAGTTGGATTGTTATTACGGTGACTGTCAAAATAAAAGTACCAAGTTGGACTGTTATTACCGTGACTGTCAAAATAAAACCACCAAGTTGGACTGTTATTACCGTGACTGTCAAAATAAAAGTACCAAGTTGGACTGTTATTACCGTGACTGTCAAAATAAAAGTGCCAAGTTGGATTGTTATTACAGTGACTGTCAAAATAAAACTACCAAGTTGGATTGTTATAATTTTCTTATATTTTCTGGTTTATTATATTATATATTTTAAATGATCTAGTTTTATTATATTTTTTTATATGGACTGGTTTTATTATATTCTATATTAGAAATTATCTAGTTTTATTATATAATTTTTTATATTATCTAGTTTTATTATATTATTTTTAAATGATCTAGTTTTATTATATAATATTTTAATATTTTCTGGTTTTATTATATTCTATATTTTAAATTATGTAGTTTTATTATATAATTTTTTTATATTATCTAGTTTTATTATATTATTTTAAATTATCTAGTTTTATTATATATTTTTATATGAACTGGTTTCATTATATTATATATTTTAAATGATCTAGTTTTATTATATAATATTTTTATATTTTCTGGTTTTATTATATTATATATTTTTAATTTTCTAGTTTTATTATATAATATTTTTATATTTTCTGGTTTTATTAAATTCTATATTTTAAATGATCTAGTTTTATTATATTATTTATAATATTTCTTCTACCAGTAGACTGACGACAGACGGTTCTTTCATCTTTTCTCAACAGAACCGTGTTTCAGTCATCAAAGGTTATAAAAAGAAATGTTCTTGAATTTCAACTTACTTCCTGTTTGTCGCATCAATTTCATGATTTTCCACAAATAAATAAATATAAATAACAACTTCAGTGGAGGAAATGTGACGAGTCGGTTATTTTACTGGACAAATCATTCATTAGTTCACGTGTGAATGAGAGAACCGAGACAGAACCCTGTCTGACTTCCTGGTCCTGGTCCTGGTCCTGGTCCTGGTCCTGCTCTCTGGTCCTGCCCTCTGGTCTCTGGCCCAGGTCTCCAGGTCTCCAGGTCTCCAGGTCTCCAGGTCTCCAGGTCTCCAGGCAGACCGGTCGGTCCTCAGAACCCCGGTGTTCTCGGTGTTTGTTCTCCGTCTGACCTTCGTCCCGTTTGTACTTTGTTCTGCCGGGGGACAGACGCTGGTTCCTCGTGTCCCGTGACGCAGGACGACGGTCTGGAACAGTCTGGAACAGTCTGGAACAGTCGGAGAACCGTTGGAGAGCCAGTGGAGGACAGTCGGAAGACATTTGGAGGACAGTCAGGAGACATTTTGAGGACAGTCAGAGGACATTTGGAGGACAGTCGGAAGACATTTGGAGGACAGTCGGAAGACGTTTGAAGGACAGTCAGAAGACATTTGGAAGACAGTCAGAGGACATTTGGAGGACAGTCGGTAGACATTTGGAGGACAGTCAGAAGACATTTGGAGGACAGTCGGTAGACATTTGGAGGACAGTCAGAGGACATTTGGAGGACAGTCGGAAGACATTTGGAGGACAGTCGGTAGACATTTGGAGGACAGTCAGAAGACATTTGGAGGACAGTCGGAGTCATGGCAGAAAGGAGGACGGCGGGGACGCAGGCGTCCGAGTGGGACTTCCTGCACTTTAATGATCTGGTGTGTGAGACGGTCGGAGGACGGGTGAGTCTCTGTGTGTGTGTGTGTGTGTGTGTGTGTGTGTGTGTGTGTGTGTGTGTGTGTGTGTGTGTGTGTGTGTGTGTGTGTGTGTGTGTGTGTGTGTGTCTCACTCCATGTCCATCTGTCCTTCAGGTGATCTTTGCGACAGACGAGTGGTTTGCTCCGGCCAAGAACCTGCTGAAGGTACGAAACCTCTCACCTCCTTTCACCTGCAGTCTGAGAGACGTCCTCCAGGGAGACGTCCTCCATCCTCCAGGGAGACACCCTCCAGGGAGGCGTCCTCCAGGGAGGCGTCCTCCAGGGAGACGCCCTCCAGTAAATGTCCTCTCTACCTTTGCGGGGACAGAGCGACCCGCCTCAGTTCCTGGCGTCGGCCTTCACCCCGTTTGGAAAGTGGATGGACGGCTGGGAGACGAGGAGGAAGAGAGTCCCTGGTCAGTGTCCCCGTCTCACTGGGGTCCACTGGGGGGGAGGACAGAGTCCCCGTCTCACTGGGGTCCACTGGGGGGGAGGACAGAGTCCCCGTCTCACTGGGGTCCACTGGGGGGGAGGACAGAGTCCCCGTCTCACTGGGGTCCACTGGGGGGGAGGACAGAGTCCCCGTCTCACTGGGGTCCACTGGGGGGGAAGACAGTGTCCCCGTCTCACTGGGGTCCACTGGTGTGGAGGACAGAGTCCCCGTCTCACTGGGGTCCACTGGGGGGGAAGACAGTGTCCCCGTCCCACTGTGGTCCACTGGGGGGGAAGACAGTGTCCCCGTCCCACTGTGGTCCACTGGGGGGGAAGACAGAGTGGTTAGGGCAGTGTACATGTCCTCCAGATGTCCTCCAGAGGTTCTCTAGATGTCCTCCAGATGTCCTCCAGACGTTGTCAGTCATTCTCCAGATGTTGTCAGATGTTCTCCAGATGCCAGTCGTTCTCCAGATGTTGTCAGATGTCCTCCAGATGTTGTGACATGTTCTCAGTTGTTCTCCAGGTGTTGTCAGTTGTTCTCCAGATGTTGTGACATGTTCTCAGTTGTTCTCCAGGTGTTGTCAGTCGTTCTCCAGATGTTGTGACATGTTCTCAGTTGTTCTCCAGGTGTTGTCAGGTGTTCTCCAGGTGTTGTCAGTCATTCTCCAGATGTTGTCAGATGTTCTCCAGATGTGGTCAGTCATTCTCCAGGTGTTGTGTCGTTCTCCAGATGTTGTCAGATGTTCTCCAGATGTCAGTCGTTCTCCAGATGTTGTCAGATGTTCTCCAGATGTCAGTCGTTCTCCAGATGTTGTCAGATGTTCTCCAGATGTCAGTCGTTCTCCAGATGTTGTCAGATGTTCTCCAGATGTCAGTCGTTCTCCAGATGTTGTCAGATGTTCTCCAGATGTCAGTCGTCCTCCAGATGTCAGTCGTTCTCCAGATGTCAGTCGTTCTCCAGATGTCAGTCGTTCTCCAGATGTCAGTCGTCCTCCAGATGTCAGTCGTCCTCCAGATGTGACCAGAGGTCCTCCCTTCACTGGTTCCCTGACGTTCTAGGTCATGACTGGTGTGTGGTCCAGCTCGGGGTTCCAGGTCTGATCTACGGCGTCGACGTCGACACGTCGTTCTTCACGGGGAACCACGCGCCACACGTGTCCATACAGGGAGGCTGCCTGGGTACAGCCTCTTCATCACCCTCACATCATCATCATCATCATCATCATCACCCTCACATCATCATCACCATTATCTTCATCACCACCTCCCTCTCTGTCTCAGAGGACACGCCCACCTTCACCCCGGACGGCGACCGGACCGGCACGGAAGCCTCGGACAGCCAGACGGCGGCCGTTGCCATGGTAACGCCGACTTCCTGTCACCGTCACATCGGCTTGATTGATGAGTTTGATGAAGGGCTGTGTGTGCGTGCGTGCGTGTGTGTGTGTGTCAGCTGGGCTCGGGGGCGTGGCCTGAGCTGGTGGGCGTGGCTCCGCTGCAGCCCGGCTACTCCGACTGCTGCCACAACTACTTCAAGGTGAACTTCAACCAGAGAGTCACACACCTGAGACTCAACATGTACCCAGGTACACACACACACACACACACACACGCACACACGCACACACACACACACACACACACACACACACACGCACACACTGTCTCCCCCCCCCCCCCAGACGGGGGTATAGCCAGGCTCAGGGTCTACGGTGTGGGACAGAGGGACTGGTCGTCCGTCTCGTCCAATCAGCTGCTGGACCTGGCGGCTCTGACCAATGGAGGCGTCTGCCTCGGATACAGCGACGCCCACTTTGGACATCCCCGCAACATGATTGGTTGGTGACACTTGGGTGGGGGGGGGGGGGGGGGGGGTGACTGAAGGTGACTCTGGTCCTGGTCCATGCAGGTCCTGGACGAGCTGCCAACATGGCCGACGGATGGGAGACCGCCAGGAGACTGGACCGGCCCAGAGAACTGAAGGTACACACACACACACACACACATGCACACACACACACACACACACGCACACACACACACACACACACGCACACACACACACTGGTCCTGGTCTTGCAGGCGGACCGGTCCGGGATCCTGCAGGTTCCAGGTTTTGAGTGGGCCGTGTTCCGTCTGGGCCACCGGGGTCGGATCAGCGGCGTGGAGCTGGACACCCAACACTTCAAAGGTCCATAGGCCCCCTCTCCCCCGCCTCCCCCCCGTCCCCCCCTCACCTTGCCCCCCCCCCCACCCAGGTAACTACCCAGACTGGTGCCGGATCGAGGGCTGCAGTCTGACCCTGGACGAGGAGGTCTTGAGGATCCGGTCCGGCTGGGCCTCGGCTCCGTGGCAGACGCTCCTCCCCCCTCAGAAGGTGAAGCCCCTCCCCCCCCCCCACCCCGTCCCGTGAGGTCACGCCCCGTCACTGCCACCTCTGTCCTCTCTGGCCCCACAGCTCCGCCCACATCACTGCCATCGCTTCGGGGAGGCGGAGCTTACGCTGAGCGGACCAATCAGCCACGTGCGTGTCGTCATGGCGCCGGACGGAGGGATCAGCCGCCTCCGGCTGTGGGGGCGACTCGTCGCCGTGGCGACCGACCAGGAGAGGGCGTCGTCCAAACTCTGAGCGGAGACGAACCGACCAATCAGATCGTTTCTTCATTAAACGATTGATAAATTTGGTTCCGTCGTTTTATCTTATGTTGTTTTCTTCTGCTTTGATTTGTTGTTTTTGTTGTTCTTCTTCTCTTTACTTCCTGTTTCTTCTATGTTTTTTCAGCAATTTTTCTCTTTACTTCCTGTTTCTTCGATATTTTTTCAGCAATTTTTCTCTTTACTTCCTGTTTCTTCGATATTTTTTCAGCAATTTTTCTCTTTACTTCCTGTTTCTTTGATATTTTTTCAGCAATTTTTCTCTTTACTTCCTGTTTCTTCGATATTTTTTCAGCAATTTTTCTCTTTACTTCCTGTTTCTTCGATATTTTTTCAGCAATTTTTCTCTTTACTTCCTGTTTCTTTGATATTTTTTCAGCAATTTTTCTCTTTACTTCCTGTTTCTTCGATATTTTTTCAGCAATTTTTCTCTTTACTTCCTGTTTCTTTGATATTTTTTCAGCAATTTTTCTCTTTACTTCCTGTTTCTTCGATATTTTTTCAGCAATTTTTCTCTTTACTTCCTGTTTCTTTGATATTTTTTCAGCAATTTTTCTCTTTACTTTCTGTTTCTTCGATATTTTTTCAGTGATTTTCAGCAGAAAATAATCCGAAGCAGATTCTGTTTTCTAAAAAAACTAACTGATTCTATTTATTCCTCCATATTTAATCGTTAAATAAAAAAAGGGAATTTGGAAAAGTGACGTCATTTGCGCCAACTGGCTGATTTTAATGTAAAAACACCGGTCACTGCCGGTGGGCGGGGCCCTGCGCCGCCACGCGGCTCCTGATTGGCTGAGACCGCAGCGCAAGGCGGGAGAGTGCTCGGCGAAGGCGCGCGCGTGATTGGGCGGGAGGCGGGGCCGCGCGCGCAGCCGGCAGCCGGCAGCTCCGGGTTATCAGCGGCGGGAGGCGGGAGGCGGACGGAGGGAGTAACCGGAGAGCCGGACCGGAGACACGCGGGACGCAGCATGGCCCACGACCCGGAGCGGGCCGGAGCCGGGGGCCCGGCGGAGGGACACATCAAGCGGCCGATGAACGCCTTCATGGTGTGGTCGCGCGCGGAGCGGCGGAGGATCACGGAGCGCTCCCCCTGCGAGCACAACGCCGAGATCTCCAAGCGGCTCGGGAGGCGCTGGCGGCTGCTGGACGACGCCGAGAAGCAGCCGTTCGTCCGCGAGGCGGAGCGGCTCCGGCGGCTGCACCGCGCCGCCTACCCGCACTACAAGTACCGGCCGCGGAAGAAGCCCAAGGCGGACGGAGGAGCGGCGCCCCCCCCGGGGGGGGACACTCGTCCCCCCGACGGGAGAGGAGGAGGAGGAGGAGGAGGACGCGGCGGGAGGGGGAGGGGGAGGGGGAGGGGCCGGCCCAGACGCTCCGGGGGGGCGGGGGGCCGCCTCGCTCTGGAGCCGCACGTGGAGGAGCCCCGGTACCGGTACGTGTGGACCAGCTCCTCGTCTTCGGAGGAGGAGGAGGAGGAGGAGGAGGAGGGGGCGAGCCGCATGGAGCCTCGGAGCCCCCTGGGAGCCCCCGGAGCCCCCGGAAGGCTCGTCTTCAGCCTGCTGGACGCCGCCGGCTGCTCCCCCGCCTCCTCCTCCTCCTCCTCCTCCTCCTCCAGCGGCCCGCAGGACCTGGACGATCTGGAGGGGGGGGGCTTCACACTGGGCTTCCTGGGGGAGCCGGACCCGGTCGGCCTGGCCCTGGTGGACCAGGACCAGGACCTGGTGGACCAGGACCAGGACCTGGACTCCAGCTTCACGGAGGGAAGCCGCGGATCGCACTTCGACTTCCCGGACCTCTGCACCCCGGAGCTCAGCCGGATGATCACCGGGGACTTCAGCGACCTGGTGTTCAGCCACTGACCCGGGTTCTACTGACCCGGGTTCTACTGACCCGGGTCACTGGACGTTCTGTCAGTTTTCTTTTGTGCAATAAAGTGAATCTTTTGTTTTTCTACCTTTTTTGATATTAAACCGAATAAATCAGCTGGAACTGAGCTCTGATTGGTCCTTCTGTCCTTTGATCTTTTAAACTACTTTGAATTAAAGTTGCATCTTTGCAGGTCCCGTTTACACAAAATCTCCTTTTTCAAAAAGTTTAAGTGCAAGTTGTCTTGGAAACGTAAATGTTAACATTGTAGTGTTTTTTGTTGTTTTTTTTACTTTTCGTGCATTACCCAGAATGCCACGGTGTGTCTGTGGAGCCGTTGTCATGACGACAAACTCAGGAAAAAAACTGAATGAACAGGAGTCACAACTTCCAGCCTCTACTTTACCTGGTAAATTACCACTTACCGCCACTTTACCTGGTAAATTACCACTTACCGCCACTTTACCTGGTAAATTACCACTTACCGCCACTTTACCTGGTAAATTACCACTTTCACGTGGGAACAACCGAACCGCAACAAAATCTGAATCAATAAAACGAGTTGAGACGTAACGTCAACATCAACTTTGATTTATTTTTCACAATAAACTTCTGAAGGTCACATGACCTCAGAGGCTAAAACTTGTACTGGAGAGCGCCGAGACGTTAACTTCACGAAACGACTACAAGACAGATTTTCACAATAGAACACAGCAAATTCAGCAAAAAATCCAAAAATGTTTTTTGGGGATTACAGATTTATTTTACTCAAACGTGCAAAATTTCATTAAACAGAAAACGACTGTTTGGTTGTTAGAAGTTCCAATTGTGGATTAATCTCGTCACGAAGACAAAATACTTTAGTGTAATACAATTAAGAGTGTAAAGCTAAAGCTAGCATGAGTACGACGTTTTCATTACTTTGACGTTATCAGAAGACAAACACGGAACGTCACGAACACCCAACATCGCTACAAACACTAGCTAACACTGATCGCTATGCTAGCCAACGATGATCACTATGCTAGTCAATGATGATCACTATGCTAGCCAACGATGATCGCTATGCTAGCCAACGATGATCGCTATGCTAGTCAACGATGATCGCTATGCTAGTCAATGATGATCACTATGCGAGCGAACACTGATCGCTATGCCAGCCAACAGTGATCGTTATGCTAGCTAATACTGTTCGCTATGCTCGCCAATGATGATCGCTATGTTAGAAAATGATGATTGTTGTGCTAGCCAACAACGAGCGCTATGCTAGCTAACACTGATCTCTACACTAGCTAACACTGATCGCGATGCTAGGATGATTGCAACATTAGCTAACATTGATGACAACGCTAGCTCACACTGATTGCTACTCTAGCTAATATTGTCGCAAATCTAGCAAACACTGATTGCAGCGCAAGCTAGCACTGACCGCTATGCTAGCGAATGCTGATCACCATGCTAGCTAACACTGATTGCTACTCTAGCTAACACTGATCGCTACCCTAGCTAGTGCAGTACGCCAAACCAGTCTTGATCTCAAAACCACATTTTCATGGTCTGGATCAGGTCTTGGGTCAGGTGGTCTTGGTCTAGACCAGGTCTTGGGTCAGGTGGTCTTGATCTGGACCAGGTCTTGGGTCCGGTAGTTTTGACTACAGAAGCATAGAGCTAATACCGACCGCTACACAAACATCGAAGCTAAAATCATGATATAGTCAGAAAATGTAATTTTTTTGGAGAATCACAAACTCTTTTCAATTATTTCGTTTCCACGAACGTTTGGAAGCGACATTGTGGGAAATCGTTGGCTAATTACGACGTGAGCTCAGGGTTACGCGGCGCTACACGTTAGCATCCAGACCGAACGTGAGCTGCCGGTTCTGGTTTGTTTTTCCAGTGAAGACGATTCAAACGACTTCTCTTCCTAAATCCCCAAATCAAAATCTACTTCAGAGAAAGTAAACGTAAAAATACTACAAATCGCATCAGAGCGTCACGACGTGGGCACGCGGCTTCTAGAGAATCTACGTCACTAAACTTCAACGAGTCTACGACAGAAAAACTACAGTCGTCCAGGAGCCACCACCCGAACCCCACCACCCGAACCCCACCACCCGAACCCCACCATCTGAACCCCACCACCCGAACCCCACCATCTGAACCCCACCACCCGAACACCACCACCCGAACCCCACCATCTGAACCTCACCACCCGAACCCCACCATCTGAACCCCACCATCTGAACCCCACCACCCGAACCCCACCATCTGAACCCCACCATCTGAACCCCACCATCTGAACCCCACCACCCGAACCCCACCATCTGAACCCCACCACCCGAACCCCACCACCCAAACCCCACCATCTGAACCCCACCACCCGAACCCCACCATCTGAACCCCACCACCCGAACCCCACCATCTGAACCCCACCATCCGAACCCCACCACCCAAACCCCACCATCTGAACCCCACCACCCGAACCCCACCATCTGAACCCCACCATCTGAACCCCACCACCCGAACCCCACCACCCGAACCCCACCACCCGAACCCCACCATCTGAACCCCACCATCTGAACCCCACCACCCGAACCCCACCATCTGAACCCCACCACTCGAACCCCACCATCTGAACCCCACCACCCGAACCCCACCACCCGAACCCCACCACCCCAAATCTCCCTCACGGGTTGGGTTCTGCCGGGTTGGGATGCTTGGTGGGGGGATGGAAGGGTGGCGAGCAGGGGGGGGGGGGTGGGGGGGGTGGCTCCTGGAGGACTCTCAGCGCTCCCCGACTCGTCTCCGGGCTCACAGGATGCTCTCGCGCTCCTCGCCGAAGGTGACGGTGTCGGAGGACACGGTGCAGACCTCTGGGGGGTCCCCGGGCTTCAGGCCCCTCTTCAGGTGGACCACGCGGACGTTCTCGTTGTTGGGGCCGGGCCTGGTGCCGGTGGGCGTGACGTCTGCGGTGGTGGTGGTGGTGGTGGAGGAGGAGGTGGGGTCGGGGGTGGAGCCCTGCGGGGGCTGGCGGGCGTTGGTGTTGTTGTTGAGCGTGACGTTGCTGGGCGTGCGGTTGAGGTTGAAGGAGCGCGACGAGGGCCAGCTGTCCTCCGGGCTGCTGGCCAGCAGGCTGCACTGGTCCTCGGAGCAGATGGACATGCGGGCCACCGCCGGGTCCTGCAGGCCGCTGAGGCTGCTGGGTAGGCCGCGCTTCCCGGCCCGGCTCTCGTCGTCCAGCTCGATCAGGTTGGCGCGGTCGAGCTGCGACAGGTCCGCCTCCTCGTCCTGCAGCGAGTGGTTGGGCGAGCTCTCGTTGGAGCGCACGCCGGAGTCCGACGAGTCCTTCTTGTCCAGCGTGGCGTCCGACAGGTAGTCCTTCCCCTTCAGCGCCAGCGAGCCGCCGGGCGGCCTGGCGTCCGCCGCCTTGGGGCCGTCCTTGAGCAGGGAGGCGCTGTCCGACTCCTCCGACTCGTCGTCGTCGCTGGTCAGCTTCTGGTAGCGCAGGCCGCCGCCGCCGCCGCCGGCCTTCAGCTTGAGGTCGGCGCCCTGGAACAGCCCGCCGCCGCCGCCGCCGCGCTCCGCCGAGCTCTTGCGGCCGAGCAGCGACTTGGACGGCCCGTGCTCGCCCTTCTCGTCCTCCTCCGTGATGGGGTCCAGGGCGTCCACGTTGGAGAAGTCGCCGCCGTCCGCCGCCGCCGGCTTGCCGCCCCTCTTGGCGAAGGACTTGCGTCCGTCCGGCTCGGCGCCGCCGTCCTTGCCCCTGTCCTCGCCGGACGACGTCATGAAGTGCCCCGGCTGCGGCTGGACGGGCTTCTCGCCGCCCCCGCCCCCCATCTCCAGCTGCGCCATCTGGGCGATGTACTCCTGGTAGGCGTCGCGGTACTCCGCCTGCTGCCGGTCCGTCAGCTTGGCGATGTCGTTGGACGACTCCTGAGAGTTCAGGCTGTTCATGCTGGCGGTCCGGTGAGCGGCGCCCTGAGGACGGCGGAGGAGGAACGTCAACGCAACCTACCGCTACACAAACACTGCGGCGTGGCTTCAGGGGCACTGCGTCGGGGGAGGGGGGGGGGCGGAGCTACGTACCATCCACTGCATGTTGGCGTGGCGTGCAGACTCGTCCAGTCCCACCGTGCTCAGCTCCTCGAAGCTCAGGTTGAAGTTGTACATCGGCGACGTGTCCGAGTTGGCGCCGCCGGCGAGGGGCGGAGCCGCGGCGCGGCGCCCCACCTCGGGGGCTCCGCCCACCACGCTGCCTTGCTCGCTGGCGGCTTCCTCGTGCAGCACCTGGCTCTCCACGTGACGCATGTCGAGAACCTGCGGGGGAGGGGGAGTGTGGTCAGGGCTGGGAGGGTTAGTGTTCGATTCCCGGACAGAGCATCCCGCTGACCCTCTGACTTTCTGGCCCACTGACCCACTCACCCTCAGACCCATTGACCCTCAGACCCATTGACCCTCTCTGACTCTCTGACCGTCTGACCGACTGACCGACTGACCCTCTACTCTCTGATCCTCTGACTCTCTAACTCTCTGACCCTCTGACCCTCTGACTCTCTAACTCTCTGACTCTCAAACTCTCTGACCCACTGACCCTCTGACTCTCTGACCCTCTACTCTCTGACTCTCTGACCCTCTGACCCTCTGACCCTCTGACTCTCTGACCCTCTGACCGACTGACCGACTGACCGACTGACCGTGGCTCTGAACAGCTGCCAGTCTCCAAAGTTCATGTTCATCTCCTTCTTCAGCTCGTCGATGTTACACTGAGACAAAACTCTGCCGTTCACGTTGGCCTGAAGAGAAGACAGGATTCAGTTAGTGGTGGAGCGGTGGACTCCCTGACCTTCCTGATGGTGGCGCTGTACCTTCCTGATGGAGTACTGTACGTACCTTCCTGATGGTGGCGCTGTACCTTCCTGATGGAGTACTGTACGTACCTTCCTGATGGTGGCGCTGTACGTACCTTCCTGATGGAGTACTGTACGTACCTTCCTGATGGAGTACTGTACGTACCTTCCTGATGGTGGCGCTGTACCTTCCTGATGGAGTACGTACCTTCCTGATGGTGGCGCTGTACCTTCCTGATGGAGTACGTACCTTCCTGATGGTGGCGCTGTACCTTCCTGATGGAGTACGTACCTTCCTGATGGTGGCGCTGTACCTTCCTGATGGAGTACGTACCTTCCTGATGGTGGCGCTGTACCTTCCTGATGGAGTACTGTACCTTCCTGATGGAGTACGTACCTTCCTGATGGTGGCGCTGTACCTTCCTGATGGTGGCGCTGTACCTTCCTGATGGAGTACGTACCTTCCTGATGGAGTACGTACCTTCCTGATGGAGTACTGTACGTACCTTCCTGATGGAGTACTGTACGTACCTTCCTGATGGAGTACGTACCTTCCTGATGGTGGCGCTGTACCTTCCTGATGGAGTACGTACCTTCCTGATGGAGTACGTACCTTCCTGATGGAGTACTGTACGTACCTTCCTGATGGAGTACGTACCTTCCTGATGGAGTACTGTACGTACCTTCCTGATGGAGTACGTACCTTCCTGATGGTGGCGCTGTACGGCCCCATCATGCTCTGGTCGATTCCTTCGATCAGCCGGACGCGTTCGCAGACGGACTCGGTGGTCAAGGAGCTCAAGAGGATGGAGGGAGAGGCTGACACCACGGAGGCTGGGCCCTGCTCACACACACACACACACACACACACACACGGTTCGATTCCCAGAGGACAGTCAGAGTGCGTCAACAAACAAACAAACAAACAAACAAACAAACAAACAAACAAACAAACAAACAAACAAACAAACTCCTTCACTTCCTGCATTTCTTTTCCTTCCACAAAATTTTTTCCAGTAAATTTACAGACCAGATTCAGTTTGAGACTAAACTAAACTAAACTTAAACTTAGACTTAACTAAACTCTGACTAAACTAAAAAGACTAATCTGAACTCAAAATCGACTAAATCAATTAAATCAACTTAATTAAATTTAGATTAAACTGAACTCAGACTGAACTAAACTCAACTCAACTCAGAATGAACTCAACTCAACTCACCAGTAAAGCCTGAGACTAAAATATAAACTCGCAGTTTTGATGATTGTTACTTTAAAAGTTGGACGAAGTGGAGAGTCGAGGAATACCTGATTTATTTTGAAAGTTGAACTCTTAGACTGCAGACAGAACGACAGACAGAACATCAGACAGAACGACAGACAGAGAACAAACAGAACATCAGACAGAACGACAGACAGAACATGAAACAATCTTGAGAGAAACAAACTGATCAATGAAAACGTTTGGATGAAGTCGAGCTGATCTGGGTTCTGCTGCTTCGCCACAAAGGTGGGAACTTTCCCATTTCCCAGCTGAGTGAGACACTGAGGCACTTCCTGTTTCCTCTCACTTCCTGTCTCTTGTCAATACTCATTTCCTGCCACTACCTCTTCCTTGTCAATTACTGTTTCCCTTCAGACACTTCTGTCTCCTGTCTGTGGTCACTTCCTGTCACTGGTCACTTCCTGTATGTGGTCACTTCCTGTCACTGGTCACTTCCTGTCTGTGGTCACTTCCTGTCGCTGGTCACTTCCTGTCTGTGGTCACTTCCTGTCGCTGGTCACTTTCTATCTGTGGTCACTTCCTGTCACTGTTCACTTCCTGTCTGTGGTCACTTCCTGTCACTGGTCACTTCCTGTCTGTGGACACTTCCTGTCACTGTTCACTTCCTGTCACTGGTTACTTCCTGTCTGTGGTCACTTCCTGTCTGTGGTCACTTCCTGTTACCAGTCACTTCCTGTCTGTGGTCACTTCCTGCCTGTGGTCACTTCCTGTCTGTGGTCACTTCCTGTCTGTGGTCACTTCCTGTCACTGGTCACTTCCTGTCTGTGGTCACTTCCTGTCTGTGGTCACTTCCTGTTACCAGTCACTTCCTGTCTGTGGTCACTTCCTGCCTGTGGTCACTTCCTGTCACTGGTCACTTCCTGTCTGTGGTCACTTCCTGTTACCAGTCACTTCCTGTCTGTGGTCACTTCCTGCCTGTGGTCACTTCCTGTCACTGGTCACTTCCTGTCTGTGGTCACTTCCTGTCACTGGTGACTTCCTGTGTCACTGGTCACTTCCTGTTTCCTGTGGTGGTACTCACGGGTGCGTCGGAGCCTCGGCCTCTAGCAGGCGGCCGTGGACTGGAGGTGAGGGGGAGGAGCCATAAAGGGGCGTGGCAGCTGGTAAAGGTGGAGGGGGAAATATGGCTGAGGGGGGGAGGGGGGGGGAGGAGGACAAAATCAAAATGATGCTGATGGAGACAAAACAGAGAGTGAAGCTCAACATCTGGACACTTTCTACACATCTGGAAAGCTTTTTCTTCCTCTACCATAGGATTATAGAGCATCTTCCTCCTCTAATCCAGATTATAGAGCGTCTCCCTCCTCTAATCCAGATTATAGAGCATCTTCCTCCTCTACCATAGGATTATAGAGCATCTTCCTCCTCTAATCCAGATTATAGAGCGTCTCCCTCCTCTAATCCAGATTATAGAGCATCTTCCTCCTCTACCATAGGATTATAGAGCATCTTCCTCCTCTAATCCAGATTATAGAGCGTCTCCCTCCTCTAATCCAGATTATAGAGCATCTTCCTCCTCTACCATAGGATTATAGAGCATCTTCCTCCTCTAATCCAGATTATAGAGCGTCTTCCTCCTCTAATCCAGATTATAGAGCATCTTCCTCCTCTAATCCAGATTATAGAGCATCTTCCTCCTCTAATCCAGATTATAGAGCACCTTCCTCCTCTAACACCAGATTATAGAGCATCTTCCTCCTCTAATCCAGATTATAGAGCATCTTCCTCAAACCAAGTCCTAGAGAACTTGACCAACTAACCAGCTACCTTGACAATAACTAGTGATGTAACTAGTGATGTAACTCCTCCACCACCAAGTTAATCTGAACGTTTGCTCCTGATTGGCCGACGGCTGAGCTTCACTCTCAAACTGAAGACGAGTAAATCGATGACATCACGGCGCCGGTGGGCGGAGCCTGCCCTCACCCGGTTGTAGAAGGGGTGCTGCGGCCCGGCAGAGCCGCTGAAGTAGCTGCTGATTGGCTGAGGGGAGGCCACGCCCCCCGCCGGAGGGGGGAAGGGCCCGCTGAAGGGACGCCGACGGCGACATGGCCGACGACACCTGGCTGTACATGGAGCAGGGGCGGGGCTGGGCCTCCTGCAGGGGGAGGGGCGGGTAGGGGGCCCCGCCCACATTCATCTGCTCCCGAGCGGCTCGCACATCTGGATGAGAGAGGGGGGGGGGGGGGGGGAGGTTACTGTCAGCGCTTGTGGCGACGTCGCCGTGGTGACGGAGACAGACGTCGCCCCCGGCGACGGAGACAGACGTCGCCACGGGTGACGGCGTACCGGCGATGATCTCCCTCAGCTTGGGGTCCAGGTTGACGGTGCAGGGCAGGAAGGTGCGGACGTCCCGGGCCGTCAGGACCGGGCGTCCGGGGACGACAGGAAGGACCTCGAAGCTCCGCACGTCCCCGTCGATCTCCAGCAGCGGCTTCCACGTCCTTCGTGGTCGGGATGTTCTTCAGCACCCCTGGGGACGGAGACGCAGGGACGGCTCAGCGGCGGTAACCACGCCAAACCACAACGTCCACGACAACCACGCCGGCAGGGACAACAGGGACAACAAGGGGGACAACTGGCGGGACAGCAGGCGGGACGACAGGGGGGACAACAGGCGGGACGACAGAGAGGACGACAGGGGGACGACAGAGGGGACGCCAGGGGGGACGACAGGGGGGACGACAGGCGGGACGACAGGGGGGACGACAGGCGGGGACGACAGGGGGGACGACGGGGGGGACAACAGACGGGACGACAGGCGGGACGACAGGGGGGACGACAGGGGGGACGAACAGGGGGGGACGACAAGCGGGACGACAGGGGGGGACGACAGGCGGGACGACAGCGGGACGACAGGGGGCGGGGGCGACAGGCTGGACGACGGGAGGGACAACAGACGGGACGACAGGCGGGACGACAGGGGGCGGGGACGACAGGGGGGGACGACAAGCGGGACGACGAGGGGGGACGACAGGCGGGACGACAGGCGGGACGACAGGGGGCACGACAGGGGGGACGACAGGCGGGACGACAGGGGGGACGACAGGCGGGACGACAGGGGGGACGACAGGGGGGACGACAGGGGGGACGACAGGGGGGACGACAGGCGGGACGACAGGCGGGACGACAGGCGGGACGACAGGGGGGACGACAGGCGGGACGACTGGGGGGGCACGACAGGCGGGACGACAGGCGGGACGACAGGGGGGACGACAGGGGGGACGACAGAGGGGACGACAGACGGGACGACAGGGGGGACAACAGACGGGACGACGGGGGGGACAACAGATGGGACGACAGGGGGACGGTACCTCTCGTAGATGGTCTTCAGGGGACTGTGGTCCGGGACGCCGTCCCGTCTCCTCCAGGTACAGCAGCAGCCAGGACGTCCTGTAGGGCCACTGCTCCGTCAGGTGGATCCACGACGCCAGGCGGTCCCAGCTGAACACGATCTGATTGGCTCGGAGCAGACGGCCTGTAGCCGGGGGGGCGGAGTTAGAGGAGGAGGGGCTAGAAGAGGAGGAGCTAGAAGAGGAGGGGCTAGAGAAGGGGGAGCTAGAGGAGGAGGAGGAGCTAGAGGAGGAGGAGGGGCTAGAGGAGGAGGAGGAGCTAGAGGAGGAGGAGGAGCTAGAGGAGGAGGAGGGGTTAGAGGAGGAGGAGGGGCTAGAGGAGGGGGAGGGGCTAGAGGAGGAGGAGGAGCTAGAGGATGAGGAGGAGCTAGAGGAGGTGGAGGGGCTAGAGGATGAGGAGGAGCTAGAGGAGGGGGAGGGGCTAGAGGAGGAGGAGGAGCTAGAGGAGGGGGAGGGGCTAGAGGAGGAGGAGGGGCTAGAGGAGGAGGAGGAGGGGGAGGGGCTAGAGGAGGAGGAGGAGCTAGAGGAGGAGGAGGGGCTAGAGGAGGAGGAGGGGCTAGAGGATGAGGAGGGAGCTAGAGGAGGAGGAGGGGCTAGAGGAGGGGGAGGGGCTAGAGGAGGAGGAGGAGCTAGAGGAGGGGGAGGGGCTAGAGGAGGAGGAGGAGCTAGAGGATGAGGAGGAGCTAGAAGATGAGGAGGAGCTAGAGGAGGAGGAGGAGCTAGAGGAGGGGGAGGGGCTAGAGAGAGGGGGAGGAGCTAGAGGATGAGGAGGAGCTAGAAGATGAGGAGGAGCTAGAAGATGAGGAGGAGCTAGAGGGGGAGGGGCTAGAGGTGGGGGGAGGGGCTAGAGGAGGGGGAGGGCTAGAGCAGCAGCCTCACCCGTCACAGACACGATGTTCAGCAGCCTCCTCATGGTCTGAGGACTGATGTCGTTGAACCAGTCCTCCGTCACCATCAGCTTCGTCAAGTCGATACGGACATCTGGCGAGTCACCGAGCGCTGCACCTGTCTGCGGCGGTACGTGTCCTGCCGGGGTCAAAGGGTCACGCTCTCTCAAGGTCATTACAATAATAATCCATTAATGCTCTCTCTCTCTCTCTCTCTCTCTCTCTCTCTCTCTCTCTCTCTCTCTCTCTCTCTCTCTCTCTCTCCTCTCTCTCTCTCCATCTCTCTCTCCTCTCTCTCTCTCTCTCTCTCTCCTCTCTCTCTCTCTCTCTCCTCTCTCTCTCTCCTCTCTCTCTCTCTCTCTCTCTCCTCTCTCTCTCTCTCTCTCACCCTCCGGTTCAGCGTCGTCTTGCTGCCAAACTTTAATTCTCCAAACTGTGTTGAGACAGTTTCCTGTCCAGCTCCTCGTGCCAGCCTGCACACACACACACACACACACACACACACACACACACACACACACACACACACACACACACACACACACACACACACGTTAGCATCGCGGCTAGCGCCCGGCGTCTCTGCGCGTGGTCGCCGCGCGGGTACCGTCGGCGGCGGCGTCCCCGTTGGCGGGCGCGGTGGCGGCGGCGCACATCTTCCTGGCGCTGGACAGGCCGCGGCTGTTGAGGAAGACGGGGAGGTGCACGATGTTCCTCATGTAGTCGTGGCCGTTGATGTTGGAGTCCCGCAGGACGCTGTTCAGGTTCTGGTTGATGGCCTTGATGATGATGTGGGGGTCGCTGGCGAAGATGAGATGAACGGGCCCTTGGAGAACAGGACGCGCACCTGGGGGGGATTATAACACCAGATTAGAGAGCATCTTCCTCCTCTAATCCAGATTATAGAGCATCTTCCTCCTCTAACATCAGACTATAGAGCATCTTCCTCCTCTAATCCAGATTATAGAGCATCTTCCTCCTCTAACATCAGATTATAGAGCATCTTCCTCCTCTAATCCAGATTATAGAGCATCTTCCTCCTCTAACATCAGATTATAGAGCATCTTCCTCCTCTAATCCAGATTATAGAGCATCTTCCTCATCTAACGTCAGATTATAGAGCATCTTCCTCCTCTAATCAGATTATAGAGCATATTCTTCATCTAACGTCAGATTATAGAGCATCTTCCTCCTCCAACACCAGATTATAGAGCATCTTCCTCCTCTAACATCAGATTATAGAGCATCTTCCTCCTCTAATCCAGATTATAGGCACCTTCCTCCTCTAACATCAGATTATAGAGCATCCCCCTCCTCTAATCCAGATAATAGAGCATCTTCCTCCTCTAACACCAGATTATAGAGCATCTTCCTCCTCTAACACCAGATTATAGAGCATCGTCCTCCTCTAATCCAGATTATAGAGCATCTCCTCCTCCAACATCAGATTATAGAGCATCCTCCTCCTCTAATCCAGATTATAGAGCATCTTCCTCCTCTAACATCAGATTATAGAGCATCTTCCTCCTCTAACACCAGATTACAGAGCATCTTCCTCCTCTAACATCAGATTATAGAGCATCTTCCTCCTCTAACACCAGATTATAGAGCATCTTCCTCCTCTAATCCAGATTATAGAGCATTCTTCCTCCTCTAACATCAGATTATAGAGCATCTTCCTCCTCTAATCCAGATTATAGAGCATCTTCCTCCTCTAATCCAGATTATAGAGCATCTTCCTCCTCTAATCCAGATTATAGAGCATCTTCCTCCCTAACATCAGATTATAGAGCATCTTCCTCCTCTAATCCAGATTATAGAGCCCCCCCCCCCCCCCCCCTCACCGTGTCCAGCATCTGCAGCACCCGGTCCTGCTCACAGGAATCCAGACCGTCGATGACGACGGCGAGTCGAGTCTGATGCTGCGTGAAGCCGTCGATCGTCTTCGTCATCCGAGACATGAGGTCCACCTCCGACTTCAACACCTGGAGGGGGGGGTGTTCACAGTGAGACCTGAACAACCAAACCCCCACCCCCCCCCCGCCGCCCCCCCCTCCCCCCCTCACCTTCATGAAGCCCTCGCTCTTCAGCTTGTGCATCCTGTTGGCGGCGCCGTGGAGCCTCTTCCTCTGCGAGTGCAGCACCGAGTCGGCCACCTGCCACCAGGTCCTGCAGTTCAGCAGCAGGGCCACGCCCACCACGCCGCCCACGCCCACGCAGCACGCCGTTCACCGTGCGGTTCTCGCCGTCCACCCGGAAGACGGCCAGCAGCGCCAGGCCGGCCAGCAGGCAGCACAGGACCAGGGCGAAGAGCACGAAGGACGGCACGCAGCACGTCTTCTTCCACTTCCTCTTCCCTGTGGGGGGGGGGGGAGACACGCATCACAGCTGCATCACACGCCACACAAGCCCCGCCCCCTTCCCGGCGCCGCCCTCACCTTGCGTCTCCTCGTCTTGAACACCCTGAAGAGTCGCGTGGCGAGGAAGCCGAACTCCCTCTCGCAGGCGTCGGACAGCGTGGCGATCATCTCCGCCATGGACGTCTCCCCCCCCACACTCGACAGGCGGTTGTAGTCCGTGAACAGGAACCTGTGGACGTCAGGGAGACGCGTTGGGACGCGTCGGGGACGCGACGGAGACGTGACGGAGGCAGGCGTCCCTCCACCCCCCCCCCCGGTACCTGACAGGCAGGGCCCTGGTACTCTGCTCCGGCAGCTCCGGCGGGTTGACGAACATCAGCCTCAGCAGCAGCTCCAGGTATCCAACATGGCGGCGAGACGCGTGCTCAGGAGCCACGCCCACGTCCAGCCGTCGCCCTCGCGACGCCCGCCGAAGTACACCACCACTGGGACAGCGTGGACAACCACGTCAAAGCTCCGGCATTTCAAACGTGAGAGACACACCGGGACCAACGAGTTACGCTTCTAAGGGTTCCGTTTCTATGGGTTCTGGTTCTACGGGTTCTGGTTCTACGGGTTCTGGTTCTACGGGTTCTGTTTCTACGGGTTCCATTTCTACGGGTTCTGGTTCTACGGGTTCCATTTCTACGGGTTCCATTTCTACGGGTTCTGGTTCTACAGGTTGCATTTCTACGGGTTCTGGTTCTAACGGGTTCTGGTTCTACGGGTTCCGTTTCTACGGGTTCTGGTTCTCCAGGTCCTGCTTCTACGGGTTCCGTTTCTATGGGTTCCATTTCTACGGATTCTGGTTCTACGGGTTCTGCTTCTACAGGTTCTATTTCTACGGGTTCTGTTTCTACGGCTTCTGGTTCTACAGGTCCTGCTTCTATGGGTTCTGTTTCTACGGGTTCTGCTACTACAGGTTCTATTTCTATGGGTCCTATTTCTACGGGTTCTGTTTCTACGGGTTCTACGGGTTCTGTTTCTACGGGTTCTGGTTCTACAGGTCCTGCTTCTATGGGTTCCGTTTCTACAGGTTCCGTTTCTATGGGTTCCATTTCTACAGGTTCTGGTTCTACGGGTTCCATTTCTACGGGTTCTGGTTCTACGGGTTCTGGTTCTACGGGTTCTGCTTCTACAGGTTCTATTTCTACGGGTTCTGTTTCTACGGGTTCTGGTTCTACAGGTCCTGCTTCTATGGGTTCCGTTTCTACGGGTTCCGTTTCTATGGGTTCCATTTCTACGGGTTCTGGTTCTACGGGTTCCATTTCTACGGGTTCTGGTTCTACGGGTTCTGGTTCTACGGGTTCTGCTTCTACAGGTTCTATTTCTACGGGTCCTATTTCTACGGGTCCTATTTCTACGGGTTCTGGTTCTACAGGTCCTGCTTCTATGGGTTCCGTTTCTACGGGTTCTGCTTCTACGGTTCTGTTTCTACGGGTTCCTGTTTTCTACGGGTCCTATTCCTACGGGTTCTGTATCTACGGGTTCTGGTTCTACAGGTCCTGCTTCTACGGGTTCCGGTTCTACGGGTTCTGTTTCTATGGGTTCTGTTTCTACGGGTTCTGGTTCTACAGGTTCCGGTTCTCCGGGTTCCTCACCGAGAAGAGGTAGAGCAGCGCCAGCAGGCTGAGGGAAACGGCCACGGCCAGTTTGGGGTCGACGGAGAACCCGAGGACGACGGCGACGGAACCGCAGAGCATCAGGGACAGGAAGACCAGCAGCCAGGAGAACTGGAACAGGGGGTCGATCTGCTTGGCCGGCAAAGGTCTTCATCTCATCTGGGGGGGGGGGGGGGGGGGGGTAGTGGGGGGATGGGGGGGGTCATGGGGGGTCTTGGATGTATTAAACGTACATGAGTGTGTGTGTGAGACGGACCCTCCAGCTTCTTGAGCAGGAAGGACTTGCCGCTGCCCCACTGGGCGTACAGACCCCCACACATGGGGGGCTGCATGGTGGGCTCGCTCAGGATGTCCGCCAGCGCTGAGCTGTACAGGTCGTAGCCTAGCATGTCTCCGTCTGTCTCCGAGGGGGACAGGTGTCCTGGGGGGAGGAGACACTGTGTAAGGGGGGGGGGGGGGGGTGGAGAATCTATATCTTCGAATGTCCCCCACCTCTACCACCTCCTCCACCTCCACCTCCCCCCACCTCCTCCACCTCTCCTCCTCCTCCACCACCTCCTCCCTGCTTCTACCACTTCTGCACCTCCTCCACCAACCATCTCCACCACCTCCCTGCCTCCACCACCTCCTCCTCCTCCCTGCCTCCACCACCTCCTCCTCCTCCCCGCCTCCACCAACCTCCTCCACCTCCTCCCCCCTGCCTCCACCACCTCCTCCTCCTCCCCGCCTCCTCCTCCTCCTCCCCCGCCTCCACCACCTCCTCCCCCACCTCTACCACCTCCCCCTGCCTCTACCACCTCCTCCACCTCCTCCTCCACCACCTCCCTACTCCTCCACCACCTCTACCACCTCCCCCTGCCTCTACCACCTCCTCCACCTCCTCCTCCACCACCTCCCTGCCTCCACCTCCCTGCCTCTCCCACCACCTCCTCCACCCCCCACCCCCCCGGTGTGTGTTTCAGTTACGAGCTCCGAAGATCTGTGTAAGGATGCTCTTCTGGTGGCTACAGTCGATGTTGTAGGGCGTCTCCGCCGCCTTGTTGGGTCGGGTACAGCAGCAGCCCGTCTTTGGGGTTCCGCAGCAGCAGCTCGGCGAGGCGGCGGCTGCGGCCGCGGATGGCGATGTGCAGCGGCGTGTCGCCCTTCTGCGGAGACACGGCGAGCGGGACTCAGCGCCGGTTCTCACACCGGGACGGCGGTCGTGTCCGTAGGGTTCTCACACCGGGACGGCGGTTGTGTCCGTAGGGTTCTCACACCGGGACGGCGGTTGTGTCCGTAGGGTTCTCACCTTGTCCACCGCCGACACCTTGGCCCCCTTGTCCAGCAGCAGCTCCACGATCTCGATGTTCCTCATCTTGGTGGCTTTGATCAGCGGCGTCTCTCCGTCCTGAACCGGCGCACACCGTGAGACACATCGCCGACTACACCGTGACGGCGTGTTGTGTGGCGTCCGGGTGTCTCACCTTGGTGCAGGGTCTCGGTGTCGGGGTTACACTGCAGGATGTCCCTCACCATGGTGGCGTTTCCTTTCTCCACCGCCCAGTACAGCGCCGTCTTGTTCTCCTGGAGACGACAACCGCCATCACCATGACGACCACCATGACAACCACCACAACCACCACCACAACCACCATGACAACAACCACACCCACCATGACAACAACCACCACCACAACCACCATGACGACCAACATGACGACAACCACAACAACCACAATCACCACCACAACAACCATGACGACCACCCACAAACCACCATGACAACAACCACCACCACAACCACCATGACGTACCACCATGACGACAACCACAACAACACAATCACCACCACAACAACCATGACGACCACCACAACCACCATGACAACAACCACAACAACAACCCGCCATGACAACAACCACCATGACGACCACCATGACGACAACCACAACAACCACAATCACCACCACAACAACCATGACAACAACCACCATGACAACAACCATGACAACAACCGCAACCACCATGACAACCACCATGACAACCACCATGACAACAACCATGACGACCACCATGACAACAACCATGACGACCACCATGACAACCACCATGACGACCACCATGACAACCACCATGACAACAACCACCATGACGACCATCATGACAACAACCATGACGACCACCATGACAACAACCATGACGCACACCATGACAACAACCACCATGACGACCATCATGACAACAACCACCATGACAACAACCATGACGACCACCATGACAACCACCATGACAACAACCACCATGACGACCATCATGACAACAACCACCATGACAACAACCATGACGACCACCATAACAAACCACCATGACAACAACCATGACGACCCACCATGACAACCACCATGACAACAACCACCATGACGACCATCATGACAACAACCACCATGACAACAACCATGACGACCACCATAACAACCACCATGACAACAACCATGACGACCACCATGACAACCACCATGACAACAACCACCATGACGACCATCATGACAACAACCATGACGACCACCATGACAACAACCATGACGACCACCATGACAACCACCATGACGACCACCATGACAACACACCATGACGACCACCATGACAACAACCATGACGACCACCATGACAACCACCATGACAACAACCACCATGACGACCAGCACAGCAACAGCCGTCCACCAGGACGCCAGTGGACACGTACCTGTCCTCTGATGTCAATGTCTGCATATTTGTGCAGCAGCGCTCTGACGATCTCCACGTGTCCCCCCCTCACCGCGCCGATCAACACCGTTGTCCCCGCTCTGCAACACCAAGCCACAGGTCAGAGGGCGACGCCCCCCCCACCCCGCCCCCACCGTGGGACCAGAGGGCGACGCCCCCTCCGGTCCTGGTCCTCCAGCGCCCTCACCCGGTCCGGGATGTTGACGTAGGTCCCGGCGTCCAGCAGGTCCTGGACGATCTCGGTGAAGCCCTCCTTGGCGGCGATCATCAGCGCCGTGTTTCCGTCTTTGTCCGTCATGTTGACGTTGGGGTTCCTCTTCAGCAGCTCCTTCACCACCTCCGTGGTAGCCGCCGCGCACCGCCACGATCAGCGCCGTCATGGAGTTCTGCAGGGACACGCTGTCACACCGGGACCCTGTGTGTGTGTGTGTGTGTGTGTGTGTGTGTGTGTGTGTGTGTGTGTGTGTGTGTGTGTGTGTGTGTGTGTGTGTGTGTGTGTGTGTGTGTGTGTGTCGTACCGCCCCCTCCTGGTCCACGTCGGCGCCGTTCTCCAAGAGATGCATCACACAGTCAAAGTGTCCTTTTCTGGAGGCCCAGATCAACGGAGTGGTGCCATACTGCCACACACACACACACACACACACACACACACACACACACACCACACACACACACACACACACACACACAGATAATCACGTCAACACAATTCAGTCAACAGGTGTGTAACAGTGTGTAACAGTGTGTAATAGTGTGTAATAGTGTGTAACAGTGTGTAGCAGTGTGTAACAGTGTGTAACAGGTGTAATAGTGTGTAATAGTGTGTAACAGTGTGTAACAATGTGTAACAATGTGTAGCAGTGTGTAGCAGTGTGTAGTAGTGTGTAACAATGTGTAGTAGTGTGTAGTAGTGTGTACAGTGTGTAATAGTGTGTAACAGTGTGTAGCAGTGTGTAACAGTGTGTAACAGTGTGTAATAGTGTGTAACAGTGTGTAACAATGTGTAACAATGTGTAGCAGTGTGTAGCAGTGTGTAGTAGTGTGTAACAATGTGTAGTAGTGTGTAGTAGTGTGTAACAGTGTGTAATAGTGTGTAATAGTGTGTAGCAGTGTGTAACAGTGTGTAACAATGTGTAACAATGTGTAACAATGTGTAGCAGTGTGCTAGTAGTCGTTGTAACAATGTGTAGCAGTGTGTAGTAGTGTGTAGTAGTGTGTAGCAGTGTGTAGCAGTGTGTAACAGTGTGTAACAGTGTGTAGTAGTGTGTAACAGTGTGTAGCAGTGTGTAACAGTGTGTAGCAGTGTGTAGCAGTGTGTAGTAGTGTGTAGTAGGTGTGTAGTAGTGTGTAACAGTGTGTAATAGTGTGTAGCAGTGTGTAGCAGTGTGTAACAGTGTGTAATAGTGTGTAATAGTGTGTAGCAGTGTGTAACAGTGTGTAACAATGTGTAACAATGTGTAACAATGTGTAGCAGTGTGTAGCAGTGTGTAGCAGTGTGTAGCAGTGTGTAGCAGTGTGTAACAGTGTGTAGTAGTGTGTAGTAGTGTGTAACAGTGTGTAGTAGTATGTAGCAGTGTGTAGCAGTGTGTAGCAGTGTGTAACAGTGTGTAGTAGTGTGTAGCAGTATGTAGCAGTGTGTAACAGTGTGTAGTAGTGTGTAGCAGTGTGTAGCAGTGTGTAACAGTGTGTAATAGTGTGTAGTAGTGTGTAGCAGTGTGTAGCAGTGTGTAGCAGTGTGTAACAGTGTGTAGTAGTGTGTAGCAGTATGTAGCAGTGTGTAACAGTGTGAGTAGTGTGTAGCAGTGTGTAGCAGTGTGTAACAGTGTGTAGTAGTGTGTAGCAGTATGTAGCAGTGTGTAACAGTGTGTAGTAGTTGTGTGTAGTAGTGTGTAGCAGTATGTAGCAGTGTGTAACAGTGTGTAGTAGTGTGTAGCAGTATGTAGCAGTGTGTAACAGTGTGTAGTAGTGTGTAGTAGTGTGTAGCAGTGGTAGCAGTATGTAGCAGTGTGTAACAGTGTTGTAGTAGTGTGTAGCAGTGTGTAGCAGTGTGTAACAGTGTGTAGTAGTGTGTAGCAGTGTGTAGCAGTGTGTAACAGTGTGTAGTAGTGTGTAGCAGTATGTAGCAGTGTGTAACAGTGTGTAGTAGTGTGTAGCAGTATGTAGCAGTGTGTAGCAGTGTGTAGCAGTGTGTAACAGTGTGTAACAGGTGTAGCAGTGTGTAGTAGTGTGTAACAATGTGTAGCAGTGTGTAGTAGTGTGTAGTAGTGTGTAGCAGTGTGTAGCAGTGTGTAACAGTGTGTAGTAGTGTGTAGTAGTGTGTAACAGTGTGTAGTAGTATGTAGCAGTGTGTAGCAGTGTGTAGCAGTGTGTAACAGTGTGTAGTAGTGTGTAGCAGTATGTAGCAGTGTGTAACAGTGTGTAGTAGTGTGTAGTAGTGTGTAGCAGTGTGTAGCAGTGTGTAGCAGTGTGTAACAGTGTGTAGTAGTGTGTAGCAGTGTGTAGCAGTGTGTAACAGTGTGTAGTAGTGTGTAGCAGTGTGTAGCAGTGTGTAACAGTGTGTAGTAGTGTGTAGTAGTGTGTGTAGCAGTTGTGTAGCAGTGTGTAGCAGAGTGTGTAACAGTGTGTAGTAGTGTGTAGCAGTGTGTAGCAGTGTGTAACAGTGTGTAGTAGTGTGTAGTAGTGTGTAGCAGTGTGTAGCAGTGTGTAGCAGTGTGTAACAGTGTGTAGTAGTGTGTAGCAGTGTGTAGCAGTGTGTAACAGTGTGTAATAGTGTGTAGTAGTGTGTAGCAGTGTGTAGCAGTGTGTAGCAGTGTGTAACAGTGTGTAATAGTGTGTAGTAGTGTGTAGCAGTGTGTAGCAGTGTGTAGCAGTGTGTAACAGTGTGTAGTAGTGTGTAGCAGTATGTAGCAGTGTGTAACAGTGTGTAGCAGTGTGTAGCAGTGTGTAGCAGTATGTAGTAGTGTGTAGCAGTATGTAGAAGTTGTGTAGCAGTATGTAGCAGTGTGTAACAGTGTGTAGTAGTGTGTAGCAAGTATGTATAGTGTGTAGCAGTATGTAGGTGTGTAACAGTGTGTAGTAGTGTGTAGCAGTGTGTAGCAGTGTGTGTAACAGTGTGTAGTAGTGTGTAGCAGTATGTAGCAGTGTGTAGCAGTGTGTAGCAGTGTGTAACAGTGTGTAGCAGTATGTAGCAGTGTGTAACAGTGTGTAGTAGTGTGTAGTAGTGTGTAGCAGTATGTAGCAGTGTGTAACAGTGTGTAGTAGTGTGTAGCAGTATGTAGCAGTGTGTAACAGTGTGTAGTAGTGTGTAGTAGTGTGTAGCAGTGTGTAGCAGTATGTAGCAGTGTGTAACAGTGTGTAGTAGTGTGTAGCAGTGTGTAGCAGTGTGTAACAGTGTGTAGTAGTGTGTAGCAGTGTGTAGCAGTGTGTAACAGTGTGTAGTAGTGTGTAGCAGTATGTAGCAGTGTGTAACAGTGTGTAGTAGTGTGTAGCAGTATGTAGCAGTGTGTAACAGTGTGTAGTAGTGTGTAACAGTGTGTAGTAGTGTGTAGTAGTGTGTAACAGTGTGTAGTAGTGTGTAACAGTGTGTAACAGTGTGTAGTAGTGTGTAGCAGTGTGTAAACAGTGTGTAGTAGTGTGTAGTAGTGTGTAGCAGTATGTAGCAGTGTGTAACAGTGTGTAGTTAGTGTGTAGTAGTGTGTAACAGTGTGTAGTAGTGTGTAGTAGTGTGGTAACAGTGTGTAACAGTGTGTCACAGTGTGTAGCAGTGTGTAGCAGTGTGTAGTACTGGTTGTGTACCTTGTCAGAACAGTTGACTTTGGCTCCGTTCTCCAGCAGAACGTTGACGATGTGGGCGTGGCCTCGCCCGGCGGCCCAGATGATGGGATACACACTGTACTGCTGGAGGAGGAGGAGGAGGAGGAGGAGGAGGAGGAAGGTTCAGGCTGCTGGTCTGAGGGTGTGTGTGTGTGTGTGTGTGTGTGTGTGTGTGTGTGTGTGTGTGTGTGTGTGTGTGTGTGTGTGTGTGGTACCTGTCCCGTGGTGTTGGGGTTCCCTCCGTTCTCCAGCAGCAGCTCAGTGACGTCGTCACGACCTTTGTAGGCCGACCACATGAGGGCCGTCCAGCCTCCCTGACACACACACACACACACACAGTGAGCCAGGTCCTGGGCGGGGGGGGGGACTACATTTCCCATGATGCTCTGCTCCCACCATGTCCCGGTGCTCGATGTAGGCGCTGTTGTCCAGCAGCTCCTTCACCACGTCCACATGTCCTTCTTTCGCCGCGCAGATCAGAGCCGACCAGCAGTCCTGACCGGAGAGAGGCGTTACCATGGAGACGGGGGGCCGTATCCCGGCAACAACCCCCCCCCCCCCCCCCCCCACCCCGTCTCAACCCCCCCCCTCTCACCACGTCGTCCAGGTTGACGTTGGCTCCCCTCCTGATGAGCTCCTGGACGATCTCCAGGCTGCCCTGCTCCGCCGCCAGCATGAGCGGCGTCTGGCCGTTCTGCACACAAACAAACAAACAAACAAGCAGGTGAGCACAGCAGGAGGGGGTCTGACTGTGTGTGTGTGTGTGTGTGTGAGAGACTCACGTCGCTGCGTCCGTCCACGTCCTTGAAGCGGTCCAGGTGGGACCTGAGGGCGGACAGGTTCTCCTCCTCCACGTAGCTGAACAGGTTCTGGATGGCCAGAGTGGTCATCTTGATGGAGGTGGTGGTGTCCATGTCTGCTGTAGGAGGGGCTGGGGGGGGACAACAACAACAACAACAACGTCAATAACAACAACAACGTCAACAACAACCATGTCTGCTGGTCGATGGGCCTGAGGGGGGGGGACAACAACGTCAACGACAACGACAACAACCACATCTGCTGGTCGGCGGGGCTGAGGGGGGGGACAACAACGTCAACAACAACGCCAACAACAACAACGTCAATGCAATAACAACGTCAACAACAACCATGTCTGCAGTTCGGTGGGCCTGAGGGGGGGGACAACAACGTCAACAACAACGCCAACAACAACAACGTCAACATCAACAACAACAACGTCAACAACAACCACGTCTGCTGGTCGGTGGGCCTGAGGGGGGGACAACAACGTCAACAACAACAACGCCAACAACAACGTCAACAACAACCATGTCTGCAAGTCGGTGGGCCTGAGGGGGGGACAACAACAACGTCAATAACAACAACGTCAACAACAACAATGTCAACATCAACGTCAACAACAACCATGTCTGCAGGTTGGTAGGCCTGAGGGGACGACAACAACGTCAACAACAATAACAACAACCACGTCTGCTGGTCGGCGGGGCTGAGGGGACGACAACAACAACAACAACTTCAACAACATCAATGCAATAACAACGTCAACAACAACCATGTCTGCAGTTCGGTGGGCCTGAGGGGACGACAACAACGTAAACAACAACAACAACGTCAACAACAACAACAACAACAACCACGTCTGCAGGTCAGCGGGCCTGAGGGAAGGTGTGTGGTGCTGCAGTGACCTCTCCGGCCTGCAGGCGGCGCCGTGAGGTAATAAATCTGTTCAGTGTCCAGGAGCAGCTGGAGGTCAAAGGTCACGTTCAGGGACACACATGTGACGGGACCATCCCAAGCCCCCCCCCCCCCACCCAAACCCCCCCAACGAGGTGGAGCCGCCCGGCCACACCCACCACTGCCACTGATGAGAGCCGTCGCCGTGGAGACTGAGCGGCCGTCGCCGTGGTAACAGCCTCCAGAGCAGGGCTCCACAGCGGTTCTCCTCACAGGAACGTTCTAGACCTTGATCTTCTCACCAGCGACGCAAAACGACCGTCTGAGAACGACGACGTCACAACGGTGTTCCTCAAGGCGCTGTACTGGAGCCCCCCCCCCCAGTCCCCCCCACCCCCCCTACAGCCCCCCCAGGCCCCACAGGCCCCACAGGCCTTCATCACATTCCGAATGAATGAAATATTTTCCTAAACAAAGACAGAATCAATAAACTCTCCATGGATTCATCTTGTTTTTCCAGATGCGTTTCTGAATAAATTAGATTACTCTGATTTTTTAAAATTCAAATGAGAACAAACATTAAAAAAAAAAAAAAAAAACATCTAGAAACCTTCCGGAAGAAAGAAAAAATAAAAAACCACCTGATTGATCCAAACCAGGAAATGAACGTCGACTAATCTTATTGATAACATATCAGCGGAGTCACCTTCAACACACACACACGCGCGCGCGCACACACACACACACACACCTTACCTCCACTCGACAGTCGGCTGGGTCTGGGTACCGGGTGTCGGAACCGGGTCTGGGTACCGGGTGGGGTACCGGGGTCTCGGTGCCGGAGTGTCCGGGTTCGTCGCTCCCTCCTCGGATGAGCTTCAGTCTGTCTCCCCGACAACAGCGGCCATCTTTATAAGAACAACGGCGCTGCGGAGGACGAGGCTCAGCCAATCAGAGAGCAGCTCTCAGGACGAGGCGGCTCAGCCAATCACAGCTCACCATCTAGGACGGGCCGGACAGCAGCCTGTGTGTGTGTGTGTGTGTGTGTGTGTGTGTGTGTCCAGTGTTATAAAAGGACAATAATAAACAAACAACGCTTTTGTTTTCCCCCCAAAGAGTTTTATTTATTTGTGTTCGTTCAAACGTAGCCAGGGGCCGTTGCCGTGGAAACAGGCGTGTTCAGAGCAGCTGCAGCTGCAGCAGCGTGACGTCACCCAGGACCTCCGCCAGGCCGACCCGGCTCAGGTCCTGGACCCGGTGTCGGTAGTCCAGCAGGTGGAGCCCGTTCACCGCCACCCGGAAGGCGTGGGCGTCACAGCGCACGATCATCTGCACACGCACACGCACACGCACACGCACGCACACACACACACGACGTGTTGGTATATTCTGTCCATAAATACTTATATCAATAATTTAATAAAGTCCAAACATCTCTTCTTTCTCATGTTTTCATATCAAAGCCATCAGCCAATCACATTTCAGCATCACCTGTTGCCGGGTAAAGAAACCTGCCTGAGGCCTTCACAGTCTAGTTCTGCAGTAGAAGTTCATTCGTTCGTTCAGACCGGCGCTACTGCAGCACACACACACACACACACTGACCTCGAAGTACTGCCCCCCCCCTGAAGGGAACCCCCCCAGCTCCGTCTCCTCCGCCCCCCAACACCCGGACAGGAAGGAGTTCCTGACGAAGACGTTTTTGGCCAGACGAGGGTTCAGGTGGAGGATGATGTCAGAGCCCTCGGCCGGGCGCAGGTTCACACAGAAGCTGGAACACACACACACACACACACACACACACACACACACACACACACACACACACACACACACACACACACACACACACACGTTTGTGATGACATCACTTAGGTGTGTACCTGTGTTGTGGTGTGTGTGTGTGTGTGTACCTGTGTTGTGGTGTGTGTGTGTGTGTGTGTGTGTGTGTGTGTGTGTGTGTGTGTGTGTGTGTACCTGTGTTGTGGTGTGTGTGTGTGTACCTGTGTTGTGGTGTGTGTGTGTGTGTGTGTACCTGTGTTGTGGTGTGTGTGTACCTGTGTGTGTGTGTGTGTGTGTGTGTGTACCTGTGTTGTGGTGTGTGTGTGTGTGTGGTGTGTGTGTACCTGTGTTGTGGTGTGTGTGTACCTGTGTTGTGGTGTGTGTGTGTGTGTGTACCTGTGTTGTGGTGTGTGTGTGTGTGTGTATACCTGTGTTGTGGTGTGTGTGTGTGTGTGTGTATACCTGTGTTGTGGTGTGTGTGTGTGTGTGTGTGTGTATACCTGTGTTGTGGTGTGTGTGTGTGTGTGTACCTGTGTTGTGGTGTGTGTGTGTGTGTGTGTGTACCTGTGTGCGTTGGCGTTGATTTGAGCCTTGATGGCGAGGCTGCGTCCGGCGGCGAGTCCAGGCTGGAGGTGTCCTCTGAAGGGGACGGTCTGCGGGACGAGAGACACGGAGACACACTGACGAGGATGCAGTCAGTCTGGGGGGGGGGCGCCGGGCCACGGGGGGGCGCCGCCACCGCGCGGAGTCGCTTCAACGGAACCCCGACGGTGAAGAAGGTTCACCGGTACACTGGTACTGGTTGTCATGGAAACGAGACACCGAGAGACTCACCAGGTCTCCTGAGGAGGACGTGACGGTCTGGAGGGAGGAACACACACTTTATTACCTGTGTGTGTGTGTGTGTGTGTGTGTGTGTGTGTGTGTGTGTGTGTGTGTGTGTGTGTGTGTGTGTGTGTGTGTGTGTGTGAAACACTTGAAGTTTCTCACCATGTTCTCTGCGTCCTGATTGGTCAGACTTGCTGGTGGAGACGTCACAATCTGTAAACAAAGGAACCAATGTGATCTGTAAACAAAGGAACCAATGTGACTCTGTGTGTGTGTGTGTGTGTGTGTGTGTGTGTGTGTGTGTGTGTGTGTGTGTGTGTGTGTGTGTGTGTGTCCTCACAGAGCTGGGGGGCAGGACCCCCACCGCCTCCACCTCCACCTTCCCTGAGATACAAACAGTGTCGACTCGCTTCAACTCCACCCGCTGCCTGAACTCCACCGTGTGAGCGCCGTTCACCGCCACCTGCAACAACAACAACAACATTGAGGACAACAACAACAAAGAAAACAACAACAACAACAATCACAGTAATGACAACAACAACAACAACAACAGTAATAACAGTAACCACAGTGACGACAACAACAACAACAATCATCAGTAATGACAACAACAACAGTAATAACAGTAACCACAGTGACGACAACAACAGACAACAATCACAGTAATGACAACAACAACAACAGTAATAACAGTAACCACAGTGACGACGACAACAACAACAACAATCACAGTAATGTCAACAACAACAGTAATAACAGTAACCACAGTGACGACAACAACAACAACAATCACAGTAATGTCAACAACAACAGTAATAACAGTAACCACAGTGACGACAACAACAACAACAAACAATCACAGTAATGACAACAACAACAACAGTAATAACAGTAACCACAGTGACGACAACAACAATCACAGTAATGACAACAACAACAGTAATAACAGCAACCACAGTGACGACAACAACAACAATCACAGTAATGTCAACAACAACAGTAATAACAGTAACCACAGTGACGACAACAACAACAACAATCACAGTAATGTCAACAACAACAGTAATAACAGTAACCACAGTGACGACAACAACAGAAATAACAACAACAGTAATAACAGTAACCACAGTGACGACGACAACAACAACATCGTCCACAAACAAACACAGGACGTCGCAGGCGAGTCGTTCCGTCGCCGTTAGCAACGGTGACAGCGGCGAGGGCCTGTGGACCCGTGTCGTCACGGCAACAGGCGGCCTGACCTTGAAGCGGTCCTGCAGGACCAGGATGAGGAGCTCGAAGGAGACCCCGGCCCTGAAGGGCATCAGGTGCAGGATCTCCTCGGGGCCCCAGCGCTCCTTCTGCAGGGAGTTGCACACGATCACAGACTTCTTCAGCCGCGGGTTGAAGTGGAACGCCACGTCGGCGCGCGGCTTCACGCTGCTGCCGCACGTCAGGTCCACCTGGAACCTGAACGGGACGGGAGGGGGGGGGGGGGGGTCAGGGGGTTTCTTGTCCTTCTCTGGGGTCAGAAGACTCGGTTCATTTTCCACCGTCTCTCATTGTTTCATCAGCTTGAAGCTGATTGGATGTTGGAGGAGGAAGAGGAGGACGAAGAGCAGGAGGAAGAGGAAGAACAAGAGGAGGAGGAGGAAGAGGAGGAGAAAGAGCAGGAGGAAGAGGAAGAACAAGAGGAAGAGGAGGAAGAGGAGGAGAAAGAGCAGGAGGAGGCGGAAGAAGAGGACAAGGAAGAACAAGAGGAGGAGGAGGAGGAGGAGGAAGAGGAGCAGGAGGAGGAAGAGGACAAAGAGGAAGAGGAGGAGAGGAGGAGGAGGAGGAAGAGGAGAAGGAAGAAGAGGAAGAGGAGGAAGAGGAGGAGAAGGAAGAGGAGGAGGAAGACGAAGAGGAGCAGGAGGAAGAGGAGGAGGAGGAAGAGGAGGAGAAGGAAGAGGAGGAGGAAGACGAAGAGGAGCAGGAGGAAGAGGAAGAGGAGGAAGAGGAAGAGGAGGAGGAGGAAGAAGAGGATGAAGAGGAAGAGGAGGAGGAAGAGGACGAGGAAGAACAAGAGGAGGAGGAGGAGGAAGAGGAGAAGGAAGAGGAGGAAGAGGATGAAGTGGAAGAGGAGGAGGAGGAAGAAGAGGACGAAGAGGAAGAGGAGGAGGAGGAAGAAGAGGACGAAGAGGAAGAGGAGGAGGAGGAGGAAGAGGAGGAGGAAGAGGAGGGGGAAGAGGAAGAGGAGGAGGAAGAGGAGGATGTTCCCTCACCTCTCAGAACCCGGGGGAATTGAACCCTGAACCAGTAACATCTCTCCGGCCTGCAGGCCGCCGAGGATCGTCCCGGCGAACGGAATCGACTGAGGACAGCAAGTCACAACATGAGAGAACATCTGGAAACAAGACAACATCTGGAAACAGGACATCTGGAAACAGGACAACATCTGGAAACAAGAGAACATCTGGAAACAGGACAACATCTGGAAACAGGACACTCTGGAAACAAGAGAACATCTGGGAACAGGAGAACATCTGGAAACAGGACAACATCTGGAAACAGGACATCTGGAAACAAGAGAACATCTGGGAACAGGAGAACATCTGCACACCTGAGAAACAAACATCTGGACACTAGAGAAAAAATGAAAGACCTTTACTTGAGATGAGAGAAAAGGAACATTTGTGGTGATAATGACTAAACATTTTTTTACAACTTCTAAACATAATTCTTTGTTATTACCAAAATAAAGTTCTTTTATTTTGGTCTTCAACAGTAATTGGGAACCACACTCCGTTCAAAATCTGCTCAAATCTGTCAAAAACTCGACTTTTCTTGGTTTGGGTCGCGACCAGGAACAGTAACTCGGAGTTCTGCAGAACCGAACCCGAGCGGCTCTTCAGTTCGGCTCGAACAGAACAGAACCAGAACAGAACAGAACAGAACAGAACAGAACAGAACAGAACCGACATGTTTCACGTCGACGTGAGACGCGGATCTTTCAGCGAGGCGCCACACAGACGCTCCCCAGGAGACTTCACGAGATTAAACCTTTCAGGAGGTTTAGAAAACCCGGAGTATCCGGGGGGGGGGGGGGGGGGGGGGGGGGGGGGGTTCGGGGGGGGTGGAGGGAAAACTTCGAGCACTTAATAAAAATCTTAAATGATAAAAGTTTTGCTGAGCGGACTTGTGAGACGCGGGCTCCACCGCGGAAGTTTAACGACGGAGAACGGGATAAAACAACGCGTCGGACCGGGGGGGACAAGGGGGACAGGGGGGACACGGGGGGACAAAGGGGGGACAAGTGGGGACAAGGGGGGGACCTCACCAGGTTGGAGAACATCTGTCTCGGGCTGGAAGTCGACATTTCTTTAACGCAGAATCCGGAGCGAGCCGCTGCGTTTTGTTTACTTCCTGGTGTGACGTCGACGCGAACACGCGTGTGCAGGGACGAGCGTCATGACGTCACACGGTGCGCGCAAACAAACCACCGCGCGGCGCTTCAAATGAATTAAACTTCCCCAACAAAAACAAACAGTCGTGTAATAAAAACATTTAAAAAAAAAAGTAGTAGTGTGAAAGTTTTGATATCCGTGAAAATAGAGGAAACCGAGCGAGTCGCGGTGACGTCACTGTCCGATCCGGGAAGACCAGAAGGGTCGTGGGCTGGGTCCACCGTCTCACGAGACTTCACGTGTTCATCCGAGGACAGTCACAAGCTTCACACAAGGAATTGGTGTTTTTGTAAAGAAAACAAATTTCAGTAACAGAATTTCCCCAAAATACCAGGAAGTTTAATCCAAACTGCACAAGTACTTCAGTTCTGGGAAGTGATTTTCACCCGTACTTGATCTCTGTGGAGAAAACTATTGTTTGAATGACTATTGTAGTTTTGTTTTTAATTTGTCCATTTTTTTTTTTTTTAAGTTTAATAAGACTTGTTGATCAACTCGTCACTGATTCAGTTGATCCAAAATAAACTTCAGTACCGAAGCTGAACGTCAATAAATGTGATTTGATCAATCATTCGATGAGAATTAAGGCTCATTACATCACTAATGAAACCTGAACAAGGTCATGTTGGTCCGTGTTTATTTATTTGACCATTTTTATGTAAAAAAATTTTTTTAAATCACATGAAACCTTCAGGGATGGTTTGTCGTCATCCAAGGATCAATAGGACGTCAACAGTGAATCGTTTCCTAATAAATCTAAAGACTAAACATTTTCTCCCCATACAAAGTGGATGAAAGGATCCTCATGGAGATCAAAGGAGCGTCTGTTGCCATGGAGACACTTCCCTGTTATCGTCGACCTACCGAGTTAGCTTCGATACGAGCTAATGGCTATCACGCCAGCTGGTGCGTCAAAGAGGTCTGTCCTCATCAAAGATGGCGGCGCCGTCAGTAACGACAGCGGCTCAAAGAATTAAAACATTTATTGGCACAAAAACTAAATACTGTACAAATCATTAGAAAAAACTAAAAACATTAAAATGCACAAAAGCACCACGAAGTCTGTGGTGCAGGAACAGTCCAGGTGTGTGTGTGTGTGAGGTCAGAGGTCAGAAGTCGGCGTCCAGGGTGAAGGCGTTGTCCGTGGCGCCCGACATGACGCCCATCCTCTGGTACTCGCCCACCCGCTTCTCGAAGAAGTTGGTCTTCCCCTCCAGAGAGATGTTCTCCATGAAGTCGAAGGGGTTCTCCACCCGGTACACCTGCAGGAACACGGCACCACGTCACCCGCCGCCCACACTTCCCTGACGCTGGCCCCGCCCCCCCAGATTCTGGTCCCGCCCCCACAGCAGCAGAGTTCAGTAAGGCGTCTGTGTCGTGCTGCTGCCGCTTAGTCAGTGGACCACTTGTCCTCCAACCAGGGTGGAGCAGCACTCAGCCCCCATCACTGGCTGAGGTCCGTACCCCTGCGCCGCTCATCATCACTCTGCTGCTGCTCATCATCATCATCATCATCATCTTCTGGAAGCCGCTAGCATGCTAGCCAGTTACCTCGTGCAAGCCGTTAGCATGCTAGCCAGTTACCTCGTGCAAGCCGTTAGCATGCTAGCAGTTACCTCTTGCAAGCCGTTAGCATGCTAGCCAGTTACCTCGTGCAAGCCGCTAGCATGCTAGCCAGTTACCTTGTGCAAGCCGCTAGCATGCTAGCCAGTTACCTTGTGCAAGCCGTTAGCATGCTAGCCAGTTACCTTGTGCAAGCCGTTAGCATGCTAGCCAGTTACCTTGTGCAAGCCGTTAGCATGCTAGCCAGTTACCTTGTGCAAGCCGTTAGCATGCTAGCCAGTTACCTTGTGCAAGCCGCTAGCATGCTAGCCAGCTACCTTGTGCAAGCCGTTAGCATGCTAGCATGCTAGCCAGTTACCTTGTGCAAGCCGAGCTCCAGCAGCAGCCGGTCGGCCACGAACTCGATGTACTGCTTCATGAGGTCACAGTTCATCCCGATCAGCTTCACCGGCAGAGCTTCAGTCAGGAACTCCTGCACAAGGGAAGGAAGGGCAAGGTGAGGGCGGGCGGGGGCGCGGCGGTGGGCTTGTGGCGGCGGGCGGAGCGGCGTGTGGCGGCCACCTGTTCGATCTCCACGGCGTTCGTGATGATGGAGGTGACGGTGTCCCTGGACGGCTTTCTTCACCAGGTGTTTGAACATCAGACAGGCGAAGTCGCAGTGCAGACCCTGGAGACGGAGACCACGTCACAACCGGGACACGAGGAGGCGGAGCCTCACACCCTGGAGGCGGAGCCACACACCCTGGAGGCGGAGCCACACCTCGTCTCTGCTGATCAGCTCGTTGGAGAACGTCAGGCCGGCATCAGACCTCGCTTCTTCAGCCAGAAGATGGCGGCGAACGAGCCCGAGAAAGAAGATCCCCTCCACAGCGGCGAAGGCCACCACACGTTCTCCTGGAGGCCACACAGAACCTTCATCATCATCATCATCATAATCATCATCACCTCCTCCTCCTCCAGGTGGAGCTGCTGACTCACCGTAGTGGCGCTCTGGTTCCCCATCCAGTTCAGAGCCCAGTCGGCCTTCTTCTTCACACAGGGCAGCGTCTCGATGGCGTTGAACAGGTACTCCCTGGAACAGAACCAGGAGAACGTCAGGAGAACCGAGGGAAGGTCAGGGGGAGAACCGAGGGAAGGTCAGGGGGAGAACAGAGAGAACGTCAGGGGGAGAACAGAGGAGAACCGAGGGAATGTCAGGGGGAGAACAGAGAGTAGAACATCAGAGAATGTCAGGAGAACCGAGGGGAGAACAGAGAGAACGTCAGGAGAACCGAGGGAAGGTCAGGGGAAGAACATCAGGAAAACCAAGAACGTCAGGGAGAACATCAGGAGAACAGATAAGAACGTCAGGAGAATGTCAGTTAGAACCGAGAGGAAAAAATCAGTTAGATCATCAGTTAGAACATCAGGAGGACAGAGTAGAACATCAGAGAATGTCAGGAGAACCGAGGGGAGAACAGAGGAGAACCGAGGGAAGGTCAGGAGAACCGAGGGAAGGTCAGGGGGAGAACAGAGAGAACGTCAGGGGTAGAACAGAGGAGAACGTCAGGGGGAGAACAGAGGAGAACCAAGGGAATGTCAGGAGAACCGAGAAAATGTAAGGGGGAGAACCGAGGGGAATGCTAGGAGAACCAAGAGGAGAACGTCAGGAGAAGGTTAGGGGGAGAATATCAGGAGAAACCGAGGGGAGAACGTCAGTTAGAACCCAGTAGAACACCTCTCCTGCGGCTCCTTGATGTAGGTGTCTATCAGCAGGCTGTACATCTCAGAGTGGATGTTCTCCATGGCGATCTGGAAGCCGTAGAAGCAGCGGGCCTCCGTCACCTGCACCTCCTGAGCGAAGCGCTCCACCTGGTGGTGGAGAGGAGGAGAACGTGAGGGAACCGGGGGGCGGAGCCGGGGGCCTCCGGGGGGGGGGGGGAGGGGGCGGGGCCTCTCACCAGGTTTCTCGTTGACGATGCCGTCGCTGGCGGCGAAGAAGGCCAACACGTGGGAGATGAAGAACCTCTCGTCTTCCTTCAGAACCTCCCAGTGCTGCAGGTCCTTGGACAGATCCACCTGAGGAGGAGCTGCAGGTGAGGCGGGCCGCACGCCTCCGGGAGAGCCGGCGCCGTGGGGGCGGAGCTTACCTCCTCCGCCGTCCAGAAGGAGCCTCGGCCTTCTTGTACATCTGCCAGATGTCGTGGTACTGGATGGGGAACATGACGAAGCGTCCCGGGTTCTCCTTCAGCAGCGGCTCCTCCTCCTGCGGGGAGGCGCTGCTCTTCCTCGCCGCCGGGGGCTGGACGCCAAAACAGGAAGTGGGGAAACGCTGAAGCCTCCGGCCCGGGATGCTAATGCTAACACAATGCTAATTCTACTTCCTGTTTGCCCGAGGAACCTTCAGTTTCCCCCTAAACTCACTGACTTCAAGTACAAACCACCACAAAACACATGAACGGTGGAAAAACGACTCGTGAGCCTCTGCGGGTCTCTTTATTGACAATCATCTAAATATACGGACGCTCGGCCCTGGGCCCCCCCCAGCTGCGGGGCCCCGCGGCTCTACGCGCGGCCCTGTTGGCGCCACAGCTTCGGCGCCACTCGGCGGCCTTCGGGTGTTTCCGGAAAGCCGAGTCGCTCGGCGTCACTTACCGCAGCGTCCGCGAAGATCCTCCGCGAGGCTTTGGAGGCCAGGACGCGGCTGGAGCTCAGGCCCGGAGGCTGGAGGGACACGGAGGGGAGGGGGGGGGGGGTGAGTGAGGCGGCTGGCGGAGCGGCTGGAGGCGGACAAAGGGGAGCGGCGGCTCACCGTGTTTCTCTTTGTCCAGCGACATGTTCCCAGCGGAGCGACGAGGCTCTGCGGCTTCTGGAGAGCGGAGAGCGGCCGGACAGCATCGAGACACCCGGTCACTGACACACACACGCGGTCACTGACACACACACACGGTCACTGACACACACACACGGTCACAGACACACACACACGGTCACCGACACACACACACACGGTCACCGACACACACACACGGTCACCGACACACACACCGACACCGGGACTGAAACTTTCCCAGCAGCTGCGACGCTTTTTATTAGAATCTTGGCGCGAGAACGCAGCCGACCAATAGGAGCGCAGAGCGTCAACGACGGAGCCAATCGGAGATCGGAGCCTCACTGACGTCACTCAAAACCATCGCGGGAGATTCGAAGGGCTCCGTTTGTGCGGGACGCCAAAGTGTTTGTAACCTGCAGTTATCAAACAACGCAAACCGCTCCGTTACGAAACGTTGAAGAACAAAGAATAAACCTTTATTCGAAGTTAAAACTCTCACTTTGACTCGTTTTATTCCATTAACGTCACCTGCTTTATACTTTTTATTAACAGTTTTTGTGTTAAATGCTTTTATTTCTCCACTTTTTGCACCCAACTATCATTAAAAAGCCACAAGTTCAGACAATTCGTGATTTCTGACCTGTTTTTTTTCCTTTGAAATGCAGAACTTTTGAGTTCTGATCCAATCAATGCAATGTAAAGCACCTTTGAGTGCCTAGAAAATCACTATATAAAACCAATGCATTATTATTATTAAATCAGAATTTGTTTCAATGGACATCTGATTGTTTGACACCAAGGAAGGAAGGATGAGTGAAGGATGAGTGATGGATGAGTGATGGATGGGTGATGGATGAGTGATGGATGAGTGATGGATGGGTGATGGATGAGTGATGGATGGGTGATGGATGGGTGATGGATGGGTGATGGATGGTGGGACTACACGTTGTCATGGTGGTAAAGTTTTATTATAAAAATTTCCAGGCAAGATTATTCAGAATGACATTGAATAACATGAGGTATGTCCTGACCGCTACACCGGGTGTATTAAATACAGTAGAAAGAATCACAGTGACATTTAAATACGATTCCAACGGATACGACACTCACAAGTATTTACAGCATTCACACGAAAATACAGAGGCTTTGGCAAATGAAGAGTGCAGACACGTGAAGTAAACATGATTATTTTACACAGTACAAAAAACAACAACAAAAAAACAAACTGTAAAAATCCAGTGCAATGTTACATTTCTGTTGGTTTGTCCTTCTGCTCCTCCTCCTGCACCTCCTCCTCCTCCTCCTGTGGTGTGTTTGTGGTCAGTGGGAATAAAATGTCCTGAGTAAATTACAGTTGACCTGTTGTGCTTTGTTGCCATTATTATATTCAGATGACTGGCCAAAGATGCTGGTGTCAAACTACAAACACTTCCTTGACGCTCCCCTTGTTCACAACCGTCCCCGGCAAGTTCTGACAAACTTCACAATGTCTCCCCCTGGTGGACAGATTGGAGATCGGCTCAAGGGGAACTGGCCCCGCCCCCAAAAGGACCGCCTGTGGTGCTTGCGGTCGGGGTGGGCGGGGCTTAGCAGGTGTCAAACATACGGCCAGTGAACCAAAAAAAAAAAACAAACAACAAGAGTGTCCAGCAGGATGACGGCACGACGTAAAAATAAGAATTCCTGAACGTTGAAGTCCAAACGTAGCCCCGGAGTAGCGTTAGCATGAAGGCTACACGGGGAGGCTAACGGCCGCCATGAGACGCTTAATGAGGACTTTGAGGTTTTGTGACGTGGACCCGAGGTGACGTGTGACGAGGCGTCCCGGAGGCCGTCGCGGATGAGCGACGCGACTGACGCTAGCGACTGACGCTAGCGACTGACGCTAGCGACTGACGCTAGCGACTGACGCTACGATGAGAAAAGTTTTAACGGAGGACGTTCGGATCGGAAGCCGCAGCAGGTCTTCAAAAGTCCTGCGAGTTTCTGAGGTGAGACTTGATTAAAGGATCTGAGGATCTGAGGGTCTGACCCCCCCCCCCCCCATGTGGTCCGATCTGCCGGGTGGTCCCGGTCCAGTTGGAGTCTTGTAAACGTTGCGGGGCCTGCTGGCGGGTCGCTGGTGGAACAGATTAAAAACCAGGTCCAGGTCCTGGGCCTGGTCGCCCCCCCCCCCCCCCCCCCCCCCCATGGGGGTCCTGAGTTGGCCCTGGGGGTTCTGTGCGTCCATTAGTTGGCGGCGGAGACCAGCAGCCCGCCGGGAAGTGCTGGGCCCCGGGTCGGGCCCTTGTTGAGGTCTCGGGTGTTGGCGGGCCACGTCGACGCCCTCTTGGCGGTGGTGTGCCGCCGGGCGTGTTTGGTCAGGTGGTCGCTGCGCATGAAGCGCCGGTCGCACACGGTGCACACGAACTTCTTCTCGCCGGTGTGCGTGCGGCGGTGACGCGACAGCTCGTCGGAACGGGCGAACTTCTTGTCGCAGCCCTCCCAGAGGCAGCTGAACGGCTTCTCACCTGCAGGGGGCAACCACAGCCTGTTAGCTCCCGAAGCTAGGGCACGCTAATGCAAACCGTCTGCAAACCACAGCCTGTTAGCTCCCGAAGCTAGGGCATGCTAATGCAAACCGTCTGCAAACCACAGCCTGTTAGCTCCCGAAGCTAGGGCATGCTAATGCTAACCGTCTGCAAACGACAGCCTGTTGGCTCCTGAAGCTAGGGCATGCTAATGCTAACCGTCTGCAAACCACAACCCGTTAGCTCTCAAAGCTAGGGCACGCTAATGCTAACTGTCTGCAAACCACAACCTGATAGCTCTTAAAGCTAGGGCATGCTAATGCTAAGCCTCCAAGAACTATAGCCTGTTAGCTCCCGAAGATAGGGCACACTAATGCTAACCATCTGCAAACCACAACCTGTTACCTCTTAAAGCTAGGGCACGCTAATGCTAACCCTCTGCAAACCACAGCCTGGTAGCTCCCAAAGCTAGGGCACGCTAATGCTAACTGTCTGCAAACCACAGCCTGTTAGCTCCCAAAGCTAGAGCACGCTAATGCTAACCGTCTGCAAACCACAACCTGTTAGCTCCCGAAGCTAGGGTACGCTAATGTTAAACGTCTGCAAACCACAACCTGATAGCTCCCAAAGCTAGGGCACGCTAATGCTAACCGTCTGCAAACCACAACCTGTTAGCTGTTAAGGCTAGGGCATGCTAATGCTAACAATCCTAGAACTATAGCCTGTTAGCTCCCGAAGTGGCGGCATGCTCATGCTAACCCTCGGCTAACCACAGCCTGTTAGCTACCGCAAGCTAGATGTGTAGCATTAGCTAATGGCTACATGTTTCCCAGCGAGCTGCTCTGTGATTGGCCGTTACCTGTGTGGGTGCGCAGGTGGGCCTTCAGGTGCGAGCTCTTGAAGTAGGTCTTCTTGCAGCCGGGGAAGTTGCACACGTAGTTCCTCCTGCGGGAGAAGTCGGCCTGCGAGACGCCGCCGCCGCCGCCCGACGGCAGGTAGACGGGCGCCGGCGCGAGGGGGAGGAGCTTGGTGTTGCCCAGGGTCACGACAGTCTGCTGGGCGTGGGGCGGCACCACGAACATGACGGCGCCCTGCGGCACGGCCGAGCCCAGCAGCAGCGGCCGGGCGAAGCCGGGGGCGGGTCCCGGCGGGGGGAGGGGCCCGGGGGGGCGCCCCGAGGTCTGAACCTGCACCGGCGCTTGGACGAAGGCGGAGATCACCCCCGCTTGCCCGCTCACCGGGAACACCTGGCAGAGGAGCGGCGGTGGGGCCGGGGAGGGCGCTGGGGGGGCGGGTGAGGACGGCGGGGGGGCGGGTAAGGACGGTGGGGGGTCGGGTGAGGACGGCGGGGGGGGCGGGTAAGGACGGCGGGGGGGGCGGGTGAGGACGGTGGGGGGTCAGGTAAGGACGGCAGGGGGGCGGGTGAGGACGGGGGGGGGTCAGGTAAGGACGGCGGGGGGGCGGGTGAGGACGGTGGGGGGGCGGGTGAGGACGGCTGGGGCTCCTGGGTGTCAGCCGTGTGGCGAATCACACTGGTGGCCATCGCTCGGCCGGCCATCTCAACAGGGGCGGGGCTTGGAGTGGAGGCGGGGCTTGGAGTGGAGGCGGGGCTTGGAGTGGAGGCCTCGGAGCAGCTCGGGCTGAGAGGCGGAGTCATGCACTGGATGGAAACAAAACACAAACGTCTTCTAACCAACCAGGGAATCCAAACGTCATTTGAAATGTCGCACAGTGAAAATCAGAGACGGGGTCCCACTGGGGCCCTTAGGGTCCCTTTGAGGTTCTAGGGTCCCACTGGGGCCCTTAGGGTCCCATTGGTGCTCTAGGGTCCCTTTGAGGTTCTAGGGTCCCACTGGGGCCCTTAGGGTCCCTTTGAGGTTCTAGGGTCCCACTGGGGCTCATAGGGTCCCTTTGAGGTTCTAGGGTCCCACTGGGGCTCTGGGGTCCCACTGGGGCTCTAGGGTCCCACTGGGGCTCTGGGGTCCCACCAGGTTTACGCCATAAACTAGGACCTTAATATTTCAGTCTTACCAGTGACGACAGGGCGATCAGGTCTTTGGGGGGGCCACCGCCGCCGCCGCCCTCAGGGTGGAGCTGGATGGAGTCGCACGAGTCGGAGGTGGGGGTCAGGGGGCGGAGCTTGTGCGAACTTTGACCCCAGAAGCTCATGCTGACGAGGGCCTCGGCGGCCTCCAGGTCGGGGAACTCGATGGTCCACTTCTGCTCCATGGCTGCAGACACAGGCGGGAGCGTCGCCATGGTTACTGTCAATAAAGCTACAGTCATTCAAACACGAACGTAAAGTCAAGTGTGATGAGCGGAAGGATTCTGACTCCGCCCACTCTCCTCCAGGCCCCGCCCCAAAGGGAGAGGAAGCGTCGTTCTTGCAAAGCACAGTCAACCTGCTGCAGGTTGTGTGATTTCCCACGGTCCCACAAACGCACCACGGCTGAAGCGCAAACAAAGCGGGGAGACACCTCGCGGGGCGTTCAGGGACAGTCCGTCATTCTGCTGATCTGTTGCGGGGCGTTCAGGGACAATCCGTCATTCTGCGATCTACTGCGGGGCGTTCAGGGACAAACTGTTAATCTGCGATCTACCGCGGGGCGTTCAGGGACAAACTGTTAGTCTACGATCTACCGCGGGGCGTTCAGGGACAAACTGTTAATCAACGATCTACCGCGGGGCGTTCAGGGACAAACGGTTAGTCTACGATCTACCGCGGGGCGTTCAGGGACAAACTGTTAATCTGCGATCTACCGCGGGGCGTTCAGGGACAAACCGTTAGTCTACGATCTACCGCGGGGCGTTCAGGGACAAACCGTTAGTCTACGATCTACCGCGGGGCGTTCAGGGACAAACTGTTAGTCTACGATCTACCGCGGGGCGTTCAGGGACAAACTGTTAGTCTACGATCTACCGCGGGGCGTTCAGGGACAAACTGTTAGTCTACGATCTACCGCGGGGCGTTCAGGGACAGCGCGTTAGTTTCGGGTGAGACTAGACGAGTTACCTGCTCTTAACAGTAGTCCCAGACAGGTTGGTTAACGACAAGTTAGTCACAGTGTAACTTCGTTACACCGGATGTCCTCAGACGACCTCCGGTCCTTCAGCATCAAAACAAAAGAAGCCGGAGTCCCGCAACATCTGGAAACTTTCTCGCGGAAGAGCCGCACCGGCGCCCCGCGACCTCAGAGGAACCGGCCGACCGGAGCCGACCCGACCGGGACCGGGACCGACCCCGACCAGGGCGCCCGGGGCTGACCCGACCGGACACCGGGCACCGGGCACCGGGCAGCTGTCGCACCGGGACTCACCTGACAGCAGCAGCGCTCCGCCGCGGGGTGACGAGCCGGACGCGGGGCGGCGGACTGGCGGAGCCTCTTCGCCTCTTCGCCTCTTCGCCTCTTCGCGTCGTCCTGCAGTCTGACTTCAGCTGAGACGAAGCCGGGGAGAGGAGAGGAGGAAAAAAAACAAGAGAAACGAAATCGAGCCTCGTCTGGCGGCTGGTAACACGCAGCCAATCACACGCAAAGGTGTAGCGAGCGCGGGCCAATCGGCGGCCGCGAGCGGCGTGATCGCTACGTGACCGCCGCGCCATTGGCCAGCGGCGGGGTGCGTGGCCACCGAGGGGGCGTGGCCACCGAGTCAGCGGTGTCACAGTAAACCCGGTGAACCCGGCCGCGCGCGCCGACTGGGGGAAAGGTGGAAGCAGACCGCGGGAGCGCGCGCGGAGCAAAACACGGAAAACAATGAAGCCGCGATCCGCGAAAGATCAACAATGAAACTGGAGGAAAACACGAAAATCGACAGTAAGATTGAAGAAAAACAGGGAATCAACTAGGGAACAAAAGAAACACCGTGTAGTTCACAATAAGACACAAGAAAAACATGAAAATCGACAATAAAATTGAAGAAAAACAGGGAAATCAACAATACAACAAAAGAAAAACAGTTAAATTAACAATAAGACAGAAGAAAAACATGAAAATCGACAATAAAACGGAAGAAAAACACAAAAATCGACAATAAAATTGAAGAAAAACAAGGAAATCAACAATACAACAAAGGAAAAACAGTAAAATGAACAAAAAGACAGAAGAAAAGCATGAAAATCAACAATAAAACTGAAGAAAAACAGTGGAATCAATATAAAACAATAGAAACACAATGTGGTGCTCAAGGGTTCAGTCAGCCGAGGGAATTGAACCAGTGAACATCAGATCCAAAATCTACTTCTAACATGGAGGAACAAATACTTCTGGTATACTGTGGAAAATACTCCTCCACCAAGCCGCTGATGGAGGTACTGCTGATGGAGGTTTAGCTGATGGAGGTACTGCTGATGGAGGTTTAGCTGATGGAGGTGTAGCTGATGGAGGTACTGCTGATGGAGGTGTAGCTGATGGAGGTTTAGCTGATGGAGGTTTAGCTGATGGAGGTGTAGCTGATGGAGGTACTGCTGATGGAGGTGTAGCTGATGGAGGTTTAGCTGATGGAGGTGCTGCTGACGGAGGTGCAGCTGATGGAGGTGTAGCTGATGGAGGTGCTGCTGATGGAGGTGCAGCTGATGGAGGTGCTGCTTCAGGAGGTGTAGCTGCAGGAGGTGCAGCTGATGGAGGTGTAGCTGATGGAGGTGTAGCTGACGGAGGTGCAGCTCACAGTAGAAGTGGAGGCAGGACACAGACGTGTGTCCCCAGACGACCCAGGCGTCCCTGAACGCATCACAGACGTTCTGAGGTCACACGAGGTAACAGTCGTTCTACTCATAGTACCGCAGTACTTTTGCTCAGTGTAATCCAGTACTTGTACTCAGAGTTCATGTGAGGACTTTGTCCCAGACGAGCCGTCAGGGAAGAAAACTGTTTGTACTCCAGATCATCCGAGGTAACTGCAGTACTTTTACTGCAAAGTGCTGACAACTCCAATACTTTGATTCAGCAGGAAACTGCAGTACTGCAGGGCATACACGCAGTACTGCAGTACTTCATAGAGTACACAAAGCAATGCAGTATTTCAATGAGAGTACTGCCGTATTTCCATGAGTACGCAAAGTACTTTCAGTAATTCAATGGGTGTAAATGCAGTACCTCACAGTGTACACAAAGTACTGCAGTGTTTCAATGAGTATGCAAAATACTGCAATACTTGGCAGAGAGTAGAGTACTGCAGTACTTGACAGAGTACAGAGTACTGCAGCATTTCACTGAGTACAGAGTACTGCAGTACTCAACAGAGTACAGAGTACTGCAGTACTGGACAGACAGCAGAGTACAGAGTATTGGACAGAGTACAGAGTACTGCAGTACAGTACAGAGTACACAGTACAGAGTACTGCACAGAGTACAGAGTATTGGACAGAGTACAGAGAACAGGACAGAGTACTGCACAGAGTACAGGACAGAGTACAGAGTACACAGTACAGAGTACAGGACAGAGTACACAGTACAGAGTACTGGACAGAGTACACAGTACAGAGTACTCTGGCAGCTCCAGGTCAAGTGAGGACGAGTTCAGCAGAGCAGAAACTAAAGCAGCACGAGGCTCGTCTCCCCGGCGGCTCTCTGTAGTATCACCATGGCAACAGGCCCAACGCTGAGGTTGCCTAGCAACAGCCACGGCAGATTTAACAGCGATGACCTCAGAGCGGAGTCTGTGTTTTCCTACTTTCTGCAGTCACCTGAAGGCACCTCCAGAGGACAACCGAGGACACTGCAGGAGGAGGAGGAGGAGGAGGGGGAGGAAGAGGAGGAAGAGGAGGAAGAAGCTGGATCTGGACCCCCCCCCTCCCCCCCACCGCCCCCCCAGCTTCAGGAACCAATCAGAGCCAACGTGTAGAAAGAGATTTATTAAAAAACAACCAATCAGAGCGAAGGACGTCCTGCAGCGTCTCGTCCTCTCAGCGTCCAGCCTGGTCCTGCAGGATCTGGGGGTCTCCGGATGAAGCTCTGGTCCCGGTCCTGGTCCTGGGTGAAGCCCTGGTCCCGGTCCCAGTCCTGGGTGAAGCCCTGGTCCGGGTCCCGGTCCCGGTCCCGGTCCCGGCCCGTCTGGGTGTCTTGCAGCCGAACAGGCGTCTCTCCACACAGAGCACCTCCTGCAGGAGGACGGCCGGGCGGAGGTGCAGCAGGAAGGAGAAGAGCTGCAGGAGCCACCTGGAGGACCGGGGGAGGGACGACTCCACCCCCCCCAGGAAGTGCTCTGGGTTACACTGCCTGCACCACAGAAGAAGAGCTGGGCTGCTGACCTGTTCCTGACCGGTTTAGACTGGTTCTGACTGGTTTAGACTGGTTCTGACCTGTTCAGACCTGTTTAGACTGGTTCTAACTGGTTTAGACTGGTTCTAACTGGTTTAGACTGGTTCTGACCTGTTAAGACTGGTTCTAACGTGTTCCTGGCCGGTTCTGACCTGTTAAGACTGGTTTAGACTGGTTCTAACGTGTTCTGACCTGTTCCTGACCGGTTTAGACTGGTTCTGACCTGTTTAGACTGGTTCTGACCTGTTTAGACTGGTTCTAACTGGTTTAGACTGGTTCTGACCTGTTCAGACCTGTTTAGACTGGTTCTAACTGGTTTAGACTGGTTCTAACTGGTTTAGACTGGTTCTGACCTGTTAAGACTGGTTTAGACTGGTTCTAACGTGTTCTGACCTGTTCCTGACCGGTTTAGACTGGTTCTGACCTGTTTAGACTGGTTCTAACTGGTTTAGACTGGTTCTAACGTGTTCCTGGCCGGTTCTGACCTGTTCCTGACCGGTTTAGACTGGTTCTGACCTGTTTAGACTGGTTCTAACTGGTTTAGACTGGTTCTAACGTGTTCCTGGCCGGTTCTGACCTGTTAAGACCGGTTTAGACTGGTTCTAACTGGTTTAGACTGGTTCAGACCTGTTCCTGACTGGTTTAGACTGGTTCTAACTGGTTTAGACCGGTTCTGGCCTGTTCCTGAATGGTTCCAGGTTCTAGAGTCAGCTCAGTTCAGAGTTCTCTCCAACTCAGTCTCGAGTCCAGGGACTGTTCTGGACCGGGTCCAGTTTGGGTTTTAGCAGAGGTACTGGCCCAGATAACCAATCTGTTCCTGACTGGTTCAGACTGGTTCTAACGTGTTCAGACTGGTTCTAATGTGTTCAGACTGGTTCTAATGTGTTCAGACTGGTTCTAACGTGTTCAGACTGGTTCTAACGTGTTCAGACTGGTTCTAACGTGTTCAGACTGGTTCTAACGTGTTCAGACTGGTTCTAACGTGTTCAGACTGGTTCTAACGTGTTCAGACTGGTTCTAACGTGTCCCTGACCGGATCCAGTTTGGGTTTTAGCAGGTGTACTGGCCCAGACTACCGATCTGTCCCTGGACGGCGTCTCTCGCCTGGCCTGGGACCAGTTTGGGACCAGCCCCCTGACCCGGTTCTGTGGCGTGGACCCGGTCCCGGTGCGAGGCCTTACCTGCCGCTGCAGGGCTGCAGCGCGGCGTGCCAGTACGAGCGGTTGGACGGAGTCCGGACGCCGTCCCCCAGGGTCAGGAACCCGTCCAGCTTGGTCCCGTGCATACTGGGACCGTCGGAACCGTCCCCGTCCCCCCAGCGGAACCTGAAGCTGGACGGGCCGGCGGCCTGGACGCCTGCGGGACACGAGGACAGCCTCTCGAAACAGGACTGCAGCTGCTCCGCGGTTCCTGCAGGGGGACAAGTCCTGGTCTGGATCTAGCACTTAAAGGGGACAGTCTGGACCCGCGGGGACTCGGAGACGTCGTGTCCTACTTTTCCTCTTCGTCACCAAGTATCTTTCCTCCGAACTTCTGAAGACCGTCTTCTTGGGCTTCCACTGCGTCCTGAGGACGAGACAGAGACGGAGACACGGTTCACCGAGAGCCCCGCCCCTTTTTGGGGACAAGCCCCGCCCCTTTTTGGGGGACAGGAAGTAGTCACCTGGCGGTGGTGCGGTCGCTCCCCTGCTGGGCTCGGACCAGAGCCGCCTGGACCAGCCGGTACCACCTCCTCAGGTGGAACGTGTCCTCTGTAGTGGACAAGAGACACACCAGACCCCAGGTCACAGGTCTCGCCGGCGGGACGGTCTAGATTCTGGACCGTCTCACCAGACCCCCGTGTCCCCGGGGTTGGACGGTCTACATTCCGGAGACACGTAGTGTCCAGGACTCACCCGGACCGTACTTCGCCTGGTTGGACAAGTCCCTGAAAGACAAGAGACAAGAGTCAGACCGGCGGTGGTCCAGAGTGGACGGGGTCTACCGGGGACGGTCCCTTACCACTCGGTAAGGTCGTCCAGGCGGAACAGCAGCTTCATGGTGACGACCAGCAGCGCGGCGGCCTGCAGGTCGTAGCGCGGCAGCGCGCGGCGGCAGGTAGGGTCCAGGGTCTGGACCGCCGGGTCCAGCAGGCCGGCGCGCTCCGTCACCCTGCAGACCCACAGGTGGAGCTCGTCTGCCGGGGGGGGGGGGGACAGGTGTGAGAGGTGGGCGGAGCCATGGCGGAGGCGTTGCCGTGGCGACGGGAGGACAGGCGGTACCGGGGAGGTTGGCGTCCAGCAGGTAGCGCAGGCTGAGCCGGACCGGGTGCAGCTCCGCCTGCTGGTCCACCGGGGGGAACGCAGGGAGCTGCAGGACCAGGGCCAGGGCCTGGGCGTCCCGGTGGACCAGCCGGTAGGAGGGGACACTCTGGACACAAGGGGGACACAATCAGACCTCGGGACCAGAGGACCTCCAGGAGACAGAGGTTCTCCAAGAGACAGAGGACCTCTAGGAGACAGAGGACCTCTAGGAGACAGAGGACGTCCAGGAGACAGAGGACGTCCAGGAGACAGAGGACCTCTAGGAGACAGAGGACCTCCAGGAGACAGAGGACGTCCAGGAGACAGAGGACCTCTAGGAGACAGAGGTTCTCCAGGAGACGGAGGTTCTCCAGGAGACGGAGGACCTCCAGGAGACAGAGGTTCACCAGGAGACGGAGGTTCTCCAGGAGACGGAGGACCTCCAGGAGACAGAGGTTCTCCAGGAGACAGAGGACCTCCAGGAGACAGAGGACCTCCAGGAGACAGAGGACCTCCAGGAGACAGAGGTTCTCCAGGACTCACCTCCACCCTGAAGACCAGGATGTCTTTCCCCTTCAGCCTCATCTGCTCCGGCAGCTGCTCGTAGGCCTTGACGTAGGGGACGTGTCCGTCCCGCACCAGCCTGGAAAGACACAGACGTCACCTCCAGGCCCTCCAGGTCCTCCAGGTCCTCCAGGTCCTCCAGGACCTCCGGTCTCACCTGAGCAGGTCACTGAGGGTCAGCGCCTCGCGGCTCCAGACCAGGGCCAGGTGGATCAGGGCCAGAGTCCTCCTCATGGTCATCTGGTCCTTCCTCCGGGGACACCTGGTCCCTGGAGACCAGACGGAGACACTGGTTACCACGGCGACCCGTCACGGCCCTCGTTCTCCGGGAGGTTCCGGGTACCTGGCTGAGAGTCCGAGTCGCTCAGGGTTCTGGACTCGGTGAAATTGGTGGAACTGATGGAGGACAAGGTCCCGCTGTCCGAGTCCGAGTCTCCCTGAGGACAGACGAGAGGAGACGAGGAGAGATGAGAGGAGACGAGGAGACGAGGGGAGACGAGGGGAGACAAGAGGAGACGAGGAGGAGACAAGGAGAGATGAGGGGAGACGAGGACAGACGAGAGGAGACGAGGAGACATGAGAGGAGACGACGAGACGAGGGGAGATGAGGACAGACGAGAGGAGACGAGGAGGAGACAAGGAGAGACAAGAGGAGACGAGGAGAGATGAGGGCAGACGAGGAGGAGACAAGGAGAGACGAGAGGAGATGAGGAGAGACAAGAGGAGACGAGAAGGAGACAAGGAGAGACGAGAGGAGACGAGGAGAGACGAGAGGAGATAAGGAGAGATGACAGGAGACGAGGAGACAAGGAGAGACGAGGAGAGATGAGAGGAGACGAGGAGACGAGAGGAGACGAGGAGAGATGAGAGGAGACGAGAGGAGACGAGAGGAGATAAGGAGAGATGACAGGAGACGAGGAGACAAGGAGAGACGAGGAGAGATGAGAGGAGACGAGGAGACGAGAGGAGACGAGGAGAGATGAGAGGAGACGAGAGGAGACGAGGAGAGACGAGGGAAGATGAGGGAAGACGAGGACAGACGAGGAGGAGACAAGGAGAGATGAGGAGAGACGAGGGGAGACGAGAGGAGGTGAGGAGGACAGGAGGACGGTCTCTGTCCCTACCTGTCCGTCTCGGTACTCAGGATTCTTGGTAAAAGCTTGTCGACTCTTCTGAAGATAAATCCTCCACATCCTCCAGAGAACCTGGTCCTGAAGAGACGGAGACGTCCAGTTGGAGGACGGACACACACACACACACACACACACACACACACACACACACACACACACACACACACACACACACACACACACACACACACACACACACACACACACACACACACACACACACACACACACACACACACACACACACACACACACACACACACACCTTGAAGCCAGCAGGGACTCCCAGCTCCAGCAGGGCCTCCGCCTGGTTCTTCAGGATGAACTGGAACGCCTCGCACATCCTCCAACTGTGTCCTCCGTCTGGAGGGAGGACAACCTGTGTGAGGAGCAGCACCTCCCCCCCCCCGAGGAGCACCTCCTTCCCCCCAGGAGCAGCACGTCCCCCACTGACCGTCTGTCTTTGTCCGAGGTCCTCTCTTGATCCTGGTGATCCTGCTGGAGGCGGGACACAGGATCACCTGCTGCACCTCCCTGCTCCTCTGAGGAGACACGTGGACAACAGGTGAGACGGGCAGGAGGAGGAGCAGGAGCAGGAGCAGGAGGAGGAGGAGCAGCAGCCTACCTCCACCACAGTGTGACAGGACTGGCAGTAGAATCGACCCTCGTCTGAAATCCCCCAGTTCACTTCTGAACACAGAGCGCAGGACTCTGTGAAGCCCGCCTGGGACCAGACAGGAAGTACATGAGAAATACATGAGAAATACATGAGAAATACACAGGAAATACATGAGAAATACATGAGAAATACACAGGAAATACATGAGAAATACATGAGAAATACACAGGAAATACATGAGAAATACATGAGAAATACACAGGAAATACATGAGAAATACATGAGAAATACACAGGAAATACATGATAAATACACGATAAACACATAATAAATACACGATAAACACACAAGAAATACACAAGAAACACATAATAAATACACAAGAAACACACAATAAATACTATATACACAATAAATACGCAATAAACACACCATGACAGGAGACACACACACAATATACACAAGAAACACACAATAAATACTATATACACAACAAATACACAATAAATACTATATACACAATAAATACTATATACACTACAAACACACAATAAATACACAAGAAACACACCATGACAGGAGACACACACACACAATACACACTGAACTCACAATTTTGAATGAGTTCAATTAGAGAAAAACATGTTTTCAGGTTTTTCACACTTTACTTTCACGTGTTTCTCCAACAACAACAACAACGTGTCGTTGCTGCATCAGACACCGTGTTGTTAAATTTCCCGGAGGTTCGTGTGAAAACATCCACGCCGATGATTAAACCAGACGCTTTACATTTCTACGGATGTGTCACAATGAGTGAATTGAACGTTTTAAACTGTGTTTCACTTAAAAACGTACTAAAACGGAAGAATCGTGGACGGAGTTCGGGCTGGAGCGTGATCACGGTCAGTTCAGCTCCGTTTCCCGCATGAAAGAGGCCGCAGCCTTTTACCGGGACTCACCGTGTCCTGCGCGTCCATTCTGGCTAAAAAAAAACGCAGTTTGAAGGCGAACTTTGTGCTTTTTCTAGCACTTTATCTTCACCGGCTCACACTTTAGCCGCTACGCTGCTAAATGTCTTCTTCTACGGTGGTAGAAACGAGCTGCTGAGCGCTACTCCGCTCGGTACTGCCCCCGCGGCCCGGCCGGGAACTGCAGCATGAAGCCCTCCTGCGGCCAGGCGGATAACTGCATAAACAAACACAGGCAAACAAAGAAACTAATGCGTGATTAAACAAATTAACAGAAAACTGAAGTAATAAAGGAACAAATAATAAGCAAACGAAATCTGGACGTTATATTAATTGAATTGATCATCAAAGACATTTCGTTTTTTTTAATGAATAAAAAGAAACAGTGGGTAAGTTTGTTTTTGACAAGACACAATTTTTTGTGACATTCTTTGATTTTATTTTCTGATTCATTGTATTTTCCTGTAAATATAATATGTGCGTCTCTTGTCGGCTCCCTGCGGGCCTGGACGGCTCTTTTGAGCTCTTCCCGCCTCTTCGGCCCTCTCCGCCTAATTTCGGCTCTTTCCGCCTCTATTCGGCCCTCTCCGGCTCTCTCCGACCCCTTTCGTCTCTTTCCGACCATTTTCGGCACTTTTCGGCTCTCTCCGACTCCTTTCGGTTCTCTCCGGCTTTTTCCGACCCCTTTCGGCTCTGTCCGCTTCTCTTCGGCTCTTTCCGACCATTTTCGGCTCTTTCCGCTTCTCTCCGGCTCTTTCCGACTCCCTCCGGCTCTCTCCGACCCCTTTCGGCTCTTTCCGACCATTTTCGGCTCTTTTCGGCTCTCTCCGACTCCTTTCGGCTCTCTCCGGCTCTCTCCGACCCCTTTCGGCTCTTTCCGCTTCTCTTCGGCTCTTTCCGCTTCTCTCCGGCTCTCCGACTCCCTCCGCCTCCTCCGGCTGCGGGGTAAATCCCGGACCTCCTGGCCGCTGTCGGTGATCTCTGCTCGGCCGCTTGACGCGGCGGTGCCCGGTCCCCCCCAGGCGGTTCCGAGCAGGACGGGAGCGCAGTTTGTCGGCCGGAGCCCCCGCGGCGCCCGGCGGGAGGAATGTAAAGTTGCGGTGGGGACTTGTTGAAGACTTCCTCAGTCCGGACGCTCCGACATGCGGCTGATTCTCGTGGCCGCCTGGACGCTGCTGGCGGCGGCCGCGGCGGCGGCGGAGTCCCCGCTGACGGACCCGGAGGACCCGGAGGACCCGGAGGACCGGGGGCTCGGTGAGAGGTCACGGGTGTGTGTGTGTGTGTGTGTGTGTGTGTGTGTGTGTGTGTGTGTGTGTGTGCTGTGTGTGTGTGTGTGTGTGTGTGAAACGTCCTGAAGCTCCGGAAGTAGAGACATAACGATCAGCTCTGATCATCAATAACAAACAACTTGTTTACTACAAACTGTTTATAACTCTGTTATTCATACTTTATTATTAACTGAAGGGTTAATAATAACACACACACACACACACACACACACACACACACACACACACACACACACACACACACACACACACACACACTGCACACACACACACAGTCCAGATGAGCTCATAATGGAAACTTTTACTTTGATGTTTTCATCATCAACATCTGGAGAACCTTTAGTGTTCCACTGAGATGTTCTCCAGATGTTGAGATCAGCTGTTGTCCAGATGTTAAGATCAGCTGTTCTCCAGATGTTGGCGGAGACCAGCTGTTGTCCAGATGTTGAGGAGATCAGCTGTTGTCCAGATGTTGAGGAGATCAGCTGTTCTCCAGATGTTGAGGAGGAGAACAGAGGCCAGCTGTTCTCCAGATGTTGGGGGAGACCAGCTGTTGTCCAGATGTTGAGGAGATCAGCTTGTTGTCCAGATGTTGAGGAGGAGAACAGAGGAGATCAGCTGTTGTCCAGATGTTGAGGAGGAGAACAGAGGAGATCAGCTGTTGTCCAGATGTTGAGGAGTGAGAACAGAGGAGATCAGCTGTTGTCCAGATGTTGGGGAGACCAGCTGTTGTCCAGATGTTGAGGAGGAGAACAGAGGAGACCAGCTGTTATCCAGATGTTGAGGAGACCAGCTGTTGTCCAGATGTTGAGGAGGAGAACAGAGGAGTCCAGATGTTGAGGAGATCAGCTGTTGTCCAGATGTTGAGGAGGAGAAACAGAGGAGACAGCTGTTGTCCAGATGTTGAGGAGACCAGCTGTTTGTCCAGATGTTGAGGAGGAGAACAGAGGAGATCAGCTGTTGTCCAGATGTTGAGGAGACCAGGCTGTTGTCAAGATGTTGGGGGAGACCAGCTGTTGTCCAGATGTGTGAGAGGAGAACAGAGGAGACCAGCTGTTGTCCAGATGTTGAGGAGACCAGCTGTTGTCCAGATGTTGAGGAGGAGAACAGAGGAGATCAGCTGTTGTCCAGATGTTGAGGAGACCAGCTGTTGTCCAGATGTTGAGGAGGAGAACAGAGGAGACCAGCTGTTGTCCATATGTTGAGGAGACCAGCTGTTGTCCAGATGTTGAGGTGAGACCAGCTGTTGTCCAGATGTTGAGGAGACCAGCTGTTGTCCAGATGTTGAGGAGATCACGCACTCAGAGGTTGTCGGGCCTCCAGGCTGATCTCCCCAGGAGGACCAGCCGACTCAGTGTCGTCCTCTGCAGCGTCCCTCAGGTCCGTCCTGCAGCAGTTTGACGTCGTCCCTCTGTCCGGCCTGAAGACGCACTCCGTCCGCCGGAGAGACGTGGACGTTCCGTCCAGCCTGGAGAAACTGCTGAGCTTCAACGCTCTGCAGAGGGTGAGGACAGGACACCATGTCCTCCTCCCACTGCTCTGACTCCTCCCTGCTGACTCCTCCTCCTCCCCCTCTCCTCCTCCTCCTCCTCCTCCTCTCCTCCTCCTTCCTCCTCCTCCTCCTCCTCCTCCTCCTCCTCCTCCTCCTCCTCCTCCTCCTCCCTCCTCCTCCCTCCTCCTCCTCCTCCTCTCCTCCTCCTCAGACACTTCAGACTCTACCTGAGGACCAATGATCAGATCTTCACGGAGGACTTCCAGGTCCTCGTGTGGTGGACGAAGACGGTTCAGAGCGAAACGTCCCGGTCAACAGACACAACTACTTCACGGGACACGTCGTCGGTACGTCCCGTCCTCTTGGACGTCCTGGGGTTGCTCTGGACGTCCAGAGGACGTCAAGGAGGTCGTCCAGAGGAACCCCAGGACGTCCATCTAGAGGACCCCCCCAGGACGTCCAGAGGACCTCCAGGACATCTAGAGGAACCCAAGGACCTCCAGAGGACCTCCAGGACGTCCAGAGTGACCTCCAGGACATCTAGAGGAACCCAAGGACCTCCAGAGGACCTCCAAGACGTCCAGAGGACGTCCTGGGGTTCCTCTAGATGTCCTGGAGGTCCTCTGGACGTCTTGGAGGTCCTCTGGACGTCTTGGAGGTCCTCTGGAGGTCCTTGGGTTCCTCTAGATGTCCTGGAGGTCCTCTGGACGTCCTGGAGAGGTCTTCTGGAGGTCCTTGGGTTCCTCTAGATGTCCTGGAGGTCCTCTGGACGTCCTGGAGGTCCTCTGGAGGTCCTTGGGTTCCTCTAGATGTCCTGGAGGTCCTCTGGACGTCCTGGAGGTCCTCTGGAGGTCCTTGGGTTCCTCTAGATGTCCTGGAGGTCCTCTGGACGTCCTGGAGGTCCTCTGGAGGTCCTTGGGTTCCTCTAGATGTCCTGGAGGTCCTCTGGACGTCCTGGGGGGGGGTCCTCTAGATGTCCTGGGGGTTCCTCTGGACGTCCTGGGGGGTCCTCTGGAGGTTCTTCTAGAGGTTCCTGTGTGTTCTTGTCAAGGTTCTCCAAGACCCTCTGTGGGGGTTTTTGGACGTGGTCTTGGCTCAGCTCTTCCTGGTCCTGGTGGTTCTTGTTCTCAGTGTCTGGTTGTGTCTGGTTGTCCTCCAGGTGAGGAGAACTCCCGGGTCCAGGCTCACATCGACGACCACAGAGTTCTCCGCCCGGATCCTGACCCACGAGGCCGAGTACCACGTGGAGGTAAGTCCTCCTGGACAGGGTCTGAGGTCCTCCTGGACAGGGACTGGTCTCTAGACCTCCTTGACGTCCTCCTGGTCCCCAGCCCCTCTGGAGGTTCTCCTCGACGCCCCCCGATGGACGCCTGCTGGTCTACCGCTCGGAGGACATCCGGGACATCAGCCGTCTGCGGCGTCCGTTCCGTCTGCGGCTACATGACCTCCGACCCCGACCTGCTGCCCCCCCGGGACCCGGCCGGACCAAGGTCCGTCTGGAGGGACACTCTGGGGGTCCGGACGTGTCCCAACGCAGGGTCAGAACCAGTTTCCTGTTTGTCCCCCCCCCAGGGGGACGGAGCCGGGACAGACGGGACGTCCTGGACCACAAGAAGAACACCTGTCCCCTGCTGCTGGTGGCCGACCATCGCTTCTTCAAGCACATGGGCCGCGAGGAGGAGAGCACCACCCCTCAACTACCTGGTGAGGCCCCGCCCCCTCCGCGGCTAAGCCCCGCCCCCTCCGCTGCAAGCCCCGCCCCAGTCCTAAGCCCCGCCTCCTTTCAGATCGAGCTGATCGACCGCGTGGACGACATTCTACCGGAACACGTCGTGGGACGAAGACTTCAGCGGGCTACGGGGTCCAGATCCAGCAGGTCCGGCTCACTTCCTGTCCCCCCATCAGGGGTCCAGGTCCAGGTCTGACTGGTGTGTGTGTGTGTGTTCAGATCCTCATTGAGAGGGACCGCGACGTCCCGTGTCTCCGGGGAAAAGTCACTTCAACATGAGAGGAAGTCCAGTGGACGGCCGGAGACGTCTGGGACGTGAAGACAGCTGCTGGAGGTAAACAGGAAGTAGATGGGAGGTAAACAGGAAGTAGGAGGTAAACAGGAAGTAGAAGGAGGTCAACAGAGAAGTAGAAGGAGGTCAACAGGAAGTAGATGGGAGGTAAACAGGAAGTAGAATGGAAGTAGATGGGAGG
>NC_137667.1:736179-754509 GCF_963422515.1 Blennius ocellaris | reverse complement strand
CTCAAAGCTAGGGCACGCTAATGCTAACTGTCTGCAAACCACAACCTGTTAGCTCTTAAAGCTAGGGCACGCTAACGCTAACCCTCTGCAAACCACAGCCTGCTAGCTCCCAAAGCTAGGGCACGCTAATGCTAACTGTCTGCAAACCACAGCCTGTTAGCTCCCGAAGCTAGGGCACGCTAATGCTAAGCCTCAAAGAACGATAGCCTGTTAGCTCCCGAAGATAGGGCACACTAATGCTAACCATCTGCAAACCACAACCTGTTAGCTCCCGAAGCTAGGGCACGCTAATGCTAACCGTCTGCAAACCACGACCTGTTGGCTGTTAAAGCTAGGGCATGCTAATGCTAACCATCCTAGAACTATAGCCTGTTAGCTCCCGAAGTGGCGGCATGCTCATGCTAACCCTCGGCTAACCACAGCCTGTTAGCTACCGCAAGCTAGATGTGTAGCATTAGCTAATGGCTACATGTTTCCCAGCGAGCTGCTCTGTGATTGGCCGTTACCTGTGTGGGTGCGCAGGTGGGCCTTCAGGTGCGAGCTCTTGAAGTAGGTCTTCTTGCAGCCGGGGAAGTTGCACACGTAGTTCCTCCTGCGAGAGAAGTCGGCCTGCGAGACGCCGCCGCCGCCGCCGCCCGACGGCAGGTAGACGGGCGCCGGCGCGAGGGGGAGGAGCTTGGTGTTGCCCAGGGTCACGACAGTCTGCTGGGCGTGGGGCGGCACCACGAACATGACGGCGCCCTGCGGCACGGCCGAGCCCAGCAGCAGCGGCCGGGCGAAGCCGGGGGCGGGTCCGGCGGGGGGAGGGGCCCGGGGGGGCGCCCCGAGGTCTGAACCTGCACCGGCGCTTGGACGAAGGCGGAGATCACCCCCGCTTGCCCGCTCACCGGGAACACCTGGCAGAGGAGCGGCGGTGGGGCCGGGGAGGGAGCTGGGGGGGCGGGGTGAGGACGGCGGGGGGGCGGGTAAGGACGGTGGGGGGTCGGGTGAGGACGGCGGGGGGGCGGGTAAGGACGGTGGGGGGTCGGGTAAGGACGGCGGGGGGGCGGGTGAGGACGGTGGGGGGTCAGGTAAGGACAGTGGGGGGTCGGGTGAGGACGGTGGGGGGGGCGGGTGAGGACGGTGGGGGGTCGGGTGAGGACGGCTGGGGCTCCTGGGTGTCGGCCGTGTGGCGAATCACACTGGTGGCCATCGCTCGGCCGGCCATCTCAACAGGGGCGGGGCTTGGAGTGGAGGCGGGGCTTGGAGTGGAGGCGGGGCTTGGAGTGGAGGCCTCGGAGCAGCTCGGGCTGAGAGGCGGAGTCATGCACTGGATGGAAACAAAACACAAACGTCTTCTAACCAACCAGGGAATCCAAACGTCATTTGAAATGTCGCACAGTGAAAATCAGAGACGGGGTCCCACTGGGGCCCTTAGGGTCCCTTTGAGGTTCTAGGGTCCCACTGGGGCTCATAGGGTCCCTTTGAGGTTCTAGGGTCCCACTGGGGCTCTGGGGTCCCACTGTGGTTCTAGGGTCCCATTGAGGTTCTAGGGTCCCACTGGGGCCCTTAGGGTCCCATTGGTGCTCTAGGGTCCCTTTGAGGTTCTAGGGTCCCACTGGGGCCCTTAGGGTCCCTTTGAGGTTCTAGGGTCCCACTGGGGCTCATAGGGTCCCTTTGAGGTTCTAGGGTCCCACTGGGGCCCTTAGGGTCCCATTGGTGCTCTAGGGTCCCTTTGAGGTTCTAGGGTCCCACTGGGGCCTTTAGGGTCCCTTTGAGGTTCTAGGGTCCCACTGGGGCTCATAGGGTCCCTTTGAGGTTCTAGGGTCCCACTGGGGCCCTTAGGGTCCCATTGGTGCTCTAGGGTCCCTTTAAGGTTCTAGGGTCCCACTGGGGCCCTTAGGGTCCCTTTGAGGTTCTAGGGTCCCACTGGGGCTCATAGGGTCCCTTTGAGGTTCTAGGGTCCCACTGGGGCTCTGGGGTCCCACTGGGGCTCTAGGGTCCCACTGTGGTTCTAGGGTCCCATTGAGGCTCTCGGGTCCCAGTGAGGCTCTAGGGTCCCACTGGGGCCCTTAGGGTCCCATTGGGGCAAGAGGGTCCCATTGGTGCTCTAGGGTCCCTTTGAGGTTCTAGAGTCCCACTGGGGCTCTTAGGGTCCCAGTGAGGCTCTAGGGTCCCTTTGAGGCTCTAGGGTCCCACTGGGGCTCTGGGGTCCCACCAGGTTTACGCCATAAACTAGGACCTTAATATTTCAGTCTTACCAGTGACGACAGGGCGATCAGGTCTTTGGGGGGGCCACCGCCGCCGCCCTCAGGGTGGAGCTGGATGGAGTCGCACGAGTCGGAGGTGGGGGTCAGGGGGCGGAGCTTGTGCGAACTTTGACCCCAGAAGCTCATGCTGACGAGGGCCTCGGCGGCCTCCAGGTCGGGGAACTCGATGGTCCACTTCTGCTCCATGGCTGCAGACACAGGCGGGAGCGTCGCCATGGTTACTGTCAATAAAGCTACAGTCATTCAAACACGAACGTAAAGTCAAGTGTGATGAGCAGAAGGATTCTGACTCCGCCCACTCTCCTCCAGGCCCCGCCCCAAAGGGAGAGGAAGCGTCGTTCTTGCAAAGCACAGTCAACCTGCTGCAGGTTCTGTGATTTCCCACGGTCCCACAAACGCACCACGGCTGAAGCGCAAACAAAGCGGGGAGACACCTCGCGGGGCGTTCAGGGACAGTCCGTCATTCTGCTGATCTGCTGCGGGGCGTTCAGGGACAATCCGTCATTCTGCGATCTACTGCGGGGCGTTCAGGGACAAACTGTTAATCTGCGATCTACCGCGGGGCGTTCAGGGACAAACTGTTAGTCTACGATCTACCGCGGGGCGTTCAGGGACAAACTGTTAATCAACGATCTACCGCGGGGCGTTCAGGGACAAACGGTTAGTCTACGATCTACCGCGGGGCGTTCAGGGACAAACTGTTAATCTGCGATCTACCGCGGGGCGTTCAGGGACAAACCGTTAGTCTACGATCTACCGCGGGGCGTTCAGGGACAAACTGTTAGTCTGCGATCTACCGCGGGGCGTTCAGGGACAAACTGTTAATCTGCGATCTACCGCGGGGCGTTCAGGGACAAACTGTTAGTCTACGATCTACCGCGGGGCGTTCAGGGACAAACTGTTAATCTGCGATCTACCGCGGGGCGTTCAGGGACAAACTGTTAGTCTACGATCTACCGCGGGGCGTTCAGGGACAAACTGTTAGTCTACGATCTACCGCGGGGCGTTCAGGGACAAACCGTTAGTCTACGATCTACCGCGGGGCGTTCAGGGACAAACTGTTAGTCTACGATCTACCGCGGGGCGTTCAGGGACAGCGCGTTAGTTTCGGGTGAGACTAGACGAGTTACCTGCTCTTAACAGTAGTCCCAGACAGGTTGGTTAACGATAAGTTAGTCACAGTGTAACTTCGTTACACCGGATGTCCTCAGACGACCTCCGGTCCTTCAGCATCAAAACAAAAGAAGCCGGAGTCCCGCAACATCTGGAAACTTTCTCGCGGAAGAGCCGCACCGGCGCCCCGCGACCTCAGAAGAACCGGCCGACCGGAGCCGACCCGACCGGGACCGGGACCGACCCCGACCAGGGCGCCCGGGGCTGACCCGACCGGACACCGGGCACCGGGCACCGGGCAGCTGTCGCACCGGGACTCACCTGACAGCAGCAGCGCTCCGCCGCGGGGTGACGAGCCGGACGCGGGGCGGCGGACTGGCGGAGCCTCTTCGCCTCTTCGCCTCTTCGCGTCGTCCTGCAGTCTGACTTCAGCTGAGACGAAGCCGGGGAGAGGAGAGGAGGAAAAAAAACAAGAGAAACGAAATCGAGCCTCGTCTGGCGGCTGGTAACACGCAGCCAATCACACGCAAAGGTGTAGCGAGCGCGGGCCAATCGGCGGCCGCGAGCGGCGTGATCGCTACGTGACCGCCGCGCCATTGGCCAGCGGCGGGGTGCGTGGCCCCGAGGGGGCGTGGCCACCGAGTCAGCGGTGTCACAGTAAACCCGGTGAACCCGGCCGCGCGCGCCGACTGGGGGAAAGGTGGAAGCAGACCGCGGGAGCGCGCGCGGAGCAAAACACGGAAAACAATGAAGCCGCGATCCGCGAAAGATCAACAATGAAACTGGAGGAAAACACGAAAATCGACAGTAAGATTGAAGAAAAACAGGGAATCAACTAGGGAACAAAAGAAACACCGTGTAGTTAACAATAAGACACAAGAAAAACATGAAAATCGACAATAAAATTGAAGAAAAACAGGGAAATCAACAATACAACAAAAGAAAAACAGTTAAATTAACAATAAGACAGAAGAAAAACATGAAAATCGACAATAAAACGGAAGAAAAACACAAAAATCGACAATAAAATTGAAGAAAAACAAGGAAATCAACAATACAACAAAGGAAAAACAGTAAAATGAACAAAAAGACAGAAGAAAAGCATGAAAATCAACAATAAAACTGAAGAAAAACAGTGGAATTAATATAAAACAATAGAAACACAATGTGGTGCTCAAGGGTTCAGTCAGCCGAGGGAATTGAACCAGTGAACATCAGATCCAAAATCTACTTCTAACATGGAGGAACAAATACTTCTGGTATACTGTGGAAAATACTCCTCCACCAAGCAGCTGATGGAGGTACTGCTGATGGAGGTGTAGCTGATGGAGGTGTAGCTGATGGAGGTACTGCTGATGGAGGTGTAGCTGATGGAGGTGTAGCTGATGGAGGTACTGCTGATGGAGGTGTAGCTGATGGAGGTGCTGCTGACGGAGGTGCAGCTGATGGAGGTGTAGCTGATGGAGGTGCTGCTTCAGGAGGTGTAGCTGATGGAGGTGCTGCTGATGGAGGTGCAGCTGATGGAGGTGCTGCTTCAGGAGGTGTAGCTGCAGGAGGTGCAGCTGATGGAGGTGTAGCTGATGGAGGTGTAGCTGACGGAGGTGCAGCTGATGGAGGTGCTGCTTCAGGAGGTGCAGCTCACAGTAGAAGTGGAGGCAGGACACAGACGTGTGTCCCCAGACGACCCAGGCGTCCCTGAACGCATCACAGACGTTCTGAGGTCACACGAGGTAACAGTCGTTCTACTCATAGTACCGCAGTACTTTTGCTCAGTGTAATCCAGTACTTGTACTCAGAGTTCATGTGAGGACTTTGTCCCAGACGAGCCGTCAGGGAAGAAAACTGTTTGTACTCCAGATCATCCGAGGTAACTGCAGTACTTTTACTGCAAAGTGCTGACAACTCCAATACTTTGATTCAGCAGGAAACTGCAGTACTGCAGGGCATACACGCAGTACTGCAGTACTTCAGAGAGTACACAAAGCAATGCAGTATTTCAATGAGAGTACTGCCGTATTTCCATGAGTACGCAAAGTACTTTCAGTAATTCAATGGGTGTAAATGCAGTACCTCACAGTGTACACAAAGTACTGCAGTGTTTCAATGAGTATGCAAAATACTGCAATACTTGGCAGAGAGTAGAGTACTGCAGTACTTGACAGAGTACAGAGTACTGCAGCATTTCACTGAGTACAGAGTACTGCAGTACTCAACAGAGTACAGAGTACTGCAGTACTGGACAGACAGCAGAGTACAGAGTATTGGACAGAGTACAGAGTACTGCAGTACAGTACAGAGTACACAGTACAGAGTACTGCACAGAGTACAGAGTATTGGACAGAGTACAGAGAACAGGACAGAGTACTGCACAGAGTACAGAGTACAGGACAGAGTACAGAGTACAGAGAACACAGTACACAGAACAGAGTACTGGACAGAGTACAGCACAGAGTACTGGACAGAGTACACAGTACAGAGTACTGCACAGAGTACAGAGTGCAGAGTACTGGACAGAGTACACAGTACAGAGTACTGCACAGAGTACAGAGTGCAGAGCACACAGTACAGAGTACTGGACAGAGTACACAGTACAGAGTACTGCACAGAGTACAGAGTGCAGAGTACTGGACAGAGTACACAGTACAGAGTACTGCACAGAGTACACAGTACAGAGTACACAGTACAGAGTACTCTGGCAGCTCCAGGTCAAGTGAGGACGAGTTCAGCAGAGCAGAAACTAAAGCAGCACGAGGCTCGTCTCCCCGGCGGCTCTCTGTAGTATCACCATGGCAACAGGCCCAACGCTGAGGTTGCCTAGCAACAGCCACGGCAGATTTAACAGCGATGACCTCAGAGCGGAGTCTGTGTTTTCCTACTTTCTGCAGTCACCTGAAGGCACCTCCAGAGGACAACTGAGGACACTGCAGGAGGAGGAGGAGGAGGAAGAGGAGGAGGAGGAGGAGGAAGAAGCTGGATCTGGAACCCCCCCCCCCACCGCCCCCCCAGCTTCAGGAACCAATCAGAGCCAACGTGTAGAAAGAGATTTATTAAAAAACAACCAATCAGAGCGAAGGACGTCCTGCAGCGTCTCGTCCTCTCAGCGTCCAGCCTGGTCCTGCAGGATCTGGGGGTCTCCGGATGAAGCTCTGGTCCCGGTCCTGGTCCTGGGTGAAGCCCTGGTCCCGGTCCCAGTCCTGGGTGAAGCCCTGGTCCGGGTCCCGGTCCCGGTCCCGGTCCCGGTCCGTCTGGGTGTCTTGCAGCCGAACAGGCGTCTCTCCACACAGAGCACCTCCTGCAGGAGGACGGCCGGGCGGAGGTGCAGCAGGAAGGAGAAGAGCTGCAGGAGCCACCTGGAGGACCGGGGGAGGGACGACTCCACCCCCCCCAGGAAGTGCTCTGGGTTACACTGCCTGCACCACAGAAGAAGAGCTGGGCTGCTGACCTGTTCCTGACCGGTTTAGACTGGTTCTGACTGGTTTAGACTGGTTCTAACTGGTTTAGACTGGTTCTGACCTGTTAAGACCTGTTTAGACTGGTTCTAACTGGTTTAGACTGGTTCTGACCTGTTCAGACCTGTTTAGACTGGTTCTGACCTGTTAAGACTGGTTTAGACTGGTTCTGACCTGTTCAGACCTGTTTAGACTGGTTCTGACTGGTTTAGACTGGTTCTGACCTGTTCAGACCTGTTTAGACTGGTTCTGACCTGTTAAGACTGGTTTAGACTGGTTCTGACCTGTTCAGACCTGTTTAGACTGGTTCTAACTGGTTTAGACTGGTTCTAACTGGTTTAGACTGGTTCTAACGTGTTCCTGGCCGGTTCTGACCTGTTAAGACCGGTTTAGACTGGTTCTAACTGGTTTAGACTGGTTCAGACCTGTTCCCGACTGGTTTAGACTGGTTCTGACTGGTTTAGACTGGTTCTGACCTGTTCAGACCTGTTTAGACTGGTTCTGACCTGTTAAGACTGGTTTAGACTGGTTCTGACCTGTTCAGACCTGTTTAGACTGGTTCTAACTGGTTTAGACTGGTTCAGACCTGTTCCTGACCGGTTTAGACTGGTTCTGACTGGTTTAGACTGGTTCTGACCTGTTCAGACCTGTTTAGACTGGTTCTGACCTGTTAAGACTGGTTTAGACTGGTTCTGACCTGTTCAGACCTGTTTAGACTGGTTCTAACTGGTTTAGACTGGTTCTAACTGGTTTAGACTGGTTCTAACGTGTTCCTGGCCGGTTCTGACCTGTTAAGACCGGTTTAGACTGGTTCTAACTGGTTTAGACTGGTTCAGACCTGTTCCCGACTGGTTTAGACTGGTTCTAACTGGTTTAGACCGGTTCTGACCTGTTCCTGAATGGTTCCAGGTTCTAGAGTCAGCTCAGTTCAGAGTTCTCTCCAACTCAGTCTCGAGTCCAGGGACTGTTCTGGACCGGGTCCAGTTTGGGTTTTAGCAGAGGTACTGGCCCAGATAACCGATCTGTTCCTGACTGGTTCAGACTGGTTCTAATGTGTTCAGACTGGTTCTAATGTGTTCAGACTGGTTCTAACGTGTTCAGACTGGTTCTAACGTGTTCAGACTGGTTCTAACGTGTTCAGACTGGTTCTAACGTGTTCAGACTGGTTCTAACGCGTTCAGACTGGTTCTAACGTGTTCAGACTGGTTCTAACGTGTTCAGACTGGTTCTAACGTGTTCAGACTGGTTCTAACGTGTTCAGACTGGTTCTAACGCGTTCAGACTGGTTCTAATGTGTTCAGACTGGTTCTAACGTGTTCAGACTGGTTCTAACGTGTTCAGACTGGTTCTAACGCGTTCAGACTGGTTCTAACGTGTTCAGACTGGTTCTAACGTGTTCAGACTGGTTCTAACGTGTTCAGACTGGTTCTAACGTGTTCAGACTGGTTCTAATGTGTTCAGACTGGTTCTAACGTGTTCAGACTGGTTCTAACGTGTTCAGACTGGTTCTAACGTGTTCAGACTGGTTCTAACGTGTTCAGACTGGTTCTAACGCGTTCAGACTGGTTCTAACGTGTTCAGACTGGTTCTAATGTGTTCAGACTGGTTCTAACGTGTTCAGACTGGTTCTAACGTGTTCAGACTGGTTCTAACGCGTTCAGACTGGTTCTAACGTGTTCAGACTGGTTCTAACGTGTTCAGACTGGTTCTAATGTGTTCAGACTGGTTCTAACGTGTTCAGACTGGTTCTAACGTGTCCCTGACCGGGTCCAGTTTGGGTTTTAGCAGGTGTACTGGCCCAGACTACCGATCTGTCCCTGGACGGCGTCTCTCGCCTGGCCTGGGACCAGTTTGGGACCAGCCCCCTGACCCGGTTCTGTGGCGTGGACCCGGTCCCGGTGCGAGGCCTTACCTGCCGCTGCAGGGCTGCAGCGCGGCGTGCCAGTACGAGCGGTTGGACGGAGTCCGGACGCCGTCCCCCAGGGTCAGGAACCCGTCCAGCTTGGTCCCGTGCATACTGGGACCGTCGGAACCGTCCCCGTCCCCCCAGCGGAACCTGAAGCTGGACGGGCCGGCGGCCTGGACGCCTGCGGGACACGAGGACAGCCTCTCGAAACAGGACTGCAGCTGCTCCGCGGTTCCTGCAGGGGGACAAGTCCTGGTCTGGATCTAGCACTTAAAGGGGACAGTCTGGACCCGCGGGGACTCGGAGACGTCGTGTCCTACTTTTCCTCTTCGTCACCAAGTATCTTTCCTCCGAACTTCTGAAGACCGTCTTCTTGGGCTTCCACTGCGTCCTGAGGACGAGACAGAGACGGAGACACGGTTCACCGAGAGCCCCGCCCCTTTTGGGGGACAAGCCCCGCCCCTTTTTGGGGGACAGGAAGTAGTCACCTGGCGGTGGTGCGGTCGCTCCCCTGCTGGGCTCGGACCAGAGCCGCCTGGACCAGCCGGTACCACCTCCTCAGGTGGAACGTGTCCTCTGTAGTGGACAAGAGACACACCAGACCCCAGGTCACAGGTCTCGCCGGCGGGACGGTCTAGATTCTGGACCGTCTCACCAGACCCCCGTGTCCCCGGGGTTGGACGGTCTACATTCCGGAGACCAGGACTCACCCGGACCGTACTTCGCCTGGTTGGACAAGTCCCTGAAAGACAAGAGACAAGAGTCAGGACCGGCGGCGGTGCAGAGTGGACGGGGTCTACCGGGGACGGTCCCTTACCACTCGGTAAGGTCGTCCAGGCGGAACAGCAGCTTCATGGTGACGACCAGCAGCGCGGCGGCCTGCAGGTCGTAGCGCGGCAGCGCGCGGCGGCAGGTAGGGTCCAGGGTCTGGACCGCCGGGTCCAGCAGGCCGGCGCGCTCCGTCACCCTGCAGACCCACAGGTGGAGCTCGTCTGCCGGGGGGGGGGGGGGGGGGGGGGGCGGGGGGGGACAGGTGTGAGAGGTGGGCGGAGCCATGGCGGAGGCGTTGCCGTGGCGACGGGAGGACAGGCGGTACCGGGGAGGTTGGCGTCCAGCAGGTAGCGCAGGCTGAGCCGGACCGGGTGCAGCTCCGCCTGCTGGTCCACCGGGGGGAACGCAGGGAGCTGCAGGACCAGGGCCAGGGCCTGGGCGTCCCGGTGGACCAGCCGGTAGGAGGGGACACTCTGGACACAAGGGGGACACAATCAGACCTCGGGACCAGAGGACCTCCAGGAGACAGAGGTTCTCCAAGAGACAGAGGACCTCTAGGAGACAGAGGTTCTCCAGGAGACGGAGGACCTCCAGGAGACGGAGGACCTCCAGGAGACAGAGGTTCACCAGGAGACAGAGGTTCACCAGGAGACAGAGGTTCTCCAGGAGACAGAGGACCTCCAGGAGACAGAGGACCTCCAGGAGACAGAGGTTCTCCAGGAGACAGAGGACCTCCAGGAGGACAGAGGACCTCCAGGAGACAGAGGACCTCCAGGAGACAGAGGTTCTCCAGGAGACAGAGGTTCTCCAGGAGACAGAGGTTCTCCAGGACTCACCTCCACCCTGAAGACCAGGATGTCTTTCCCCTTCAGCCTCATCTGCTCCGGCAGCTGCTCGTAGGCCTTGACGTAGGGGACGTGTCCGTCCCGCACCAGCCTGAAAAGACACAGACGTCACCTCCAGGTCCTCCAGGTTCTCCAGGTCCTCCAGGACCTCCGGTCTCACCTGAGCAGGTCGCTGAGGGTCAGCGCCTCGCGGCTCCAGACCAGGGCCAGGTGGATCAGGGCCAGAGTCCTCCTCATGGTCATCTGGTCCTTCCTCCGGGGACACCTGGTCCCTGGAGACCAGACGGAGACACTGGTTACCACGGCGACCCGTCACGGCCCTCGTTCTCCGGGAGGTTCCAGGAGGTTCCAGGAGGTTCCGGGTACCTGGCTGAGAGTCCGAGTCGCTCAGGGTTCTGGACTCGGTGAAATTGGTGGAACTGATGGAGGACAAGGTCCCGCTGTCCGAGTCCGAGTCTCCCTGAGGACAGACGAGAGGAGACGAGGAGAGATGAGAGGAGACGAGGAGACGAGGGGAGACGAGGACAGACGAGAGGAGACGAGGAGACATGAGAGGAGACGAGGGGAGATGAGGACAGACGAGAGGAGACGAGGAGGAGACAAGGAGAGACGAGAGGAGACGAGGAGAGACAAGAGGAGACGAGGAGAGATGAGGGCAGACGAGGAGGAGACAAGGAGAGACGAGAGGAGACGAGGAGAGACGAGAGGAGATAACTAGAGATGAGAGGAGACGAGGAGACAAGGAGAGACGAGGAGAGATGAGAGGAGACGAGGAGAGATGAGAGGAGACGAGGAGACGAGAGGAGATAAGGAGAGATGAGAGGAGACGAGGAGACAAGGAGAGACGAGGAGAGACGAGGGGAGACGAGAGGAGGTGAGGAGAGATGAGGGAAGACGAGGACAGACGAGGAGGAGACAAGGAGAGATGAGGAGGAGACAAGGAGAGACGAGAGGAGGTGAGGAGGACAGGAGGACGGTCTCTGTCCCTACCTGTCCGTCTCGGTACTCAGGATTCTTGGTAAAAGCTTGTCGACTCTTCTGAAGATAAATCCTCCACATCCTCCAGAGAACCTGGTCCTGAAGAGACGGAGACGTCCAGTTGGAGGACGGACACACACACACACACACACACACACACACACACACACACACACACACACACACACACACACACACACACACACACACACACACACACACACACACACACACACACACACACACACACACACACACACACACACACACACACACACACCTTGAAGCCAGCAGGGACTCCCAGCTCCAGCAGGGCCTCCGCCTGGTTCTTCAGGATGAACTGGAACGCCTCGCACATCCTCCAACTGTGTCCTCCGTCTGGAGGGAGGACAACCTGTGTGAGGAGCAGCACCTCCCCCCCCCCGAGGAGCACCTCCTTCCCCCCAGGAGCAGCACGTCCCCCACTGACCGTCTGTCTTTGTCCGAGGTCCTCTCTTGATCCTGGTGATCCTGCTGGAGGCGGGACACAGGATCACCTGCTGCACCTCCCTGCTCCTCTGAGGAGACACGTGGACAACAGGTGAGACGGGCAGGAGGAGGAGCAGGAGCAGGAGCAGGAGGACCAGGAGCAGCAGCCTACCTCCACCACAGTGTGACAGGACTGGCAGTAGAATCGACCCTCGTCTGAAATCCCCCAGTTCACTTCTGAACACAGAGCGCAGGACTCTGTGAAGCCCGCCTGGGACCAGACAGGAAGTACATGAGAAATACATGAGAAATACATGAGAAATACACAGGAAATACATGAGAAATACATGAGAAATACACAGGAAATACATGAGAAATACATGAGAAATACACAGGAAATACATGAGAAATACATGAGAAATACACAGGAAATACATGATAAATACACGATAAACACATAATAAATACACGATAAACACACAAGAAATACACAAGAAACACATAATAAATACACAAGAAACACACAATAAATACTATATACACAATAAATACGCAATAAACACACCATGACAGGAGACACACACACAATATACACAAGAAACACACAATAAATACTATATACACAACAAATACACAATAAATACTATATACACAATAAATACTATATACACTACAAACACACAATAAATACACAAGAAACACACCATGACAGGAGACACACACACACAATACACACTGAACTCACAATTTTGAATGAGTTCAATTAGATAAAAACATGTTTTCAGGTTTTTCACACTTTACTTTCACGTGTTTCTCCAACAACAACAACAACAACGTGTCGTTGCTGCATCAGACACCGTGTTGTTAAATTTCCCGGAGGTTCGTGTGAAAACATCCACGCCGATGATTAAACCAGACGCTTGACATTTCTACGGATGTGTCACAATGAGTGAATTGAACGTTTTAAACTGTGTTTCACTTAAAAACGTACTAAAACGGAAGAATCGTGGACGGAGTTCGGGCTGGAGCGTGATCACGGTCAGTTCAGCTCCGTTTCCCGCATGAAAGAGGCCGCAGCCTTTTACCGGGACTCACCGTGTCCTGCGCGTCCATTCTGGCTAAAAAAAAACGCAGTTTGAAGGCGAACTTTGTGCTTTTTCTGGCACTTTATCTTCACCGGCTCACACTTTAGCCGCTACGCTGCTAAATGTCTTCTTCTACGGTGGTAGAAACGAGCTGCTTGAGCGCTACTCCGCTCGGTACTGCCCCCGCGGCCAGGCCGGGAACTGCAGCATGAAGCCCTCCTGCGGCCAGGCGGAGAACTGCATAAACAAACACAGGCAAACAAAGAAATTAATGCGTGATTAAACAAATTAACAGAAAACTGAAGTAATAAAGGAACAAATAATAAGCAAACGAAATCTGGACGTTATATTAATTAAATTGATCATCAAAGACATTTCGTTTTTTTTAATGAATAAAAAGAAACAGTGGGTAAGTTTGTTTTTGACAAGACAACATTTTTTGTGACATTCTTTGATTTGATTTTCTGATTCATTGTATTTTCCTGTAAATATAATATGTGCGTCTCTTGTCGGCTCCCTTCGGGCCTGGACGGCTCTTTTGAGCTCTTCCCGCCTCTTCGGCCCTCTCCGCCTAATTTCGGCTCTTTCCGCCTCTATTCGGCCCTCTCCGGCTCTCTCCGACCCCTTTCGTCTCTTTCCGACCATTTTCGGCACTTTTCGGCTCTCTCCGACTCCTTTCGGTTCTCTCCGGCTTTTTCCGACCCCTTTCGGCTCTGTCCGCTTCTCTTCGGCTCTTTCCGCTTCTCTCCGGCTCTTTCCGACTCCCTCCGGCTCTCTCCGACCCCTTTCGACTCTTTCCGACCATTTTCGGCTCTTTTCGGCTCTCTCCGACTCCTTTCGGCTCTCTCCGGCTCTCTCCGACCCCTTTCGGCTCTTTCCGCTTCTCTTCGGCTCTTTCCGACCCCTTTCGACTCTTTCCGACCATTTTCGGCTCTTTTCGGCTCTTTTCGGCTCTCTCCGACTCCTTTCGGCTCTCTCCGGCTCTCTCCGACCCCTTTCGGCTCTTTCCGCTTCTCTCCGGCTCTCCGACTCCCTACGCCTCCTCCGGCTGCGGGGTAAATCCCGGACCTCCTGGCCGCTGTCGGTGATCTCTGCTCGGCCGCTTGACGCGGCGGTGCCCGGTCCCCCCCAGGCGGTTCCGAGCAGGACGGGAGCGCAGTTTGTCGGCCGGAGCCCCCGCGGCGCCCGGCGGGAGGAATGTAAAGTTGCGGTGGGGACTTGTTGAAGACTTCCTCAGTCCGGACGCTCCGACATGCGGCTGATTCTCGTGGCCGCCTGGACGCTGCTGGCGGCGGCCGCGGCGGCGGCGGAGTCCCCGCTGACGGACCCGGAGGACCCGGAGGACCCGGAGGACCGGGGGCTCGGTGAGAGGTCACGGGTGTGTGTGTGTGTGTGTGTGTGTGTGTGTGTGTGTGTGTGTGTGTGTGTGTGTGTGTGTGTGTGTGTGTGTGTGTGTGTGTGTGTGTGTGTGTGTGAAACGTCCTGAAGCTCCGGAAGTAGAGACATAACGATCAGCTCTGATCATCAATAACAAACAACTTGTTTACTACAAACTGTTTATAACTCTGTTATTCATACTTTATTATTAACTGAAGGGTTAATAATAACACACACACACACACACACACACACACACACACACACACACACACACACACACACACACACACACACACAGTCCAGATGAGCTCATAATGGAAACTTTACTTTGATGTTTTCATCATCAACATCTGGAGAACCTTTAGTGTTCCACTGAGATGTTCTCCAGATGTTGAGATCAGCTGTTGTCCAGATGTTAAGATCAGCTGTTCTCCAGATGTTGGGGAGACCAGCTGTTGTCCAGATGTTGAGGAGATCAGCTGTTGTCCAGATGTTGAGGAGATCAGCTGTTCTCCAGATGTTGAGGAGGAGAACAGAGACCAGCTGTTCTCCAGATGTTGGGGAGACCAGCTGTTGTCCAGATGTTGGGGAGACCAGCTGTTGTCCAGATGTTGAGGAGATCAGCTGTTCTCCAGATGTTGAGGAGGAGAACAGAAGAGATCAGCTGTTGTCCAGATGTTGAGGAGATCAGCTGTTGTCCAGATGTTGAGGAGGAGAACAGAGGAGACCAGCTGTTGTCCAGATGTTGAGGAGATCAGCTGTTGTCCAGATGTTGAGGAGGAGAACAGAAGAGATCAGCTGTTGTCCAGATGTTGAGGAGGAGAACAGAGGAGACCAGCTGTTGTCCAGATGTTGAGGAGACCAGCTGTTGTCCAGATGTTGAGGAGGAGAACAGAGGAGATCAGCTGTTGTCCAGATGTTGAGGAGACCAGCTGTTGTCCAGATGTTGGGGAGACCAGCTGTTGTCCAGATGTTGGGGAGACCAGCTGTTGTCCAGATGTTGAGGAGGAGAACAGAGGAGACCAGCTGTTGTCCAGATGTTGAGGAGACCAGCTGTTGTCCAGATGTTGAGGAGGAGAACAGAGGAGATCAGCTGTTGTCCAGATGTTGAGGAGACCAGCTGTTGTCCAGATGTTGAGGAGGAGAACAGAGGAGACCAGCTGTTGTCCAGATGTTGAGGAGACCAGCTGTTGTCCAGATGTTGAGGAGATCAGCACTCAGAGGTTGTCGGGCCTCCAGGCTGATCTCCCCAGGAGGACCAGCAGACTCAGTGTCGTCCTCTGCAGCGTCCCTCAGGTCCGTCCTGCAGCAGTTTGACGTCGTCCCTCTGTCCGGCCTGAAGACGCACTCCGTCCGCCGGAGAGACGTGGACGTTCCGTCCAGCCTGGAGAAACTGCTGAGCTTCAACGCTCTGCAGAGGTGAGGACAGGACACCATGTCCTCCTCCCACTGCTCTGACTCCTCCTGCTGACTCCTCCTCCTCCCCCTCCTCCTCCTCCTCCTCCTCCTCCTCCTCCTCCTCCTCCTCCTCCTCCTCCTCCTCCTCAGACACTTCAGACTCTACCTGAGGACCAATGATCAGATCTTCACGGAGGACTTCCAGGTCCTCGTGGTGGACGAAGACGGTTCAGAGCGAAACGTCCCGGTCAACAGACACAACTACTTCACGGGACACGTCGTCGGTACGTCCCGTCCTCTGGACGTCCTGGGGTTGCTCTGGACGTCCAGAGGACGTCAAGGAGGTCGTCCAGAGGAACCCCAGGACGTCCATCTAGAGGACCCCCCCAGGACGTCCAGAGGACCTCCAGGACATCTAGAGGAACCCCAGGACGTCCAGAGGACGTCCTGGGGTTCCTCTAGATGTCCTGGAGGTCCTCTGGACGTCTTGGAGGTCCTCTGGACGTCTTGGAGGTCCTCTGGAGGTCCTTGGGTTCCTCTAGATGTCCTGGAGGTCCTCTGGACGTCCTGGAGGTCTTCTGGAGGTCCTTGGGTTCCTCTAGATGTCCTGGAGGTCCTCTGGACGTCCTGGAGGTCCTCTGGAGGTCCTTGGGTTCCTCTAGATGTCCTGGAGGTCCTCTGGACGTCCTGGAGGTCCTCTGGAGGTCCTTGGGTTCCTCTAGATGTCCTGGAGGTCCTCTGGACGTCCTGGGGGGGGGTCCTCTAGATGTCCTGGGGGTTCCTCTGGACGTCCTGGGGTTCCTCTAGATGTCCTGGAGGTCCTCTGGACGTCTTGGAGGTCCTCTGGACGTCTTGGAGGTCCTCTGGAGGTCCTTGGGTTCCTCTAGATGTCCTGGAGGTCCTCTGGACGTCCTGGAGGTCTTCTGGAGGTCCTTGGGTTCCTCTAGATGTCCTGGAGGTCCTCTGGACGTCCTGGAGGTCCTCTGGAGGTCCTTGGGTTCCTCTAGATGTCCTGGAGGTCCTCTGGACGTCCTGGAGGTCCTCTGGAGGTCCTTGGGTTCCTCTAGATGTCCTGGAGGTCCTCTGGACGTCCTGGGGGGGGGTCCTCTAGATGTCCTGGGGGTTCCTCTGGACGTCCTGGGGGGTCCTCTGGAGGTTCTTCTAGAGGTTCCTGTGTGTTCTTGTCAAGGTTCTCCAAGACCCTCTGTGGGGGTTTTTGGACGTGGTCTTGGCTCAGCTCTTCCTGGTCCTGGTGGTTCTTGTTCTCAGTGTCTGGTTGTCCTCCAGGTGAGGAGAACTCCCGGGTCCAGGCTCACATCGACGACCACGAGTTCTCCGCCCGGATCCTGACCCACGAGGCCGAGTACCACGTGGAGGTAAGTCCTCCTGGACAGGGTCTGAGGTCCTCCTGGACAGGGACTGGTCTCTAGACCTCCTTGACGTCCTCCTGGTCCCCAGCCCCTCTGGAGGTTCTCCTCGACGCCCCCCGATGGACGCCTGCTGGTCTACCGCTCGGAGGACATCCGGGACATCAGCCGTCTGCGGCGTCCGTCCGTCTGCGGCTACATGACCTCCGACCCCGACCTGCTGCCCCCCCGGGACCGGCCGGACCAAGGTCCGTCTGGAGGGACACTCTGGGGGTCCGGACGTGTCCCACGCAGGGTCAGAACCAGTTTCCTGTTTGTCCCCCCCCAGGGGGACGGAGCCGGGACAGACGGGACGTCCTGGACCACAAGAAGAACACCTGTCCCCTGCTGCTGGTGGCCGACCATCGCTTCTTCAAGCACATGGGCCGCGAGGAGGAGAGCACCACCCTCAACTACCTGGTGAGGCCCCGCCCCCTCCGCGACTAGCCCCGCCCCCTCCGCGACTAGCCCCGCCCCAGTCCTAAGCCCCGCCTCCTTTCAGATCGAGCTGATCGACCGCGTGGACGACATCTACCGGAACACGTCGTGGGACGAAGACTTCAGCGGCTACGGGGTCCAGATCCAGCAGGTCCGGCTCACTTCCTGTCCCCCATCAGGGTCCAGGTCCAGGTCTGACTGGTGTGTGTGTGTGTGTTCAGATCCTCATTGAGAGGACCGCGACTCCCGTGTCTCCGGGGAAAAGTCACTTCAACATGAGAGGAAGTCCAGTGGACGGCCGGGACGTCTGGGACGTGAAGAAGCTGCTGGAGGTAAACAGGAAGTAGAAGGAGGTCAACAGGAAGTAGATGGGAGGTAAACAGGAAGTAGGAGGTAAACAGGAAGTAGAAGGAGGTAAACAGGAAGTAGATGGGAGGTAAACAGGAAGTAGGAGGTAAACAGGAAGTAGAAGGAGGTAAACAGGAAGTAGATGGGAGGTAAACAGGAAGTAGGAGGTAAACAGGAAGTAGAAGGAGGTAAACAGGAAGTAGATGGGAGGTAAACAGGAAGTAGACAAAAGGTAAACAGGAAGTAGAAGGAGGTAAACAGGAAGTAGATGGGAGGTAAACAGGAAGTAGAAGGAGGTAAACAGGAAGTAGATGGGAGGTAAACAGGAAGTAGGAGGTAAACAGGAAGTAGATGGGAGGTAAACCGGAAGTAGATGGGAGGTAAACAGGAAGTGAAGAAGAGACATAAGAAATTATAAGGTGTATGTAGTAGCTCCTCTGGCTCCTCCTCCTCCCTGACGCCTCCTCTGGCTCCTCCTCCTCCTCCTCCCTGACCC
>NC_137667.1:708679-731179 GCF_963422515.1 Blennius ocellaris | reverse complement strand
GAACGCCTCATTTTTTTTATAAAACAACGTAAAACAGTGAAAACGGACGAAACAGAATTCAGGATTTCAAAATACAGTTTATGTGACTCGTTACTAAAACATCGTTTCTTTACAACAAAAACGTTCTGAGAGGAATCAAGTAGAAAACGGTGAAAAAGCCCCTCCCCCTGGAATGTGACATCACCCGGTGGGCGTGGCCAGACAGAAGGCGGGGCTGAGGGCGTCGTGGAGACGATGGACGGCGACTTCCACCATCTCCCGCAGCGTCTCGTCTTCAGCGCACGTCACCGCCTGCAGGGGAGAGACACGTCAAGACCTGGAGACGAAGACGCTCCGAGTCCGCCAGACCCGTCGCCGTGGAGACGTCGCGCTAACGTGGAGACGTAACGTGGAGACATAACGTGGAGACGTCGCGCTACCGTGGGGACATACCGTAGACATGTCCTGCTAACGTAGGGACATCGCGCTAACGTGGGGACATCGCGCCGACATCACGCTGATGTGGAGACATCACGCTGACGTAGACACGTCCTGCTAACGTGGGGACATCGTGCTAACGTGGGGACATCGCGCTAACGTGGGGACATCGCGCCGACATCACGCTGACGTGGAGACATCACGCTGACGTAGACACGTCCTGCTAACGTGGAGACGTCGCGCTACCGTGGGGACATCGCGCTGACGTAGACATGTCCTGCTAACGTAGGGACATCGCGCTAACGTGGGGACATCGCGCTAACGTGGGGACATCGCGCCGACATCACGCTGACGTGGAGACATCACGCTGACGTAGACACGTCCTGCTAACGTGGAGACATCGCGCTAACGTGGGGACATCGCGCTAACGTGGAGACATCGCGCTAACGTGGGGACATCGTGCCGACATAGACACGTCCTGCTAACGTGGGGACATCGTGCTAACGTGGGGACATTGCGCCGACATCGCGCTGATTTGGAGACGTCGCGCTGACGTGGAGACATCACGCTGACGTAGACACGTCCTGCTAACGTGGAGACATCGCGCTAACGTGGGGACATCGCGCCGACGTAGACACGTCGCGCTAACGTAGACATGTCGTGCTAACGTGGAGACGTCGCGCTCAAGCGGAGGCATCGCGCTAATGCGGAGACACCGCCCCGACGTGGAGACGTCGCGCTGACGTGGTGTTAGAGAGTTCGTCGACATGTCGGGGGCGCTGCTGAGTCAGAAGCTCTGGCTCCGCCTACTCTTGCAGCGTCGACCCGTGTGACTCCGCCCACTCACCCGTGTCTCTGTGTCCACCGACACCGTGACTCCGTCCACCACCACGCTGACGGTGCCGCCGTCCTTGAAGTTCACGCAGTCGTCCCCGAACATGTCGCTGCAACACACACACACACACACACACACACACACACACACACACACACACACACACACACACACACACACACACACACACACACACACAGTTAGCGCTCAGCGGGCGTCACCCGGGCGCTGGGTGGGCGGGGCCTCACTGCAGCATGAGAAGCAGACGCTCCACGAACGTCTCGCCGTCCAACGTCTCCTTCTTCCCCTCCAGGACTGAAACACAGACAAAGCTTGAGTTTCCCAGCCGTCCCTGAACGCCTCGCACAGCCGCCGCCACTCACACTTCTGGGCGTTGGGGTTGGACTGGACCTCCAGGACCACCGTGGTCACCGCGTCGGCGTACATGTCGTTCAGCGGGTTGGCGATCCACTGGGGGGGGAGAAGAGGGGGGGTCAGCACGGCGAGCCAGAGGTCAGAGGTCAGAGGTCAGAGGTCACGGTGTTGCTCAGCCTCACACCTCCAGCAGCACCATGCCGGCTTCATGGACCAGAGTGATGCTCTTGAAGATCCTCACGGTGATCTTCTCCGCTCCGTCCACCTGCTCCACCTCACCTGAGACACACAGGGGAGGTGAGAGGTCGGGGGAGGGGCAGGTGAGGTGAGGGGGAGGGGCAGGTGAGGGCAGTTACCTGCCAGGTTCCTCAGCTGGCTGACCAGCAGTGAGATGGGTCCGGAGTACGGGATGGCCTGGGTCTGTGTCACCGTGCTCATACAGAGATCTGTGTATTCTGGAGGGGCGGAGCCAAACCGTCAGACAAGAGGAGGAGGAGGAGGAGAAAGAGGAAGAGGCGGAGGAAGAGGAGGAGGAGGAACAAGAGGAAGAGGAGGAGAAAGAGTCAGCTCCATTAGCACAGTTAGCTCCATTAGCACAGTTGGCTATATTAGCACAGTTAGCTCCATTAGCACAGTTAGCTCCATTAGCACAGTTGGCTATATTAGCACAGTTGGCTATATTAGCACAGTTTAGCACAGTTAGCTCCATTAGCACAGTTGGCTATATTAGCACAGTTGGCTATATTAGCACAGTTGGCCATGGAAGAAGGAAGAGGAATTAGAGGAAGAGGAAAGGAGGAGGAAGAGGAGGAGAAAGAGGAAGAGGAGGAGAAAGAGGAAGAGGAAGAGGAGGAGGAGGAGGAGGAAGAGGAGAAAGAGGAAGAGGAGAAAGAGGAAGAGGAGGAGAAAGAGGAACAAGAGGAAGAGGAAGAGGAAGAGGAAGAGGAGGAGAAAGAGGAAGAGGAGGAGAAAGAGGAAGAGGAAGAGGAGGAGGAGGAGGAAGAGGAGAAAGAGGAAGAGGAAGAGGAGGAGGAAGAGGAAGAGGAGGAGGAAGAGGAAGAGGAAGAGGAGGAGGAGAAAGAGGAAGAGGAGGAGAAAGAGGAAGAGGAAGAGGAGGAGGAGGAGGAAGAGGAGAAAGAGGAAGAGGAAGAGGAGAAAGAGGAAGAGGAAGAGGAGGAGGAAGAGGAAGAGGAAGAGGAGGAGGAGGAAGAGGAAGAGGAAGAGGAAGAGGCCGGTGTGTTCAGGGACTGACTGGAGAGGTCGGAGGGCGTCAGGATGTGGTAGTTGAAGTTCCTCTTGACCAGGATCCCCGACACCCGCTGACCCTGGGAGCACTTCCTGTCGGCCAGCGAGCCCATGACCTGCAGCAGAGCATGCTGGGAGTTACAGCGGTGGGGGTGGCGACTGGCGGGTGGGGTGGGGGCGGGGCTACCGACCTTGGCTAGCTTCTCTCCCCTGAAGTTGAGCGTGACGGCCTCGGTGTTGCGGGGGTTGTGCACCTCGATGTGCACCTCGTCGTTGTCCTCGTACTCGCGGATCAGCGCCGCCTTCAGACGGGCCATCTCGTTCTGCTCGCCGTGGACCAGGATCTGAGGGGGCGGGAGGGAGGAGGTCAGGTCAGCGGCTAGCTAGCGGCTAGCTGTACTAGTGGTGCTAGTGGACAGTTGGCTGCAAGCTAGCGGCGCTAGTGGACAGTTGGCTGCAAGCTAGCGGCTAGCTGTGCTAGTGGACAGTTGGCTGCAAGCTAGCGGCTAGCTGTGCTAGTGGACAGTTGGCTGCAAGCTAGCGGCTAGCTGATAGCTAGCGGCTAGCTGTGCTAGTGGTGCTAGTGGACAGTTGGCTGCAAGCTAGCGGCACTAGTGGACAGTTGGCTGCAAGCTAGCGGCTAGCTGCTAGCTAGCGGCTAGCTGTGCTAGTGGTGCTAGTGGACAGTTGGCTGCAAGCTAGCGGCACTAGTGGACAGTTGGCTGCAAGCTAGCGGCTAGCTGATAGCTAGCGGCTAGCTGTGCTAGTGGTGCTAGTGGACAGTTGGCTGCAAGCTAGCGGCACTAGTGGACAGTTGGCTGCAAGCTAGCGGCTAGCTGATAGCTAGCGGCTAGCTGTGCTAGTGGTGCTAGTGGACAGTTGGCTGCAAGCTAGCGGCACTAGTGGACAGTTGGCTGCAAGCTAGCGGCTAGCTAGCGGCTAGCTGTACTAGTGGTGCTAGTGGACAGTTGGCTGCAAGCTAGCGGCGCTAGTGGACAGTTGGCTGTAAGCTAGCGGCTAGCTGTGCTAGTGGTGCTAGTGGACAGTTGGCTGCAAGCTAGCGGCGCTAGTGGACAGTTGGCTGTAAGCTAGCGGCTAGCTGCAAGCTAGCGGCTAACGGCTAGCGGCGGCGTACCACATGCGGCGGTTTGAGCGCCCGGATGAACTCGCTGGTCTGCTGGTAGTCGGTGTGCGCCGAGAAGGAGATGTAGTCCACCGACATCTTCAGAGGAAGCTTCTGGCCCGACATGGTCGTCACCTCGTCCGGCTCCGTCATGATGTGCTGCGACGGAGACGCACGTGTCCATGACGTGGCCGCGGCGGCGGGGTGGGGGAGGGGGGAGGCGGACTCACCTTGGCCAGCGTTCCCTCCACGCAGTAGCCGGCGATGATCACGCCGTTCCTCTTGTCGGTGCACCAGCTCTCGAACAGCTCTCTGGACAGGCCGCTCTGCATCATGCCCGGGGACGCCATCACCACGCTGGGCCCGATGTCGTCGAAGTGGTCCATGCTCTGGAAGGTCGAGGGGGGGTGGATGTGGCTTAAGGGGCCTGTAGGGGGCGCTGCCGCCCTCTCAGGCTCAGTTCAAGACGCATCGATTTGGTACTCGGGCGACGTTTCAAGTGAAAATGCATCTTTTTTGCATAACAGTTGGCTCCATTAGCACAGTTGGCTATATTAGCTCAGTTAGCTTCATTATTAGCACAGATCGCTCCATTGGCACAGTTGGCTCCATTAGCACAGTTGGCTATATTAGCTCAGTTAGCTTCATTATTAGCACAGATCGCTCCATTAGCACAGTTGGCTCCATTAGCACAGTTGGCTATATTAGCTCAGTTAGCTTCATTATTAGCACAGATCGCTCCATTAGCACAGTTGGCTATATTAACACAGTTTGCTACATTATTAGCACAGTTAGCTGTATTAGCACATTTGGCTCCATTAGCACAGTTGGCTATATTAGCACAGTTGGCTATATTAGCACAGTTGGCTATATTAGCACAGTTGGCTATATTAGCACAGTTTGCTACATTATTAGCACAGTTAGCTGTATTAGCACATTTGGCTCCATTAGCACAGTTGGCTATATTAGCACAGTTGGCTATATTAGCACAGTTTGCTACATTATTAGCACAGTTAGCTGTATTAGCACAGTTGGCTATATTAGCACAGTTGGCTATATTAGCACAGTTGGCTATATTAGCACAGTTGGCTATATTAGCACAGTTAGCTGTATTAGCACAGTTGGCTATATTAGCACAGTTGGCTATATTAGCACAGTTGGCTATATTAGCACATTTCATATCTTTTTGGCATTTTCGCTTCAAACAAACGATGTAGTTTTCATGTTTGGCCACTAGTTGGCGCTGTTTGTTGTCGTAATGGAACCAATGACCCCCCCCCCCCTCCCCCCTCCCCCCTCCCCCGCGGCAGAAAACAATCTGGTCCAGACATTAGCGACGGGAAAAACGTGGCGTCAGAGGATTTTAGTTAAAACCAGACTGTTTGAGCGTCGCTGCTTTAACTCTGACGTCGACGCAGTGGACTGACCCCGTGACCTTTGACCCTCTGACCTCTGACCCCTCCCACCTTCAGGTTGCTGATGTGCTTGAAGACGAAGGGGTTGTTGATGTTGATGGCCTTGCGGATCTTGTCGTTCATGGCGTTGATGTAGGTCTGGTACACCGCCATGCACTTCCTGGCCAGCGAGGAGGCGTAGTAGATGGGGATGTCGTGGAGCTCCGGGTGGTTCTGCCAGTACTCGTCTGTCCCGGGGACACAAACGCACCACAGACACGCGTCACAAAACGCCTCGTCGTCACGGTTTCACAGTTTTTTGCCCCCTAATCATTCCTCTAAAACATAAGAACCGAACGTTGTGCTCTAAAGTTTATGTTTCTATGAAGTTAAACATTTTGTAGTCGATCATTTCAAGCAGTTCACCAATAACAGTTAGCCGTTACAGAGTTAGCACCATTAGCTATAGTAGCACAGTTAGCTCCATTAGTACAGTTGGCTCCATTAGTACAGTTGGCGCCATTAGCACAGTTGGCGCCATTAGCACAGTTGGCGCCATTAGCACAGTTGGCGCCATTGTTAGCACAGTTAGCTCCATTAGTACAGTTGGCTCCATTATTAGCACAGTTAGCTCGATTATTAGCACAGTCGGCTCCATTAGTACAGTTGGCTCCATTATTAGCACAGTTAGCTCCATTATTAGCACAGTCGGCTCCATTAGTAGCACAGTCGGCGCCTTTAGCACAGTCGGCTCCGTTAGCACAGTTAGCTCTATTATTAGCACAGTTAGCTCTATTATTAGCACAGTTAGCTCTATTATTAGCACAGTTGGCTCTATTAGCTCCATTAGCACAGTTAGCTCCATTAGCACAGTCGGCTCCATTAGCACAGTTAGCTCCATTAGTAGCACAGTCGGCGCCTTTAGCACAGTCGGCTCCATTAGCACAGTTAGCTCTATTATTAGCACAGTTAGCTCTATTATTAGCACAGTTGGCTCTATTAGCTCCATTAGCACAGTCGGCTCCATTAGCACAGTCGGCTCCATTAGCACAGTTAGCTCCATTAACACAGTTAGCTCCATTATTAGCACAGTTGGCTCCATTATTAGCACAGTTGGCTCTATTAGCTCCATTAGCACAGTTAGCTCCATTAGCACAGTTAGCGCTCACCCAGGATGAGCAGCAGCTCCTGGGCCCGGCCCAAGGCGAACACCGGGATCAGACAGCGGCCCTCCCGGTTCACGATGTCGTGGACCGTGTTGCAGAACCGAGCCTCTCGCTCCTCTCGCTTCTCGTGGATGTGAGTGCCGTAAGTCGACTCCTAGCACACACACACACACACACACGCACACACACACACACACACCGTGTTGAACTGGCGTCTCTCCACCGGGTGGCGCCCTGACGTCACACTCACTGTAATGAGGATGTCTGGTTTCACACTGGGGATCTCAGCAGCCATCAGATGTCGGTCCTCCTGCCGGGAGAAATCCCCGGTGTACAGCAACTACACACACACACACACACACACACACACACACACACACACACACACACACACACACACACACACACACACACACACACACACACACACACACACACACACACACACACACACACACACACACACACACACACACACACACACACACACACACACACACACACAGGGTGGGTCAGGTGCGGTTCCTGCCGGTGCGGCGGCAGCAGGAAGTGGTGGCTCACCTTGACGCCGGCGATCTCGATCATGAACATGGCGGCCCCCAGCACGTGTCCGGCGTGGTAACACCAGAACTTGATACCAGCGACCTCCTTCACCTCGTGGAAGTTGATGGTCTCGATCTTCTCCATGCTGTCCTCCAGGTCCGTCTCCGTGTACAGCATGTCGTCCGCCGAGATGTTGCTGCAAAACACCGGCAGGCGCCGGCAGGCGCCGTCAGGCCCCGCCAGACGTGGTTCTACCCCACTACCGACACGGTTCTACCCCATTACCGACACGGTTCTACCCCACTACCGACTCGGTTCTACCCAGCTCTGATTCTGATGTGGTTCTACCCAACCCAGACGCGGTCCTACCCGACCCAGATGTTGTTCTACCCAACTACCGATTCGGTTGTACCCCATTACCAACACAGTTCTACCCCACTACCGACTCGGTTCTACCCCACTACCAACACGGTTCTACCCCACTACCAACACAGTTCTACCCCACTACCGACTCGGTTCTACCCCACTACCGACACGGTCCTACCCAGCTCTGATTCTGATGTGGTTCTACCCAACCCAGACGCGGTCCTACCCGACCCAGATGTGGTTCTATCCAACTACCGACTCGGTTGTACCCAACTACCAATACGGTTCTACCCCACTACCGAGTCTGACACGATTCTACCCCACTACCGGCTTGGTTCTACCCCACCGCCGACACAGTTCTACCCCACCGCCGACGCAGTTCTACCCCACCGCCGACGCAGTTCTACCCCACCGCCGACGCAGTTCTACCCCACCGCCGACGCAGTTCTACCCCACCGCCGACACAGTTCTACCCCACCGCCGACACAGTTCTACCCAGCTCTGATTCTGACGTGGTTCTACCCAACCCAGATGCAGTCCTACCCGACACAAATGTGGTTCTACCCAAATACCGACTCGGTTCTACCTGACTTTGACGTAGTCGGACAGCAGCCAGCGGTAGATGGCCTTGCTGGCGTGGGTCATGAAGGTCCGGCCCTTGAAGCTGGTCTTCTGGAGGAACCAGGGTAAGGCGCCACAGTGATCCAGGTGGAAGCTGCGGGAACAGAAGGGGGCGGAGCATGAGTCCCCGCCCACAGTGTGACACACCTTCACACCTGGAGTCTGGAACCTCACTGGCTGATGAGCAGCAGGTCGATCTCGGCCGGGTCGATCAGGTCGATGTAGGGCAGCGCGTCCATACCTTCCAGTCCGGGATGAATCCCGCAGTCCAGCTGGAACAGGAGCAGAATCTGTAACGGGCTGAGATCCTCGCTGGTACCCAACAACCAGGAACCCAACAACCAGGAACCCAACAACCAGGAACCAAACAACCAGGAACCCAACCATCCAGGAACCCAACAACCAGGAACCCAACCATCCAGGAACCCAACAACCAGGAACCAAACAACCCAACAACCAGGAACCAAACCAACCAGGAACCAAACAACCCAACATCCAGGAACCAAACAACCAGGAACCAAACAACCCAACAACCAGGAACCAAACCAACCAGGAACCAAACAACCCAACAACCAGGAACCAAACAACCAGGAACCCAACAACCAGGAACCAAACAACCCAACAACCAGGAACCAAACCAACCAGGAACCAAACAACCCAACATCCAGGAACCAAACAACCAGGAACCAAACAACCCAACAACCAGGAACCAAACCAACCAGGAACCAAACAACCCAACAACCAGGAACCCAACAACCAGGAACCCAACAACCAGGAACCAAACAACCCAACATCCAGGAACCAAACCACCAGGAACCAAACAACCAAACATCCAGGAACCAAACAACCTGGAACCCAACATTCAGGAACCAAACAACCAGGAACCAAACAACCCAACATCCAGGAACCAAACCACCAGGAACCAAACAACCAAACATCCAGGAACCAAACAACCTGGAACCCAACATTCAGGAACCAAACCACCAGGAACCAAACAACCCAACATCCAGGAACCCAGCAACCAGGAACCCAACATTCAGGAACCAAACCACCAGGAACCAAACAACCCAACATCCAGGAACCCAGCAACCAGGAACCAAACAACCAGGAACCCAACAACCAGGAACCAAACAACCCAACATCCAGGAACCAAACAACCCAACATCCAGGAACCCAGCAACCAGGAACCAAACCAAACAACCAAACAACCAAAGAACCAGACGTACCATGATCTTCCTCCCCTTGAACTCCAGGATGATGCAGGACCGTCCCACCTCCTGACCGGCCCCTCTGTACACACACACACACACACTTAATGTTTTTATTCTATGACGTCATCAGTTGCATAATAAATCAAAAGAAATGACTTAAAGTTCCCCTGAACGACTGAAACAAGGTTCCACCAGAGTCCATTGAGGAAACAGGCAGAATAAGAGATTTATTCAGGAGCAGTTTTTATTGTTGTATTTATTTATTTATTATCTGTATTTATATATTTATCAGCCTCGTTCTCTGCTGTTGACTGTTTTAACTTTACATCCAGAGACGCTCGTAGGAACCAAACGTCCTGCAGAGATAAACACCGGTTCTAGATGAGTGAGAACCTGCAGGGGAACATTAGTGTGTTATTGATCGATCCGGTCATGTGGTTCTCTAGAAGCTGCAGAGGAAGACGGGTTTGGGGCCCCGGAGGACCCCCGGTCTGCCCCCCCCGGTCTTCCTCCCGCCGGAACCTTCGTTCGGGACTCACAGCGGCCGGATCAGCAGCTGGTCGCTCTCCTCCGCCGGAACCGTCACGTCCGCCTTCCGTTTGGCCGCCATGACCACCGACACTCACCGACACTCGTTTAGCGCTAAATACCAACCGCAGCCGCTCTCATCCCTCCGGGGACTCGCCGCTCCGCGCTGCTCCGTCAGACTGTCCGTCGGCGACGGGCCGTGGAGAAACTTCCGGCCCCGCACTTTGGTTCCGCCTCACACCGGAAGTGGATTTCACTTCGCTCCAACAAGCGATCGTTTCTATTAAACTCTCTATTTGATCAATTCGTAGCGGCTGAAGACTGATGTACACAATGCTAACATATATTACTGTCCACAATAAAATGAATGGTTTGAAGCAGCGTGTCGCCTCCAAATCAGGGATGTGGAACATCTGGCCGGCGGGTCGGAACCCCTCCAGAGGCTCCGGTCCGACTGGCTTCAAGAATTAATCGGGTTTTCATTCGAAACTGTGTGAATGTGGAACCTTTCAGAAAGGAAAACGTAAAAACAACAAACTGCCGCTTGGAACCTGAGCTAGCGTTAGCCTCACAGCCGCGGTTTGTCAAAATGCCAATAATTATTGTTTGTTTGTTAAATTGTAGACGTTTTCATCTTCGACATAAAGAAGAACTTTTTTTTTATTTCAAACCTTCCAGAGTCCGATGCTATCTGTTAGCATTATCTGTTAGCATTGACAGATAACAGCTCTTCTTCCTTTCTTCTTCTTCTCAAGAAGCAGAACCTCAAACTGCTGCTTGTTCTAGATCTTTGCTGTGCCTCTGCACCGTCTGTCACCTCTAGGGGGCGTCTGGAGGAACAAATCAATCAATCAATCAATAAAGTCACGCTTTTTACAGACGACGGCTTTAATTTTCACCACAAAAACCTTCATTTGTTTACATTTTCTGCAGCGACTAAACAAACTGCTGCTTCAGGTTCTGGAAAGATTCATGTGAATAAATGTGGAGGTTCTCCGGTCACAACGTCCACCGTCCTCTGGGGGCAGCACAACGTCCACCGTCCTCTGGGGGCGCCACGACGTCCACCGTCCTCTGGGGGCGCCACGACGTCCACCGTCCTCTGGGGGCGCCACGACGTCCACCGTCCTCTGGGGGCGCCACAACGTCCACCGTCCTCTGGGGACGCCAGAGAGCTCTCTTGTGTTCTTTCATGTCTGACTGAAGCTTTGACGTCTCTTTGATTTTATTGTCGAGGCTTTAATGTCTTTCTCCTCGTCTCGTCTCACGTCCTCGTCTTGTTCTTGTCTCGTCTCTTGTCTTATCCTTTTAACGTCCTCGTCTCATGTCTTGTCATATCCTTGTCTCTCGTCCTCGTCTCTCCTTGTCTCATGTCATGTCCTCATCTTGTTCTTGTCTCACATCACAACCTCGTCATGTTCTTGACACGTCTTCGTCTCACGTCCTCATCTCACCTCTCATCACATCTTTGTCTCGCGTCCTCATCTCACCTCTCGTCATGTCCTCGTCTCATGTCCTCATCTCATGTCCTCATATTATGTCCTTGTCTCACCTCTCTTCGCATCTTTGTCTCATGTCCTTGTCTCACATTGTCGTCTCACCTCTTATCATGTCCTCGTCTCGTCCTCGTCTCAACCTTGTCTCAACTTTGTCACATCCTTATCTCACGTCCTCTTCTCATGTCTCATTCTCATCTCTCATCTCATGTCCTCATCTCGTCCTCACATCATCCTTGTCACGTCCTTGTCTCATGTCCTCGTCTCTCGTCTCATCCTCATCTTTGTCTCTTGTCTCACGTCCTGGTCTTGTCCTCATCTCAACCTTGTCTCACGTCCTCATCTCTCATCTCATCTCTGTCTCTCGTCTCACGTCTTGGTCTTGTCCTCATCCTCGTCCTGCCGTCCCCCGGGTGGAGTGGACGTCCTCCAGGATGTGATGTCGAAGCTGGTCTCCATCAGGACTCGGGACTTGCAGAGGTTGACCCAGGTCTCCAGCTGGACCGTGACCCGGGTCAGAACCTCCAGGTACTCCTGGGAGTCCTGGTCCAGGTCCTGGTCCACGTCGACTGCAGGAGACCAGAAGGAGGGGAGACCATGTGAACCAGGTCCAGGACACACACACACACACACACACACACACACACACACACACACACACACACACACACACACACACACACACACACACACACACACACACACTGTGGTACTCACACTGGGCGCCCCTCCTGCTGGGGGGCACCAGGATCCGGGTCTGGGCCTCCTGCAGCTCCTCCCTCAGCTGCCGGTGTTTCTTCCTCAGGTCCTGGATCTGCTGCCGCCGTCTCTCCAGCATCCTGATCCGGATCGCCAAGTCCAGCAGACCCTGAGGGGACCAGAGACCAGGTCAGGGACCGGAGCCCGGGACAGGGTGGAGGACCCGGGTCTCTGGGTCTCTGAGTCTCTGAGTCCACTGCTGGATCTCATCAGGACTCGCTGCAGATGGAATTAGCACAGGTGCTAATCTGTTAGCGGCAGAGTTAATCTGGGGGATTAAGGCGGAGCAGGTGACAGAGGGGAGGAGCTCTGTGTGTGTGTGTGTGTGTGTGTGTGTGTGTGTGTGTGTGTGTGTGTGTGTGTGTGTGTGTGTGTGTCCTCACAAACTTTTGGCCTCAAACTCACCTGAGTCCCATTATTATTATAGAGCATCTTCCCCCTCTAATCCAGATTATAGAGCATCTTCCCCCTCTAATCCAGATTATAGAGCATCTTCCTCCGCTAACATCAGATAATAGAGCATCTTCCTCCTCTAACACCAGATTATAGAGCATCTTCCTCCTCTAATCCAGATTATAGAGCATCTTCCTCCTCTAACACCAGATTATAGAGCATCTTCCCCCTCTAATCCAGATTATAGAGCATCTTCCCCCTCTAATCCAGATTATAGAGCATCTTCCTCCGCTAACATCAGATAATAGAGCATCTTCCTCCTCTAACACCAGATTATAGAGCATCTTCCTCCTCTAATCCAGATTATAGAGCATCTTCCTCCTCTAACACCAGATTATAGAGCATCTTCCTCATCTAATCCAGATTATAGAGCATCTTCCTCCTCTAACACCAGATTATAGAGCATCTTCCTCCTCTAATCCAGATTATAGAGCATCTTCCCCCTCTAATCCAGATTATAGAGCATCTTCCTCCGCTAACATCAGAGTATAGAGCATCTTCCTCCTCTAACACCAGATTATAGAGCATCTTCCTCATCTAATCCAGATTATAGAGCATCTTCCTCCTCTAACACCAGATTATAGAGCATCTTCCTCCTCTAATCCAGATTATAGAGCATCTTCCTCCTCTAATCCAGATTATAGAGCATCTTCCTCAGACTGACACACTGATCTGATAGTAATCTGTCACAGAACATGACAATAATCCAGATTAACAAAGAACACAAAGATGTAACTACTTTTAAAGAAGTAACTGTAATCTGCTCCTAACCCCCCCCCCCCCCCCCCCCTCCCCCCACCTCGTCCTCCGTCCTCCCCTCCAGACGCTCCACGTCGTCGATCTCATAGACTTTAATCTGGACGTCCTGCAGGTCCGCCCACTGGCCGTCTGGGGGCGGGGCCACGATCAGCCGTTGCCGCGGGAACCCTGGGGAACAAACCGCCACAGACATGGAGGAACTCTTGTTCTGACAGTCCGGCTGCCGAGCTTTTATTTTTATTTTTTTTAAACGCACCGTTTCCTCTTTTCTTGGGCGACCTGGACGCCCGGCTCCTATTGGTCGCCGGCGTCCGGCGCTCCCCGGAGGAGACGCTGCCGGTCGTCTCGCTGTCGTGTCTCATGCTCTCGTAGCCGCTGCTGCCGTCGCTGTGGCGGAGAAGCGCGGCGCGGCCGCCGGCGGGCGGCACCGGCTCCTCGCCGCTCGGCACGCTGCCGCGGCGCCGCGGCCTCCGAGGCGCCGTGACCTTGCCGTACGGCGAGGGCAGGGGCGACCCGCCGGCGCCGCTCACCCCGTCGCCCGGGTCCCGGTTCGGGTGCTTCCTGTCGGCGGCCAGATCGCCGACGAGGCCGGCGGCGGCCCGGCTGATGGCGTGCTTGGCGCCCGTGATGGAGCCTCTTCTCTTGGGCGCAGCGCCGGCGTGTGGCGGAGGAAGGCCGGCGCGGCAAGAGGCGGGACTCCTGGAGCCGCCGCTCAGGAACGATCGGACCTTCAGTCTGGCAGAAGACGGACTCGGCGAGTCGCTGCTGGCGCCGCCGCGGGCCTGGCCAAGATGGCGGGTGGCGGACTCTGCATCGGCCCGTCGTGTCTCCAGGCCAGACGGTCGCCGGGTAGAACCGACCGCCGACTCCTCCGGGGTCGAGGTTCTCAGGAACCTTCTGGCGTCGCCGCTCGGCGGAACCGCCGTCTTTTCCTCTCGGCGCGACGGCGTGGGAAGACGGGCGTCTCCGGGTCTGGACGTCTTTTGTCCACTTTTCCTCCCCAGAGAGGAAAGTCCCAGCAGGCGGACCACCGAGTTGCCGCCACGGCCTCGTTTGGTCTCGCGGCTCTGCGGCGTGGAGACGGTTTCCAGAGTGGCGGCTCGTCGGGGGAGGGGCGGCAGCTTGATGAGGGTCCCTCCCCCCCCCCTGCTGGGCCTCTCCGAACCGTCTCTACCGATCCACGGCACACTGGTCCCTCCGGTCGGGGGTCGACCTGGAGACAGGAACTGGGAAACGTCTCGGGGGTCCAGACAGGAAGTCGGTCTGGTTCTCGCGTCCTCTTCCTCCAGGTACGCCGCGCTCAGCCGCGGAACCCCCGCGGCCTGATCCGAGCTGGAAGCAGCTCCGCCCTGCGTCTGGTCGGGTGGAGGAGGAGGCGGTTCCGCCATCGCCGCCGGCCGCAGCGACGCGCCGACGTCCGGCTCGTCGTCGTCGACGCTGCCGATGATCCTGACGGGCCGCGGGCCGGAGCGGAGCAGGACGGGGGGACGGCCGTTGTCCGGGACCGAGCGGCGAGGGAACTCGTCGGCGAGGGTGAACACCAGCTCGTCCCCGCCCACGCTCAGGCCCCACCGCGGCGGCGCCGTCCCACTCGGAGCCCCTCCCACTGGCCGCTCGGGGTTCGGGAGAAAGTCCCGGACCCCGGCCGTGGGTTTCCCGTCCTCGCCATCACCGAGATTCTGGGTCCCGGTTCTGGATGGAGGCGTGTCCGCCACGGCGCCGCCCGGGCCCTCGCCGCTGCCGCCGCTGCCGATGCAGTGGAACCGCTCCTGCAGCTCTGCGAACGTGCTGCACTTGAAGGGGTCGCCGTCGCGCCGCGGCGCGTCTTTGGCTCGCCTCCTGCTGAGGGAGGGCACGATGGGGATGAAGAAAGGGGCGGAGCCATCGCGGCGGTTGCCCGGCCCTTGGTCTGACGCGGCGGCGGCGGCGGCCCCGCCCGGCCCGACGTAGATGACGGTGTCACAGGAGTGTTCGCTGCCGGAGGAGGACCGGCGAGCGTCCGGGGTGAGGCGGCGGTGGTGGGGTGGTGGTGGAGGGGGCGGGGCTTCCTCACAGGAAGTGTCTCCACTGGAGGAGCCGGCGGCGACCTGCAGGTACGGACCAACGCGAGGACAAGTGAGGACCGACACCCGAACATCTGGAGGACGCTAGGTCTCCGTCGCCGTGGAAACGGAGGAAAATTGGATCGTTACTATGGTGACGGAAGGTTGTTCTGATAGCCGCTACTGAGCATGTGCAGAACTACTGGGTGCCACTGACGTGGCGAGCGACCAAAACAAGTGTGCAAACAAGAAACACGAAGCACGAAAACGACACGTCATCACTTGAAATGTTGTCACGGAAACGCTGAGGAGGAGGTTCAGACCTTGAGGCTCCGCCTCCTCAGGTGCAGGACGCGCGCGGCGAGCTGCAGCGTGGCCAGCGTCTCCAGGAAGCAGCGCCGCGAGTCGCACACGTGAACCATCATGGCCGTCCGACAGTTGGTGTTTCCCAGCGACGCCCTGAGCAGCGTGGTGAGCTTCCTGTCTCTGAACACACACACACACACACACACACACACACACACACACACTGATCCGGGACCCGTCGGACCTCCACCCGCCGGTGCCGGACGGCCTCACCTGTACGGGACGTGCTTGGCTCCGTTGGCGAGGGCCAGGATGACGTTCCCGAGCGCCGACAGCGTCAGGTCCTTGGCTCCGCCTCCTCTCCTGCTGGCGTCCGTCTCACCGCTGCCCAGGTCCAGGAGGTGCAGGCGGCTGCCAGTGCAGACTGGGCAGACAGGGGGCGCCGCTACGTCACTGGATTTACCTTCATATTCCACTTTATTTCACCTCAAAGTACTTGAATGACCTCTATGACCTCTGACCTCCTCTATGACCTCTGACCTCTAAAACCTCTGACCTCCTCTATGACCTCTGACCCCCATGACCTCTATAACCTCCTCTATGACCTCTGACCTCTATCGCTTCACGGTGGCCGGTGTGCAGTGGACAGTTTGGTTCTGAATCATCTGAAGCTGCGGGTTTGAATCCCGATGCTGAAGTTGCTCCACTGACCGGCTGCCTTGCCTTGCCGCTCCGACCTGTCCTGCCTCACGTGCAGCGTGAACAGGAAGTGACAGCTCCTCCCTGCCTCGGCGCCGCGCTGACTCGCCCTCGCCGCCATGGCCGAGTCCAGGAAGGAGGCGGCCTGTTCAGCACTGGAGGCTACCAGGTCCGTCTGGTTCTGGAGCTGATTGGACGAGAGAGAGAGAGAGGGGGGGGGGGGGGGGAGAGAGAGAGAGAGGGGGGGGGGAGAGAGAGAGAGAGGGGGGGGGGGGGAGAGAGAGAGAGAGAGAGAGAGGGGGGGAGAGAGAGAGAGGAGAGAGAGAGAGAGAGAGAGCGAGAGAGAGAGGGGGGGAGAGAGAAGGAGAGAGAGACAGAGAGGGAGAGACAGAGTGAGAGACAGAGAGAGAGAGGGGGAGAGAGGGGGGAGAGAAAGAGGAGAGAGAGAGAGAGACAGAGAGGGAGAGACAGAGAGAGAGAGAGAGGGGGGGAGAGAGAGAGAAGGAGAGAGAGAGACAGAGAGGAAGAGAGAGACAGAGAGACAGAGAGACAGAGAGGGAGAGACCAGAGAGAGAGAGAGAGGGGGGAGAGAGAGAGAGAGAAAGAGAGAGAGAGAGAGAGAGAAGGAGAGAGAGAGAGACAGAGAGGGAGAGAGAGAGAGAGAGAGAGAGAGAGAGAGAGACTGTCAAAATAAAAGATTCCAAAGTGCTACGAACGTTTTTTGTATTTTATTGAAGCTGTTGCCGTGGAAACGGGCCCTAAAGCTATACGGTCCATACCACGTGGGGCCACCAGGTGTCACTGTTATGACCACGGTCCCTACCTGGCAGCCACAGAGCGGGTCCTCGGTGAGGCAGAGCGGCGCCCCCGGCCGGCGGCCTGCGGAGGAGCCCGGCGCCACCAGCAGGTCGGTGAGCGTCTCGTCCCGACCGCAGATCTCCACCGCCGACACGCGCACCGAGAACGCCACGCCGCACTTCTGCCGGCGCTCCTCCATCACCCTGAAGAGCCAGGAGACGGCGGTGGGGGCCACGCCCAGGCTGTGGGCGGAGCACTCCCGACCAATCATGGTGTAGGTCTTTCCTGCAAAGGGGGGGGCGGAGTCAGCAAGGCGTCAGAGCAAGGCGCCCGGGGCGAGGCGCCGTTGTCGTAATGTTGTGGTGTCCTTACCCAGATTGGCAGGTCCGAAGCAGAACACGCAGCCGTCCGCTCCGTTGGCCACCGACTGGAGGACGTCCACCAGGGCCCCCGAACACACCTCGGCCTATCAGGGGACACTGTTACCACCGGCCTATCAGGGGACACTGTTACCACCGGCCTATCAGAGGACAGTGTTACCACCGGCCTATCAGAGGACACTGTTACCACCGGCCTATCAGAGGACAGTGTTACCACCGGCCTATCAGGGGACAGTGTTACCACCGGCCTATCAGAGGACACTGTTACCACCGGCCTATCAGAGGACACTGTTACCACCGGCCTATCAGGGGACACTGTTACCACCGGCCTATCAGAGGACAGTGTTACCACCGGCCTATCAGAGGACACTGTTACCACCGGCCTATCAGGGGACACTGTTACCACCGGCCTATCAGAGGACACTGTTACCACCGGCCTATCAGGGGACAGTGTTACCACCGGCCTATCAGAGGACACTGTTACCACCGGCCTATCAGAGGACACTGTTACCACCGGCCTATCAGGGGACACTGTTACCACCGGCCTATCAGAGGACACTGTTACCACTGGCCTATCAGAGGACACTGTTACCACCGGCCTATCAGAGGACAGTGTTACCACCGGCCTATCAGAGGACAGTGTTACCACCGGCCTATCAGGGGACACTGTTACCACTGGCCTATCAGAGGACAGTGTTACCACCGGCCTATCAGAGGACAGTGTTACCACCGGCCTATCAGGGGACACTGTTACCACCGGCCTATCAGGGGGACACTGTTACCACCGGCCTATCAGGGGACACTGTTACCACCGGCCTATCAGAGGACACTGTTACCACCGGCCTATCAGAGGACAGTGTTACCACCGGCCTATCAGAGGACAGTGTTACACCGGCCTATCAGAGGACACTGTTACCACCGGCCTATCAGGGGACAGTGTTACCACAGGCCTATCAGAGGACACTGTTACCACCGGCCTATCAGAGGACACTGTTACCATCGGCCTATCAGAGGACACTGTTACCACCGGCCTATCAGAGGACACTGTTACCACCGGCCTATCAGAGGACACTGTTACCACCGGCCTATCAGAGGACACTGTTACCATCGGCCTATCAGAGGACACTGTTACCACCGGCCTATCAGAGGACACTGTTACCACCGGCCTATCAGGGGACAGTGTTACCATCGGCCTATCAGAGGACACTGTTACCACCGGCCTATCAGAGGACACTGTTACCACCGCCTATCAGAGGACACTGTTACCATCAGCCTATCAGAGGACACTGTTACCACCGGCCTATCAGGGACAGTGTTACCACCGGCCTATCAGAGGACACTGTTACCACCGGCCTATCAGAGGACACTGTTACCACCGGCCTATCAGAGGACACTGTTACCATCGGCCTATCAGAGGACACTGTTACCACCGGCCTATCAGAGGACACTGTTTACCACCGGCCTATCAGGGGACAGTGTTACCATCGGCCTATCAGAGGACACTGTTACCACCGGCCTATCAGAGGACACTGTTACCACCGGCCTATCAGAGGACACTGTTACCATCAGCCTATCAGAGGACACTGTTACCACCGGCCTATCAGGGGACAGTGTTACCATCGGCCTATCAGAGGACACTGTTTACCACCGGCCTATCAGAGGACACTGTTACCACCGGCCTATCAGAGGACACTGTTATGTCCATTGCTATGGCGACGGAAGGACCCAGAGGACAAAGTGGTCCCCACCTGTGAGGCGTCCTGGGAGAAGACGCCATCGAAGGTGAAGGTCTTGGGCCCAGAGGAAGAGGAGGAAGAGGAGGAGGAGGAGGAAGAGGAGGACGTCTCACACAGGGTCAGCTGCTTCTTCCTGCCGTCCACCTTCAGGACGGACGGGGACTCTGGGGACTCGCTGCTGTGGACTGAACTGACCCGGACCATCACTCGGACCTGAGGGCAAACAGGAAGTCCACGTCAGGGACCAACCGCTGTCCAGGTGACGTCCACCGTCAGAGCGAGGAGGGGGAGGGGTTGGGGGAGGGGTCAGGGGATGGGTTGGGGGAGGGGCCAGGGGGATGGGTTGGGGGAGGGGCTAGGGGTGTGGTCATCGAGTGGGAGGAGCCAGGGGAAATACATTTTCTGTGTAATCTGGATACTTTGAAAGTGTTTTTTTTTTTTATTATTCCAGGACGTTTCCATGGTAGCGGCACTTCCTCTTTACCTTCCCTGTCCTCGGAGTGTCCTTCACCTTGGACGCGGCTCGAAGGAGACATGGTGGGACAGTGGGTGGGGCGAGGCGCAAGGCCCCGCTGAAGCCCCCGGTGTACAGCAGCAGGGGCCAGCGGGGGGGTCCGTGGGCCGCGGGGCCCCACCGGGGGGGTCCAGGGCCCCAGCCGGGGACGTCCTCCTGCGGGACAAACTCAGCTTCTGTGCAAGCCCTGAACACAAATACCAGAGACACATTGGCCCAGTGTAATCTGAGTTAATCCAGCGTAATCTGAGTTAATCCAGCGTAATCTGAGTAATCCAGTGTAATCTGAGCTAATCCAAGGTAATCTGAGTTAATCCAACGTAATATGAGTTAATCCAGCGTAATCTGAGTTAATCCAGGGTAATCTGAGTTAATCAGCATAATCTGAGTTAATCCAGTGTAATCTGAGTTAATCCAGCGTAATCTGAGTTAATCCAGGGTAATATGAGTTAATTCAACGTAATATGAGTTAATCCAGCGTAATCTGAGTTAATCCAGTGTAATCTGAGTTAATCCAGCGTAATCTGAGTTAATCCAGTGTAATCTGAGTTAATCCAATGTAATCTGAGTTAATCCAGCGTAATCTGAGTTAATCCAACGTAATCTGAGTTAATCCAGCATAATTTGAGTTAATCCAATGGAATCTGAGTTAATCAAACATAATGTGAGTTAATCCAACGTAATCTGAGTTAATCACACGTAATATGAGTTAATCCAACATAATCTGAGTTAATCATACGTAATCTGAGTTAATCCAGCGTAATCTGAGTTAATCCAATTGAGTCTGAGTTAATCCGACTCAATCCAGACTCCATCTGACTCTCTCTCTCATTCTATCTATCTATCTATCTATCTATCTATCATCTATCTATCTATATAGACTCCTCTCCCAGAGGAGTCTGACCTCTGACCTCATGAAGAAGGTTGTTGCAGCCGGTGGGGGCGGGGCTGGGGGCGGGGTCGGGGGGGTTGGGTGGCGACGCTCTGGCCCGCCGGTTTAACGACGACGTCCTCGGCCGTCATGTGACGTCGGTCTGAAGGATCCTATTGGACAGAAAATAAATCTGGTTCAAGTTCTCTGAGTCTCTTAGTACCGTGGGAGTAAATCCTCCCCCCCCTCCCCCCCCCCTCCCCTTCACCTCCTCCCTGCAGCAGGAGACCCCTCCACACGCCCCTCCAGGTAGTGGTGGGTGTTGAGGGGAGGGGCGTGACCGTGGCGAGTCCTCTGGCCCCGCCCCCTCCCAGGTAGGTGCTCTGCACTCTGGCCCATCCCCACGGAGCTCCGCCCCCCTGCGGCTGCTCCGCCTCCTGCTGGTCCCGGTGCTGCTGAATGTCCAGGACCCGGTGCTGGACCCGGTCCAGGACCCGGTGCTGGGCCCGGAGCCTCAGCTGCTGGTAGGAGGCGCCGCAGACGTCACAGCAGGCGGCGTCTGACGGGTGGCGGCCGCGGCAACGCCGCTGCTGGAGGCGGAGCTTAGGGAGGAGGAAGGAGGCATAGACTGGGTCCTGGGGGGGGGGGGGGGGGGGGGGGCAGAAGGGGGCATCATAACCAACGTGTGGCTGCAGAACTGCTGTGTGTGTGTGTGTGTGTGTGTGTGTGTGTGTGTGTGTGTGTGTGTGTGTGTGAAATCGGTGTTTAAACAATGAACTCTGTTTCCTGCTCGGTGTTCCTCAGGGTTCCGTCCTCGGTCCTTACACTTTCTGGTTTTATTTTGTTGAAAATCAATAATAATTTGATATAATTCCATAAATATACCGGCTCTGTGAGGAGATGCTCTTCACCCTCTCACCCTCTCACCCTCTCATCTCTCATCCTCTCATACTCTCACCCTCTCATCTCTCCTCCTCTCATCCTCTCACCCTCTCATCCTCTCATCCTCTCACCCTCTCACACTCTCACCCTCTCATCCTCTCACCCTCACCCTCTCATCCTCTCACCCTCTCATCCTCTCACACTCTCATCCTCTCATCCTCTCACCCTCTCATCCTCTCATCCATAATGGCCCCATTGACACCCCTCCAGTGGGCGGAGCCTCTGAAAACTCTCCCCGAGATTAAACTTTCCATGAACAAAAGGCTCGTTCTCTGCTTTGTGATGTCATCGCACAAAGCGAGCAGCGCCCTCAGGTGGCCCCACATGAAAACTACGTCGTTTCAAACAGTTTCTGCCGTTTTCCATGGAAACGGAAAGGCAAAGCTGAAGAGTTTTTCACTTGAGACGTTGGACGAGCTAAAGAAGTTTTTCCTCCTCGTCCGTCCGTCATGCTGACTCGTCCTCGTCTTCATCTTCATCTTCATCCTCGTCCTCGTCCTCGTCCTCGTCCCCTCCAGGCTAGGCTGCTCTGACGCTCGTTAGCGGAACGAGGAGCGACTGGCGCTAGCAGAGCGAGGAGCGACTCCAGTGTAGCGAGGCGAGGAGGGGGGGGGGGGGTGAGGAGGAGGGGGAGGGGGGATGAGGAGGAGGGGGAGGGGGATGAGGAGGAGGGGGGAGGGGGGGAGGGGGGGGGGTGTACAAACGTTCTGATCGTACAGAGGAGGTCAGGGAGCCTGCAGGGTCCAGGACCAGGGACCTGGTTCACAGGCTTTTATTTTGACAGTCATCGTGATAACAATCCAACTTGGTGGTTTTATTTTGACAGATGTTTGGTTCTAGAAGAGTTTTGTTCTAGAGGTGTTTGGTTCTAGAGGTGTTTGGTTCTAGAGGAGTTTGGTTCTAGCAGTTTGGTTCTAGAGG
>NC_137667.1:701179-706179 GCF_963422515.1 Blennius ocellaris | reverse complement strand
TAGAAGGATATATATGTATATATATATATATATACACGGTATAATGTGTGTGTGTATATATACACACACACACACACACACATATATATGTGTGTGTGTATATATACATATGTATATGTGTGTATGCATTTATATATATATATGTGTGTCTGTTGTCTCCCGTCCTGAAACGTTCCAACGTCTCATCACTGGAAAGAAGCAGGAAGAAGGGATGACTGGAGGAGAAACGGAGGAGAAGATCGCTTCCAGTTCTTTTTTAAAGTTTTTTCCTCGAAGTTCATGAGGATTTATTTTCTGTCTTTTAATGAGTTTGTGTTGAACTGATGTGTGTGTGTGAGAGAGAGAGAGAGGAGAGGAGAGAGAGAGGAGAGATAGAGAGAGAGAGAGAGAGAGAGAGGAGAGGATAGATAGAGAGAGAGGAGAGAGAGGAGAGGATAGATAGAGAGAGGAGAGAGAGAGAGGAGAGAGAGAGAGAGAGGAGAGAGAGGAGAGGATAGATAGAGAGAGGAGAGAGAGAGAGAGAGAGAGGAGAGAGGATAGATAGAGAGAGGAGAGAGAGAGAGAGAGAGAGGAGAGAGGAGAGAGGATAGATAGAGAGAGGAGAGAGAGGAGAGGATAGATAGAGAGAGGAGAGAGAGGAGAGAGAGAGAGAGGAGAGGATAGATAGAGAGAGGAGAGAGAGGAGAGAGAGAGAGAGGAGAGGATAGATAGAGAGAGGAGAGAGGAGAGAGAGAGACAGAGAGAGAGAGGAGAGAGAGAGAGAGAGCATTAAATCCATTGCGGTGGCTTTAGAGTTTTCTGTTGTGTCAGAGTCAAACCGCAGTGGTAAAACACACACACACACACACACACACACACACACACACACACACACACACACACACACACACACACACACACACACACACACACACACACACACACACAGGTTAGACCGGGAGGTGGTCGGGGGAAGGGGGGGAATTGTGTCAGACAGTGTGAGGAGGAGGAGGAGGAGGAGAGGAGAGGAGAGGAGGAAGAGGAGGAGGAGAGGAGGAAGAGGAGGAGGAGGAGGAGGAGAGGGTGTGTTCACTATTGTCTGGGATGGAGCCGGAGCCACCGGAGCGGCCGCAGCCCGCCGCGGAGCCCCCGGAGCCCCCGGAGCCCCCGGAGCCCCCCGCCCGGGCGGAGCGGCCGATCAGCGCGGAGAACTGCCTCCAGCTGCTGACGGAGGCGAAGCGTGACGGCGCGGAGGAGGCGAAGCAGCGCGTGTACGCCTTCATGAGCGCGCACTACCTGCAGGTGCTGCGCGCGCCCGCCGTGTACGGCCGGCTGACGGCGGCGGAGCGCGAGCTCATCCTGTCCCGCAGGACGGCGGGCGGCCGCCCGGTGCTGGCGGCGGCCGAGGACGGCGGCGCCCGCCGGGTGTTCTGCCTGCGGCCGGGGGGCGGCGGCGGCGGCGGCGGCGGGGGCGCGCGCTGGGAGGAGCTGACCCGCCTGCCGGAGGACGCGCCGGAGGACGGCTGCGGCATGTGCACGCTCTTCAACTACCTGTTCGTGGCGGGCGGCAGGCGGGGCGCGCGGCGGCGCCGCCTCGGACCAGGTGTTCTGCTTCGACCCGCTGAGCGGCCGCTGGAGCCGCGTGCGGCCGCTGCGCCAGGCGCGCTGCCAGCTGCGGCTCGTGGCCATGGACGGCTGCCTGTACGCGGTGGGCGGCGAGTGCCTGCTGGCGGTGGAGCGCTACGACCCGCGCGACGACCGCTGGACGCCCGTGGCGCCGCTGCCCCGCGGCGCGTTCGCGGTGGCGCACGCGGCGGCCGCGTGCGGCGGCCAGCTGTTCGTGTCGGGCGGCTCGCTCTTCTACCGGCTGCTGCGCTACGACGCGCGGCGCGACGAGTGGGAGGAGTGCCCGTTCACCGAGAGCCGCCGCCGCTCCGCCGACATGGTGGCGCTGCGCGGCCACGTGTACCGCTTCGACGTGCAGCGGCGGGAGCGCGCGGGGCCGGTGAGCGTGTACAAGTACAACACGGTGGTCCGGGCGTGGCTCGGCGGCGGCGGCGGCGGCGGCGGCGGCTCGCCCCCCCCGCCGGGCGGCGGCGGGGAGGAGCTGCCGTTCCGCTGCGCGGCGCTCGGGGACCGGATCTACTGCGTCAACCGGAGCCGGACGCTGCAGTTCGAGGTGCGCGAGGACCGGGAGGGCTTCCTGCCCGAGGTGCTGCCGGCCCCCGCCGGGGCCCGGGGGGCCCTGGTGCCCTTCGTGCTCAGCCTGGACCCGGAGCCCCGGGACCGGGACCGGGACCTGCTCCCCGGTCCGGGACCGGGTCCCTTCCAGACCGCAGAGACCAAGGAGTGGAACTGCAGCTCGGAGTAATCAGAGTACATGTAACGCTCATGACCGGAACCGGGACTGGAACCGGAACCGGCCGGAAGTCCGCTGGGACTGTTTGTTTCTTTGTTTCTTTGTTTCTTTGTTTCTTTGATTCTTTGTTTCTTTGTTTCTTTGATTCTTTGTTTCTTTGATTCTTTGATTCTTTGATTCTTTGTTTCTTTCTTCTTGTGTTTGTAATAAACTGACAGACGGAATGTGACGTCATCAGAGATTAAACCAACAATCTGACAGATTGAATGTGACGTCATCAGAGATTAAATTAAATATAATCCAGAGTCTCTTTCAAAGGACTTTTGACCTGCAGGAGGTCCAACCTGGTGGAGCTTGGTGACGGAGACTCCAGGTCCAGGTCCAGGTCCAGGTCCAGGTCCAGGTCCATCATGTAAAGAGCCCTCAGTGCCTGACCTGACACACATCCGGTTGAGCTGCAGCCTGTAATACCACCAGTCTGCCAGTAGGGGGCTCTGGCCTGCTGGGTGGGATGTTTTCAGTTGGTAGCCAGGAGTAATAGATTACAAGTAGTACCGGTAATCAGGAGTACTGGTAACTAGTACTACTAAATACATGTCAAATATCTTTTTTTTTTAATTTACTTGAAGGTTTTGTCTCAAAGCAAAAATAAAACGAGAGAAAAGTTCAAGAAACTTTATTTCAGCCTTAAATTAAAAAAATACTTTTTTAACGTGTGTGTGTGTGTGTGTGTGTGTGTGTGTGTATGTGTGTGTGTGTGTGTGTGTGTGCACTATTGAACTATTGATAATTAAAAAGAGGAAACATCAAAACAAACGGTTCAGTGTATTCAGGAAGTTTCTCACGGAACTCGTCCAGTTTTCAAATTAAATGTCAACAGAGATGAAATCGTCACACCACCAGTCCTCAATCAGGTCCTCATTCCTTACATGACAACATTCTGAAAAGTATGTCTGTTTCCATGTTGGCTTGTTATTACGGTGACTGTCAAAATAAAAGCACCAAGTTGGCTTGTTATTACTGTGGCTGTCAAAATAAAAGTACCATGTGGGATTGTTTTTATGGTGACTGTCAAAATAAAACCAACAAGTTGGCTTGTTATTACGGTAACTGTCAAAATAAAATTATCAAGTTGGGTTGTTATTAAGGTGACTGTCAAAATAAAAGCACCAAGTTGGATTATTATTATTAAGATGACTGTCAAAATAAAAGCACCAAGTTGGATTGTTATTATGGCGACTGTCAAAATAAAAGCACCAAGTTGGCTTGTTATTATGGTGACTGTCAAAATAAAAGCACCAAGTTGGATTGTTATTAAGGTGACTGTCAAAATAAAAGCACCAAGTTGGATTATTATTACGGTGACTGTCAAAATAAAACCACCAAGTTGGATTGTTATTACGGTGACTGTCAAAATAAAAGCACCAAGTCACAGGAGAAACTCTGAGTGACTATGAACATGGTGACCAGAAATTACCGACAGTGTCATTCTCTCCCGTTTCCATGACGACGGATTCGGAGCATTTAAAAAAAAGAAAGCGTGTCTTCAGCGACTCTGGTCACATGACGAAGGAGGAGGAAACGTCGGTGGAGCTGTCCGCCGAGCGGCGGGCGGAGGACACGTAGGTCCCGGAGGTGGCCAGGGAGGAGTGGCGGCGCCGGGCGCCGGTGCCCCGCCCGGCGCGGCAGCCGTCCAGGAGCATCCGGCGCAGGCGTTCCCGGAACTTGACGCCGACGAAGGCGTAGAGCAGCGGGTTGAGGCAGCAGCGCAGGTACGCCACGGTCTGCGTGACGCTCAGCGCCACCTGCCGGGCGTCGGCCTCCTCGCAGCTGCGCAGCCGGAACAGGCCCAGCGTGTCGTGCAGCAGCGCCACGTTGTACGGCAGGTTGCACGCCACGAACGCCGCCACCACCAGCAGCACCACCCGCACCGCCCTGTGCCGCTGGAAGTTCCTGGCCTTCGCCAGCGTGGCCACGACGGCGCCGTAGCAGAACGTCATGACGGCCAGCGGCAGGAAGAAGCCCACCGCTAGCTGCGTGGCGGGGACCGCCACCTTCATCGCCGCCGCCGTCGCCTCGTCGGGGAAGCGGAACTCGCACACGTGCGACGACGACCACGATGGCGCGGCGGCGGCGCCGGAGCCGGAGCCCTCCGACGCCAGGTGCTTCGGCCGGTACCAGTCGTAGAACACGACGGTGGGCACGGACAGCAGCGCGGCGCACGACCACACGGCGGCGCTTACCCGGCGGCCGTACGCCGGCGAGCGCAGCCTCAGGCTGCGGCGCGCCTGCACGATGGCGACGTAGCGGTCCACGCTGACGCACGCCAGCAGCAGCATGCCGCCGTACAGGTTGACGCTGTAGGCGCCGCGCAGCGCCTTGCAGCCGGCCGCGCCCAGCGGCCACGCCCACAGCTGGGCGGAGACGACGAGCGGCAGCGTGAGCGCCAGCAGCAGGTCGGCCGCCGCCACGTTCAGCAGGTACACCTCCGTCATGGAGCGCGCGCGGCGCCGCTGCCGCCGCCGCGCGCAGCAGTAGGTGGAGACGACCAGCGCGTTGCCCAGCACGCCCAGCACGCAGATGACGGAGTGGACGTACGGCGCCAGCACCAGCACCACGCTGCGGTTCTTCGGGTCCTCGCACAGCCCCGCCCACTTGCCGC
>NC_137667.1:681179-696179 GCF_963422515.1 Blennius ocellaris | reverse complement strand
GGGATTTTCGAACCTATTGGTGAGTTTCACGTTCAAAATACTGAATCTGCTCAAAGTGCAACCGGAAGTTATGTTATATGGTGAATAAACTTCATTCTCTGGAGTTTTCATCCCGACAGGAAGTGAACATGACGTACAAACGTACACAACCTTCGCCAGATCAACGAATTTCCGTTCAACATTTTGATAAATCTTGCTTATAATGCAATAGAATTTAGAAAACTATTATCATAGAATGAAAAGGTAGGAACCAAAATATTCATATATATACATATATGTATATATCCGCCTATATTGGGCAGATATGTACAAAATATTAATAAAACGAATATAAATTTAGTCAAATGAAGGGCTCAAAAAGGAAATGATGTTTTTTTTAAAATATATGTGACATATATAAAATTGGCCGTCTTACCTATATTATATGTACATAAATGCACATATATGTACACATATACGTGCATACAGGTACCTATATAGGTACATATATGCACCTATATGTTCTTCTTACACAATTGTTTTTTAGTTAGTTCTCAGTTATCGCCTTGATAATGTACGACAGTTACCAAAGTGAGATATATAGGCTATATATATGTGGAAATAAAGATACAGTACAGGAGACCTATATGGCCTGTATATTCACATATATGCACCTCAATTTTGCCTCTATGTGGCATATATACGCATGTATGCATCATATATGTGCATATAGGTTTCATATATGCACATATATCCCCGTATAGCTTCTTTCCACGTGGGATTGCCTGATTTCAACAAACGCTTTATTCAGCCAGTCCCATATCAATGCTTTTAAAGTGCCTATTAAATGTGCCTTTATGTTGAGATTATATTCATTTGAACAGTTTTGTGATTAATATTTTATCAGGATGATAATTGGACTGTTTGTGGCCATGAAAGATACAAAAACATGTCTTAGTTCATCTTAATGAGCCTGTTAATAGAACTAAACACCCGGTAAAGTCCGGGTTTCCGGGGTGGGCCGTGGTGCCGAAGGACGGCTCGGATCATTTGCTTCAGTTAGAAACTGGTTTGGGTTCTGCAGCTCCCGGAGGTTCTGGATAAACCTCGAGATCAACCTTAAATCGTCACATTTCTGCACGGAGTCCGGCGCGCGTCTCTGACCTCCAGCGGAGCGGAGCGACACTTCCGCTCGAGCGGAGCGGAACTTCCGGCGGACAGTCCGCGGTCCGCCCGGGGCCTCGGCGACGCCGGGTAGAACCGGACACCGTGAGCTCTCACCTTTCAGCGCGTGCAGCCGCGCCTCCTCCTCCTCCTCGCCACCTCGCTCCTCTCCGCCGCGCGTCTCGGGCGCCGCCATGTCGTTTCCATCGGCTGCATTAAACTGTCCGTGCGGAAACACGAGACCCCCCCCCCCGGAACCATTGAATAAATAGAAGTAGGTTTATTTTTCACGGACAACTGAATCAAAATAGCGAGTAATAAATATTATACAAGTGATAATGGTGATAAATTAACAACAAATAGTTCACGAAAGTCTTAAAATAGGTAAATGTATAAATATCAACGGCGGTGACTTCCGGCTTTCAACCAATCGGAGCTCGTTCCTTGACGCTGAGGCAGAAGTGACGTCACGGACTGGTCCTCCTCGTAAACAATCCGAAATGTGCTGACAACTGCGGGAGAGTCGATCACAGTGGCGCCAAACTGCGGCTCATTCCGCGGGAGATTTCCTTTTGTTTGCACAAAGTTCTTCAGTTTGGAGGTAAAAAAAATGGGTCAGAACTCAAAGTTCCGATATTTGGAGGTAATAGCGGTTCAGGAATCACGACTTGTACTCGTGGCTTCTTCATGACAGAAGAGTGTGAAAGGAGGAGCATTGAAACATTTAGATAGAGGCTTTATTCGTCCATGTGGGGAAATTCACCGGTTCAGCAGCTTTTACATACGACAGAATGGCATTGCACCAGGAAGTACAAGTAATTTACAACAAAAATATGATAGATTGAAAGGTATAGATAGATAGATAATTACTTTATTCATCCCCGAAGGGAAATTGTTTTGTTGCAGCAATCTGATGCATACGAATATTATAAAATACAATATAATAGAAATAAAAGTAAAATATAAAAATATCTGGGTATAAGACATAAAGTAAAACACAGAACGGAACATGGGCACTTAGAAATAAGCAGGAGATAAAAGCAAGATAAATAAATAGTAAGGTGCCGTGGCAGAGCCATTAGAAGTAGGCATTATATAATAATAATAACAATAATACAGATAACAGTGTGTAATAGTGTATAATACTTGTGTATAGTACTACTAGTAATAGTAGCAATAGTATAACAATAACAATATGGTAGCAATAAAATAATATATATATATATATGTCAGTAATAATAATAATAATAATACCAATAGTAATAGTGTTGGTACATGCACATGCATGGAAAACAAAAACTGTTAATAAAAAGTATAAAGCAGGCGACGTTAATGGAATAAAACGAGTCAAAGTGAGAGTTTTAACTTCGAATAAAGGTTTGTTCTTTGTTCTTCAACGTTTCGTAACGGAGCAGTTTGCGTTGTTTGATAACTGCAGGTTACAAACACTTTGGTGTCCCGCACAAACGGAGCCCTTCGAATGTCCCGCGATGGTTTTGAGTGACGTCAGTGAGGCTCCGATCTCCGATTGGCTCCGTCGTTGACGCTCTGCGCTCCTATTGGTCGGCTGCGTTCTCGCGCCAAGATTCTAATAAAAAGCGTCGCAGCTGCTGGGAAAGTTTCAGTCCCGGTGTCGGTGTGTGTCTGTGTGTGTCGGTGACCGTGTGTGTGTGTCGGTGACCGTGTGTGTGTGTGTCGGTGACCGTGTGTGTGTGTGTCGGTGACCGTGTGTGTGTGTCGGTGACCGTGTGTGTGTGTGTCAGTGACCGGGTGTCTCGATGCTGTCCGGCCGCTCTCCGCTCTCCCAGAAGCCGCAGAGCCTCGTCGCTCCGCTGGGAAACATGTCGCTGGACAAAGAGAACACGGTGAGCCGCCGCTCCCTTTGTCCGCCTCCAGTCGCTCCGCCAGCCGCCTCACTCACCCCCCCCCCCCGCCGTGTGTCTCCCTCCGTGTCCCTCCAGCCTCCGGGCCTGAGCTCCAGCCGCGTCCTGGCCTCCAAAGCCTCGCGGAGGATCTTCGCGGACGCTGCGGTAAGTGACGCCGAGCGACTCGGCTTTCCGGAAACACCCGAAGGCCGCCGAGTGGCGCCGAAGCTGTGGCGCCAACAGGGCCGCGCGTAGAGCCGCGGGGCCCCGCAGCTGCGGGGGCCCAGGGCCGAGCGTCCGTATATTTAGATGATTGTCAATAAAGAGACCCGCAGAGGCTCCACGAGTCGTTTTTCCACCGTTCATGTGTTTTGTGGTGGTTTGTACTTGAAGTCAGTGAGTTTAGGGGGAAACTGAAGGTTCCTCAGGCAAACAGGAAGTAGAATTAGCATTGTGTTAGCATTAGCATCCCGGGCCGGAGGCTTCAGCGTTTCCCCACTTCCTGTTTGGCGTCCAGCCCCCGGCGGCGAGGAAGAGCAGCGCCTCCCCGCAGGAGGAGGAGCCGCTGCTGAAGGAGAACCCGGGACGCTTCGTCATGTTCCCCATCCAGTACCACGACATCTGGCAGATGTACAAGAAGGCCGAGGCCTCCTTCTGGACGGCGGAGGAGGTAAGCTCCGCCCCCACGGCGCCGGCTCTCCCGGAGGCGTGCGGCCGCTCACCTGCAGCTCCTCCTCAGGTGGATCTGTCCAAGGACCTGCAGCACTGGGAGGTTCTGAAGGAAGACGAGAGGTTCTTCATCTCCCACGTGTTGGCCTTCTTCGCCGCCAGCGACGGCATCGTCAACGAGAACCTGGTGAGAGGCCCCGCCCCCTCCCCCCCCCCGGAGGCCCCCGGCTCCGCCCCCCGGTTCCCTCACGTTCTCCTCCTCTCCACCACCAGGTGGAGCGCTTCGCTCAGGAGGTGCAGGTGACGGAGGCCCGCTGCTTCTACGGCTTCCAGATCGCCATGGAGAACATCCACTCTGAGATGTACAGCCTGCTGATAGACACCTACATCAAGGAGCCGCAGGAGAGGTGTTCTACTGGGTTCTAACTGACGTTCTCCCCTCGGTTCTCCTGATATTCTCCCCCTAACCTTCTCCTGACGTTCTCCTCTTAGTTCTCCTAGCATTCCCCTCGGTTCTCCCCCTTACATTTTCTCGGTTCTCCTGACATTCTTTCTGTTCTCCTGACATCCCCTTGGTTCTCCTCTGTTCTCCCCCTGACGTTCTCCTCTGTTCTCCCCCTGACGTTCTCTCTGTTCTCCCCCTGACCTTCCCTCGGTTCTCCTGACATTCCCTCGGTTCTCCTCTGTTCTCCCCCTGACGTTCTCTCTGTTCTCCCCTCGGTTCTCCTGACATTCTCTGATGTTCTACTCTGTCCTCCTGATGTTCTAACTGATGATCTAACTGATTTTTTCCTCTCGGTTCTAACTGACATTCTCCTGACGTTCTTATCTGTTCTCCTGATGTTCTCCCTGACGTTCTTGGTTTTCCTGATGTTCTTCCCCTGACATTCCCTCGGTTCTCCTGACGTTCTCTCTGTTCTCCCCTCGGTTCTCCTGACATTCTCTGATGTTCTACTCTCTGTTCTCCCCCTGACATTCCCTCGGTTCTCCTCTGTTCTCCCCCTGACGTTCTCTCTGTTCTCCCCCTGACCTTCCCTCGGTTCTCCCCCTGACCTTCCCTCGGTTCTCCTGACGTTCTCCTGGTTCTGTTCCAGGGAGTACCTGTTCAACGCCATCGAGACGCTGCCCTGTGTGAAGAAGAAGGCCGACTGGGCTCTGAACTGGATGGGGAACCAGAGCGCCACCTACGGTGAGTCAGCAGCTCCACCTGGAGGAGGAGGAGGTGATGATGATGATGATGATGATGATGATGAAGGTTCTGTGTGGCCTCCAGGAGAACGTGTGGTGGCCTTCGCCGCTGTGGAGGGGATCTTCTTCTCGGGCTCGTTCGCCGCCATCTTCTGGCTGAAGAAGCGAGGTCTGATGCCCGGCCTGACGTTCTCCAACGAGCTGATCAGCAGAGACGAGGTGAGGCTCCGCCTCCAGGGTGTGAGGCTCCGCCTCCAGGGTGTGTGGCTCCGCCTCCAGGGTGTGAGGCTCCGCCTCCTCGTGTCCCGGTTGTGACGTGGTCTCCGTCTCCAGGGTCTGCACTGCGACTTCGCCTGTCTGATGTTCAAACACCTGGTGAAGAAGCCGTCCAGGGACACCGTCACCTCCATCATCACGAACGCCGTGGAGATCGAACAGGTGGCCGCCACACGCCGCTCCGCCCGCCGCCACACGCCCACCGCCGCGCCCCCGCCCGCCCTCACCTTGCCCTTCCTTCCCTTGTGCAGGAGTTCCTGACTGAAGCTCTGCCGGTGAAGCTGATCGGGATGAACTGTGACCTCATGAAGCAGTACATCGAGTTCGTGGCCGACCGGCTGCTGCTGGAGCTCGGCTTGCACAAGGTAACTGGCTAGCATGCTAGCATGCTAACGGCTTGCACAAGGTAACTGGCTAGCATGCTAGCATGCTAACGGCTTGCACAAGGTAGCTGGCTAGCATGCTAACGGCTTGCACAAGGTAACTGGCTAGCATGCTAACGGCTTGCACAAGGTAACTGGCTAGCATGCTAACGGCTTGCACAAGGTAACTGGCTAGCATGCTAATTGCTTGCACAAGGTAACTGGCTAGCATGCTAACGGCTTGCACAAGGTAACTGGCTAACATGCTAACTGCTTGCACAAGGTAACTGGCTAGCATGCTAACGGCTTGCACAAGGTAACTGGCTAGCATGCTAATGGCTTCCACAAGGCAACTGGCTAGCATGCTAACGGCTTGCACAAGCTAACTGGCTAGCATGCTAACGGCTTCCACAAGGTAACTGGCTAGCATGCTAACGGCTTCCACAAGGCAACTGGCTAGCATGCTAACGGCTTCCACAAGGTAACTGGCTAGCATGCTAGCGGCTTCCAGAAGATGATGATGATGATGAGCAGCAGAGTGATGATGAGCGGCGCAGGGGTACGGACCTCAGCCAGTGATGGGGGCTGAGTGCTGCTCCACCCTGGTTGGAGGACAAGTGGTCCACTGACTAAGCGGCAGCAGCACGACACAGACGCCTTACTGAACTCTGCTGCTGTGGGGGCGGGACCAGAATCTGGGGGGGCGGGGCCAGCGTCAGGGGAAGTGTGGGCGGCGGGTGACGTGGTGCCGTGTTCCTGCAGGTGTACCGGGTGGAGAACCCCTTCGACTTCATGGAGAACATCTCTCTGGAGGGGAAGACCAACTTCTTCGAGAAGCGGGTGGGCGAGTACCAGAGGATGGGCGTCATGTCGGGCGCCACGGACAACGCCTTCACCCTGGACGCCGACTTCTGACCTCTGACCCGTCTGCATTACCTCTGCAACATGATTTTGGATTTCTGTTGGGATTTATTTTTAAAAAAAACAATGAACACTCACTTTTTAAACTGTTTTAAGTTGTATTTTGTAAATAAAGTTTTACAGTTTGTCGTTTTGAAATAAAATAATTTAAACTGAATTTCAATCGTCTGAATGAAGTGTAGTTTGTTGCCATGACGACGGGGAGCCTGGAAGTGGAAGAAGGTCACTGCAGATGCTTCCTGATTTTGCTTGTTATTGTCAGTGTCAATAAAGATCATTGTTCTCTTATTGTGTCTGATTATCCAGAAGAACAATTGCTGAACTGGAATGCATTTAGTGGATATGTGTAAAGATTAAAAAAAATATATATATTTAGTAGTAAAAACAGCTGGTTTTATTTGTTTCGGTCAATATCGCTAGTACACGATGCATTGTTTTCACGTCACTCGAAAGACCGAGCGTAAACAAACTTGTGTTCCAGCTGCAGTTCCAGCAGGCGCCGGCAGGGGGCGATAGCACGCGCGGTGGCCGCTGCGGAACCCGGATGAGCCCGACGGAGGAGAAGAAGCGGACCAAAGAAGAAGAGTACTATAGCGCTGACCGGTTCACCGGTCACAGTTTCTCTTCTCCACCGGGACGTCGAGGCTCCCCGGGCGGACATGTCGGCCGCCGAGGAGGACACGGAGCTCCGGGACCTGCTCATCCAGAACCTGGAGAACAGCGGGCTGCTCAACAAGCTCAAGGTTCCGCCTCCCGGGGGCTCCGGGCTAACGCGCTAACAGGCTAATAATGTTTGTGTACCCCCAGTCAGTGACGTCATCGCAGCTCGTGCGCCTGACTTTTCTCCACTAGGTGTTCGGAAACACACGGAAAGTTTGTCAAACCAAGTCAGGTTTAACTATATCGCACTTTAAAGCTGTAGCTGTAGCCTCCCGTCGTTAGCCGCGCAAGCTAACCACTCTTCCGGGTCAGTGGATGATCGCGTTGCTAGGCGACCGCTATTTACCTTCCGCACCGCTCGTCTCCCCGACGTTTACGTCCCAAGACTTTTTCGTCATGACGTCATTAAAGTTGAGTGTGACGTGTGTGTGTGTGTGTGTGTGTGTGTGTGTGTGTGTGTGTGTGTGTGTGTGTGTGTGTGTGTGTGTGTGTGTGTGTGTGTGCCTGCAGGCAGAGATGAGGGCAGCAGTGTTCCTCGCGATGGAGGAACAGGAGCGGCTGCAGGTAAGTTGGAAGCTCGGATCATCTGACAGAGCAGCTGACAGAGCAGTGTGTGTGTGTGTGTGTGTGTGTGTGTGTGTGTGTGTGTGTGTGTGTGTGTGTGTGTGTGTGTGTGTGTGTGTGTGTGTGTGTGTGTGTGTGTGTGTGTGTGTGTGTGTTCTCAGAACAGAACTCCTCTCATCAATGAGAACCTGAAGAAGTGCCTGAACAGTCGAGACGGTGAGTTCATCCTCCGGCGGTCACTTCCTGTTCGTCCTGTCCGATGATTCAAGTGTGTGTGTGTGTGTGTGTGTGTGTGTGTGTGTGTGTGTGTGTGTGTGTGTGTGTGTGTGTGCTCCAGGGCGTCTGGTGGCCAGCCTGATGGTGGACTTCCTGCAGGTCTTCAGTCTGGACTTCAGCCTCGCCGTCTTCCAGCCGGAGATCAACTCGGTGAGTGTCCCCGAAGCCGACGTGTCCCACTGTCAGTGAACGCACCGTCACCGGGGTGACGAAGACGGTGTCTCTGGTCCCCGTCCCCCCCCGTGTGTGTGTGTCCACAGCTGAACGGTCTGGACAGCAGAGACCTGGTCTGCAGGGACCTGAGTCTGTCCGACACCAACAAGAACTGTCCTCTGCTGCTGGAGCTGGTCCGGAGAGGACGGAGCCGGGACGGCCCCGGGGGGGGACGGCCAGGAGACAGACCGGCAAGAGACGGGGAGGTGAGACGTCCCGTGGCCTGACAAGTCCCTGTCCCGTGTCCTTGAGTGGTGTCCTCGTTTGGTTTAAAGTTAGCGGAGCTACGCTAGTCCTCAGACCCGGGGACGATTGTCCAGGTCCTGCAGGACAGTGACGTCCTCGAGACAAAAAACTCTGACGAGTTTTTTTTGTGTTTGAACAGGAAAATAAGACTGGAACCGTATTAGAGGTGAGTCTGTCTCTCTGTCCTCAGGATGTCTCTCTCTCTGTCCTCAGGATGTCTCTCTCTCTCTCTCTCTGTCCTCAGGATATCTCTCTCTCTCTCTCTCTCTCTCTGTCCTCAGGATGTCTCTCTCTCTCTCTCTGTCTCTGTCCTCAGGATGTCTCTCTCTCTGTCCTCAGGATGTCTCACAGAGACAGGTGTCTCATGCTCGCAGCAAGTTTGACCATTATGACAAGGTCAGTGATGTCATCAGGACCTGGACCAATCACAAGCAGCTGTCCCTGCTCCTCCTGATGTGTGTGTGTGTGTGTGTGTGTGTGTGTGTGTGTGTGTGTGTGTGTGTGTGTGTGTGTGTGTGTGTGTGTGTGTGTGTGTGTGTGTGTGTGTGCAGGGCCTCAGTGGTTCCATAGTGAGAGAAGACGTGAAGAACGTTTTTGCTGATTTGTTTCCGACTTGGAACAAGTACGACACACACACACACACACACACACACACACACACACACACACACACACACACACACACACACACGTTAGACCAGGATGTAAAACATCAAAGTAACGTTCAGTGATGAAGATGAAGATGAAGCTCTTTGCCTCCGGCAGGAAGATGTTGGAGAGCTTCGTCAGCGACGAGCTGCGAGCTGCAGACACACACCTGCACACAGGTAACTTCCTGTTCACACACACACACACACACACACACACACACACACACACACACACACACACACACACACACACACACACACACACACAGTGTCCTCTCGGTTCCAGATGTGGACTTCCAGCTCTTCTTGAAGATCTACAGACGTTTCTTCTCCCAGTGCAGATCTGTGGTGAGTTTCCTCCTCTTCATCCTCTTCATCCTCCTCCTCCTCTTCCTCCTCTTCCTCCTCCTCTTCATCCTCTTCCTCTTCCTCCTCCGCTTCATCCTCTTCCTCTCTTCATCCTCGTCTTCCTCCTCTTCCTCTTCCTCCTCTTCCTCCTCTTCCTCTTCCTCCTCTTCATCCTCTTCCTCCTCCGCTTCATCCTCTTCCGTCATATTTCTGAGAAGACTATCAAACCAGTTTCCCATTATCTTCGTGTGTGTGTGTGTGTGTGTGTGTGTGTGTGTGTGTGTGTGTGTGTGTGTGTGTGTGTGTGTGTGTGTGTGTGTGTGTGTGTGTTCAGGTTGTTGAGGATTGTGATGTGAGTCCTCCTGAGGACAACCGTCCCTCAGCTGTCAGTCAGGTAGGTGTCCTGTCCCTCAGGCTCCGCCCATTCATTTCCCTCAGGCCCCGCCCCTTCATGTCCCTCCAGCCCCGCCCCTTCCGGTCCCACAGGCTCCACCCCTTCCCGACACTCAGGCCCCACCCCTTCCCAACACTCAGGCTCCACCCCTTCCTGTCCCTCAGGCCCCGCCCCTTCCTGTCCCCCAGGCTCCGCCCCCTCTGTTGACGCTAAGCACATGTTGGTTGTCTGTCATGTCCTCCACGTCTCGTCCTCTCTGGTCACGTGGCCTCCAGCAGCAGGCTCCGCCCACCGGGTCGTCCTCGTCCTCGTCCTCGTCCGGCGGTCCCAGCAAGGAGCGGCAGGACCAGGACCAGGACCAGGACCTGGACCTGGACCTGGGCCAGGACGACCCCGATGAGGGAGACTCCTTCTTCGACGACCCGCTGCCCAAACCACAGAAGACGTACGGCTGGTAAGCCCCGCCCACCTCTGTCCTCTGTCCCCTTGTCTGTCCTCTGTCCCCTGTATCTGTCCTCTGACCTCTTGTGTGTGTGTGTGTGTGTGCGGCCTGGAGCGTCTCGCGCGCGGCGGTTCCCTCCCCCCCGTGCAGCCCGGAGCCCGCCAGCGAGGGGGGCGTGGCCATGAGGCGGGGCCACAGCCTCAGTGAGTGAGTGGCTCGCCTCGACCAATCACGCTACACCTCCAGCCTCACACCGACCCAGGGGACACACACACACACACACTCGTCTTGACCTCCGAGCCATTTGACCTTTGACCTTTGACCTCACCCGTTGGAGCATCGACACAGAGGGACCTTCATCATCCTCGCCAACCTTCATCTTCATCACTTTTCTGAAGCCGATTGGATCAAATCAGAGACGTTCTGACCTCCTCTTCCTCTTCCTCCTCTTCTTCTTCCCCCTCCTCTTCCTCTTCCTCCTCCTCTTCCTCTTCCTCCTCTTCTTCCCCCTCCTCCTCTTCTTCTTCCCCCTCCTCTTCCTCCTCTTCCTCTTCCTCCTCCTCTTCTTCCCCCTCCTCCTCTTCTTCTTCCCCTTCCTCCTCCTCCTCTTCCTCTTCCTCTTCCTCCTCCTCTTCTTCTTCCCCCTCCTCCTCCTCTTCCTCCCAGTCTCTCTCTCCTGGCTGGTGACTCAGAGATGGACGGTGATGTTCTGGGCTCTGAGCTCAGGTGAGCAGCTGGAGAACCTGTGCAACTTTGATTGTCTTCCTCCTCCTCCTCCTCCTCCTCCTCCTCCTCCTCCTCTCTGTAGATCCAGACTTCATTGGACTCCATGTTTGTCTTCACCTGGTTCTGACTCTCTGCTTCTCAGGAAGGTGGAGGGATCAGGGTCCAGAGTGAGTCCAGCAGGGTCCCTGTCTGAAGGTCCCAGAGTCCCAGGAGGAGGAGGAGGAGCAGCAGGAGGAGCAGGAGCAGGAAGGAGCAGCGTGACAGACCCCAGCCACAGTAAGGAGGTTCTGGTCAGTGTGTTGAAGGTTCCACTCTGGTCTCTGACGGTTCTTGTGTCCCTGCAGAGGAAGACGTGGAGTACGACGACGACTTCAACAGGTCAGTAGACAAGAAGGTCTGACCCCTGACCTCTGACCCCTGGCCCCTGACCCCTGACCTCTGGCCCCTGGCCCCTGACCTCTGACCCCTGACCCTGCAGCCACCGCTCCGACCTGTCCAGGAGTGAGCTGAGCATCGGGGAGGAGATCGAGGAAGGTTCCATCGAGGGTCCAGAGCACAGCGAGCAGGTGAGACCAGCCGGGGATCCGGTCCGGTCCGGTCCGGTCTAGTCCAGTCCGGTCCGGTCCGGTCCGGTCCGGTCCGGTCTAGTCCAGTCCGGTGAAGCAGTTTGTTGTGTCTGTTTCAGTTCGATGAGACGACTCAGGACCTGAGCTTGTCCCAGATCAGTCAGAACCACGGAGCCGACTACATGGAGGAGGTGTCCTGACCTCCTGCTCCTCCTTCTGCTTCTCCTCCTGCTCCTCCCTCTCCTCCCTCTGCTCCCTCTGCTCCTCCCTCTCCTCCCTCTGCCCCTCCCTCTGCTCCTCCCTCTTCTCCTCCCTCTCCTCCCTCTGCTCCTCCCTCTGCTCCCTCTGCTCCTCCCTCTCCTCCCTCTCCTCCCTCTGCTCCTCCCTCTTCTCCTCCCTCTGCTCCCTCTGCTCCTCCCTCTGCTCCCTCTGCTCCTCCCTCTCCTCCCTCTCCTCCCTCTTCTCCTCCCTCTTCTCCTCCCTCTGCTCCTCCCTCTCCTCCCTCTCCTCCCTCTGCTCCTCCCTCTTCTCCTCCCTCTGCTCCCTCTGCTCCTCCCTCTGCTCCCTCTGCTCCTCCCTCTGCTCCCTCTGCTCCTCCCTCTGCTCCCTCTGCTCCTCCCTCTGCTCCCTCTGCTCCTCCCTCTCCTCCCTCTGCTCCTCCAGAGATTTAAAGATATAATAAACACTTGTTTTAAGTTTCTTAAAGGTTCCAGTCGTCTTTTTGCCTCCGAGATTATACCAATCAATAACTGGATTATATCAATCAATAACTGGATTAGACCAATCAATAACTGGATTATATCAATCAATAACTGGATTAGACCAATCAATAACTGGATTATATCAATCAATAACTGGATTAGATCAATCAATAACTGGATTAGACCAATCAATAACTGGATTAGACCAATCAATAACTGGATTATACCAATCAATAACTGGATTATATCAATCAATAACTGGATTATACCAATCAATAACTGGATTATATCAATCAATAACTGGATTATATCAATCAATAACTGGATTAGACCAATCAATAACTGGATTAGACCAATCAATAACTGGATTATATCAATCAATAACTAGATTAGACCAATCAATAACTAGATTATACCAATCAATAACTGGATTATATCAATCAATAACTAGATTATATCAATCAATAACTGGATTAGACCAATCAATAACTAGATTATATCAATCAATAACTGGATTAGACCAATCAATAACTAGATTATATCAATCAATAACTGGATTATACCAATCAATAACTGGATTATATCAATCAATAACTGGATTATACCAATCAATAACTGCATTATACCAATCAATAACTAGATTATACCAATCAATAACTGGATTATATCAATCAATAACTAGATTATATCAATCAATAACTGGATTAGACCAATCAATAACTGGATTATATCAATCAATAACTGGATTATATCAATCAATAACTAGATTAGACCAATCAATAACTGGATTATACCAATCAATAACTGGATTATATCAATGAATAACTAGATTATATCAATCAATAACTGTATTAGACCAATCAATAACTGGATTAGACCAATCAATAACTGGATTATATCAATCAATAACTAGATTAGACCAATCAATAACTGGATTAGACCAATCAATAACTAGATTATATCAATCAATAACTAGATTATACCAATCAATAACTGGATTATATCAATCAATAATGGATTAGACCAATCAATAACTAGATTATATCAATCAATAACTAGATTATACCAATCAATAACTGGATTATATCAATCAATAACTAGATTATACCAATCAATAACTGGATTATATCAATCAATAACTAGATTATATCAATCAATAACTAGATTATACCAATCAATAACTGGATTATATCAATCAATAACTAGATTATACCAATCAATAACTGGATTATATCAATCAATAACTAGATTATATCAATCAATAACTAGATTATACCAATCAATAACTGGATTATATCAATCAATAATGGATTAGACCAATCAATAACTAGATTATATCAATCAATAACTAGATTATACCAATCAATAACTGGATTAGACCAATCAATAACTGGATTATATCAATCAATAACTAGATTAGACCAATCAATAACTAGATTAGACCAATCAATAACTGGATTAGACCAATCAATAACTGGATTATATCAATCAATAACTAGATTAGACCAATCAATAACTAGATTAGACCAATCAATAACTGGATTATATCAATCAATAACTAGATTAGACCAATCAATAACTAGATTAGACCAATCAATAACTGGATTAGACCAATCAATAACTGGATTATATCAATCAATAACTAGATTAGACCAATCAATAACTGGATTAGACCAATCAATAACTGGATTATACCAATCAATAACTGGATTATATCAATCAATAATGGATTAGACCAATCAATAACTAGATTATATCAATCAATAACTAGATTATATCAATCAATAACTAGATTATACCAATCAATAACTGGATTATATCAATCAATAATGGATTAGACCAATCAATAACTGGATTATATCAATCAATAACAAGATTAGGCCAATCAATAACTAGATTAGACCAATCAATAACTGGATTAGACCAATCAATAACTGGATTATATCAATCAATAACTAGATTAAACCAATCAATAACTAGATTAGACCAATCAATAACTGGATTAGACCAATCAATAACTGGATTATATCAATCAATAACTAGATTAGACCAATCAATAACTGGATTAGACCAATCAATAACTAGATTAGACCAATCAATAACTAGATTAGACCAATCAATAACTGGATTAGACCAATCAATAACTGGATTATATCAATCAATAACTAGATTATATCAATCAATAACTAGATTATATCAATCAATAACTAGATTATACCAATCAATAACTGGATTATATCAATCAATAATGGATTAGACCAATCAATAACTGGATTATATCAATCAATAATGGATTAGACCAATCAATAACTAGATTATATCAATCAATAATGGATTAGACCAATCAATAACTAGATTATATAAATCAATAACTGGATTAGACCAATCAATAACTAGATTATATCAATCAATAACTGGATTAGACCAATCAATAACTGGATTATATCAATCAATAACTGGATTAGACCAATCAATAACTGGATTATATCAATCAATAACTAGATTAGACCAATCAATAACTGGATTATATCAATCAATAACTAGATTATATCAATCAATAACTGGATTATACCAATCAATAACTGGATTATATCAATCAATAACTAGATTATATCAATCAATAACTGGATTATATCAATCAATAACTAGATTATATCAATCAATAACTGGATTATATCAATCAATAACTAGATTAGACCAATCAATAACTGGATTATATCAATCAATAACTAGATTATATCAATCAATAACTGGATTATACCAATCAATAACTGGATTATATCAATCAAT
>NC_137667.1:656179-676179 GCF_963422515.1 Blennius ocellaris | reverse complement strand
AGTATGAAGCTGCAGGACTACAAACATGGAGGATAGCATGTAGCTACAGGACTACAAACATGGAGGATAGTATGAAGCTGCAGGACTACAAACATGGAGGCTAGCATGTAGCGGCAGGACTACAAACATGGAGGATAGTATGAAGCTGCAGGACTACAAACACGGAGGATAGCATGTAGCTGCAGGACTACAAACATGGAGGATAGCATGTAGCTTCAGGACTACAAACATGGAGGATAGCATGTAGCTTCAGGACTACAAAAATGGAGGATAGCATGTAGCTGCAGGACTACAAACATGGAGGCTAGCAGTCAGCTTGTGACCTTCTCTCTCTTTCCTCCATCAGACCATCCGACAGAAGTTCCCCCTGCTCACCACACGGCGCCTGGGGCACCCGGGGACACTCCAAGTAAGCTCCGCCCCTAGCTCCGCCCCCAGCTCCACCCCAACCCGGACCCTGACTGGAATGCTAACGTCTCGCTGCTCCACAGGTATCACTACTATGGAATCGGCATTAAGGAGAGCAGCGCCTACTACCACTCCGTCTACTCTGGGAAAGGTTTGACCAGGTAACTCACCCACTGATACTCAACTACTTTACTACCGTACTGCGCTGTTGTAGCGTTAGCATTAGCAGATTATAGAGCGTCCTGATAATAGAATGTTGTGTTGCGGGATGAGCAACGTGACGATTTCTCACTGACTCACGTCTCTCACTGACTCACGTCTCGTTGTTTCAGGTTTTCAGGCAGCAAGTTGAAGAACGAGGTAATAAAACTGTAATTTCATCCAAACACACACTAGTGAGTATTTATTGACTCACTGACGAGGAGCCGAAAGACAAAAACAACAACGAGTGAAGTCAGTAAACAAAGACACCTTTTGAACGTCTGGAGGAAGAAGTGGGAATAATAGACGGGGGAGGGGCCCCAGTACGGAACCCTGAGGGACACCTCTGCTCCTCCAGCGTTTCAACAACGCTCCGTCTCCATGGAAACAAGGGGAAACAAAAACAACACTTTTTGACACACTGCTGCTGCGCACACTCACCACCGCCGTGGTTGTCCTGTGTGTGTGTGTGTGTGTGTGTGTGTGTGTGTGTGTGTGTGTGTGTGTGTGTGTGTGTGTGTGTGTGTGTGGCTTCATCCCATCGTTTTGGTTCTGACTAGCAACGGTTGCCATGGCGACGGGCCCTGACTCCTGGTTGTGTTTGACAGGGCGGATTCACCAGGAAATACTCCCTGAGCTCCAAGACCGGGACGCTGCTGCCCGACTTCCCGACCGCCCAGCACCTGGTGGTGCCGGGCGGAGCGTCCCGAGAGAAGGTCAGCGGGGGGGCCGGGGGGGGGGGGGGGGGGGGGGGGGGTGTGTCGGTGGCCCTGAGAACCCTCATTAACCCTCATTAACCTCACCCTGCAGGTGGACACCCTCATCATGATGTACAAAACTCACTGCCAGTGCATCCTGGACAACGCCATCAACGTCAACTTCCAGGAGGTAGGAGCCGCCGGCAGGTCACCTCCGTCACTCCAGGGGGCGCCGGAGCGCCGGACAAAGCCTCTTCAAGCTTGTTGGTCGGGTTCATCACAGTTTGGCACAAAGTTCGGGAGTGACTGAGAGTTTTAGCGCCGGAAGAAGCTAGCTGACTGTAGCAGCGAGCTAACAGCTAGTTTCCTGCAATGAGCTAACAGCTAGTTTCCTGCAGTGAGCTAGCAGTTAGCTTCCTTTGGTGAGCTAACAGCTAGTTTCCTGCAGTATGCTAACAGCTAGCTTTCTTTAGCTGGCTAACAGCTTGCTTCCTGGAGCAGCTTGCTAACAGCTAGCTTCCTGCAGCAGCAAGCTAACCGCTAGCTTCCTGCAGCATGCTAACAGCTAGCTTTCTTTAGCTTGCTAACAGCTAGCTTCCTGCAGCAGTGAGCTAGCTTCCGTCATGTATCTGCCCTGCTGCCAAACGCAACCACTGACACCGCTAACTAGCTAACATGTCGACACTGGTTTCCCAGATCCAGAACTTCCTGCTGCACTTCTGGCAAGGCATGCCTGACCACCTGCTGCCGCTGCTGCACGACGCCGTCATCGTCGACATCTTCTGTGTCTGTGACTCCATCCTGTACAAAGTAAGCACCTTCTCACCCTCTTTATCTAACACCAGATTATAGAGCATCTTCCTCCTCTAACACCAGATTATAGAGCATCTTCCTCTAATCCAGATTCTAGAACATTGTCCTCCTATAATCCAGATTATAGAGCATCTTCCTCCTCTAATCCAGATTATAGAGCATCTTCCTCCCCTAACATCAGATTATAGAGCATCTTCCTCCTCTAATCCAGATTGTAGAACATCTTCCTCCTCTAACACCAGATTATGGAGCATCTTCCTCCTCTAATCCAGATTAGAGAGTATCTTCCTCCTCTAATCCAGATTATAGAGCATCTTCCTCCTCTAACACCAGATTATAGAGCATCTTCCTCCTCTAACATCAGATTATAGAGCATCTTCCTTCTCTAACACCAGATTACAGAGCACCTTCCTCCCCTAACATCAGATTATAGAGCATCTTCCTCCTCTAATCCAGATTAGAGAGCATCTTCCTCCTCTAATCCAGATTATAGAGCATCTTCCTCCTCTAACACCAGATTATAGAGCATCTTCCTCCTCTAATCCAGATTAGAGAGCATCTTCCTCCTCTAATCCAGATTAGAGAGCATCTTCCTCCTCTAATCCAGATTAGAGAGCATCTTCCTCCTCTAATCCAGATTAGAGAGCATCTTCCTCCTCTAATCCAGATTAGAGAGCATCTTCCTCCTCTAACATTTAGTGAAGTGAATCCAGACATTAATCCTTCAGGGTTTATTTACTTTGATATATTTTATGCTGCAGGTTCTAACTGACGTTCTGATTCCGGCCACGATGCAGGAGATGCCTGAAAGGTTCGTCACTTCAAATTCTAAAATAGTATTTTATTTAATTATTTACTTATTTATTTTTACTCCAGATACTCTAGTTTCATAAACCACCATGTGGTCAGGTAGTGTCGCTCCCAGTACTGAGCCTGAGGTTCCCCGCTGCTCTACCCTCAACGGCTGTGCCTCACCCGTTTCCATGACAACGTTTCAAGTTTTTTTTTTGCACTTTTGTTTCAGAAAAGATTCGCTTTTACATGTAAACGTTCTTAAAACGGCTTCCGTCTCCATGGAAACTGCAGAAACAGTGAAAACTATGTAGTTTCCACGTTGGTCCACTAGTGGGCGCTGTTTTTGTAAAGAAACCACACTGTCAAAATAAAAGTACCAAGTTGGATTGTTATTGTGGTGACTGTCAAATAAAAGCACCATGTCCAGGTGAACATGGACGGGGAGTCACGACGCCACGGAGGAAACGGTCTCTACTGAGCATGTGCAGAAGTCCTGGTTACTATGGGGACCAGGAGCAGAGTTTTCTCCGTTGCATGGAGACGGACCATTTTCAAGCCTCCACGAAGACGGAATCTGAATGTTTTCCAAAAGCCGCGTTCCCCAGTGGCTCCAGCGTCGTTGCCATGGAAACAGACAAGCAGACCCATGAACGTTTTCCTTTTCCTCTTGAAAAGTTGCCGTGGAAACGAGGTCTTTTTTAAAAAGTTTGTTTGTTTGTTTGTTTTTCCCCCGTTCAGTTTGTTGGCAGACATCCGGAACTTTGCCAAACACTGGGAGCGCTGGCTGGCCTCCTCCTTGGAAAACCTCCCAGAATGCCTTGCGGCCAAGAAGCTCCCCATCGCGCGGCGCTTCGTGTCGTCGCTGAAGAGACAGACGTCCTTCCTCCACCTGGCGCAGGTGGTGCAGCGGCGTGATGTGATGTAGCGTGATGTGATGTAGCGTGATGTAGCGTGATGTAGCATGATGTAGCGTGGCGTGATGTAGCGTGGCGTGGCGTGATGTAGCATGATGTAGCAGGATGTAGCAGGATGTAGCGTGATGTGATGTAGCGTGGTGTGATGTGATGTAGCGTGATGTGATGTAGCGTGATGTGGTGTGATGTAGCATGATGTGATGTAGCGTGGTGTGGCGTGATGTAGCATGATGTAGCGTGGCGTGATGTAGCGTGGCGTGGCGTGATGTAGCATGATGTAGCAGGATGTAGCGTGATGTGATGTAGCGTGGTGTGATGTGATGTAGCGTGATGTGATGTAGCGTGATGTGGTGTGATGTAGCATGATGTGATGTAGCGTGGTGTGATGTGATGTAGCATAATGTGATGTAGTGTGATGTGATGTAGCATGATGTGATGTGATGTAGCATGGTGTAGCGTGGCGTCAGGTGGAGAACTGACGTAGTCTCTCCGCAGATCGCCCGCCCGGCGCTGTAGCGTGGCGTCGGGTGGAGAACTGACGTAGTCTCTCCGCAGATCGCCCGCCCGGCGCTGTAGCGTGGCGTCGGGTGGAGAACTGACGTAGTCTCTCCGCAGATCGCCCGCCCGGCGCTGTAGCGTGGCGTCGGGTGGAGAACTGACGTAGTCTCTTCCGCAGATCGCCCCGCCCGGCGCTGTAGCGTGGCGTCGGGTGGAGAACTGACGTAGTCTCTCCGCAGATCGCCCGCCCGGCGCTGTAGCGTGGCGTCGGGTGGAGAACTGACGTAGTCTCTCCGCAGATCGCCCGCCCGGCGCTGTAGCGTGGCGTCGGGTGGAGAACTGACGTAGTCTCTCCGCAGATCGCCCGCCCGGCGCTGTAGCGTGGCGTCGGGTGGAGAACTGACGTAGTCTCTCCGCAGATCGCCCGCCCGGCGCTGTAGCGTGGCGTCGGGTGGAGAACTGACGTAGTCTCTCCACAGATCGCCCGCCCGGCGCTGTTCGACCAGGCCGTCGTCTCCAACATGGTTCTGGACATCGACAACGTGGATCTGAGCAGCATCACGTCTCAGCCGCTGCTCAGCACCACCTCTGGTGGAGAGACGGAGCACGACGTGTACTCTGAGTGTAGGGGCATGCTGCTACGTCACCTCATCATGCTACTACGTCACCTCATCCACATCACCACGTCACCATGTCACGTTGCTACGTCACCACGTCACCTCGTCATGATGCTATGTCACGTTGCTACGTCACCACGTCACCTCGTCATGATGCTATGTCACGTTGCTACGTCACCACGTCACCACGTCACTACGTTACCACATCACATCACCATGTCACGTCACCACGTCACGTCACCACGTCACTACATCACATCACCACGTCACCACACCACTACATCACCACGTCACCACGTCACCACTACGTCTGGTCTCTCCTCCAGACGACTCCGTCTCCGTGTTCCAGGAGTTGAAAAGAGCTTCTGAGGAAAAACGCCACCGTGGAGTCGTTCATCGAGTGGCTCGACTCAGTGGTGGAGCACAAGGTCATCAAGGTACTGCTGCACCCGGACCTGTACCCGTTCCCGTACCCGTACCCGTACCTGTACCCGTACCTGCACCTGTACCTGTAGCTGCCCCTGTGCTTGTACCTGTACCCGTACCTGTAACTGTACCCGTACCCGTACCCGTACCCGTACCTGTACCCATACCTGTACCCGTACCCGTACCTGTACCCTTACCTGTACCTGTACCTGTACCTGTACCTGTACCTGTACCTGTACCTGTACCCGTACCTGTACCTGTACCTGTACCTGTACCCATACCTGTACCTGTACCTGTACCTGTACCTGTACCTGTACCTGTACCCATACCTGTACCTGTACCTGTACCTGTACCTGTACCTGTACCCATACCTGTACCTGTACCCATACCTGTACCTGTACCTGTACCTGTACCCATACCTGTACCTGTACCTGTACCTGTACCTGTGTGTGGTCCAGCCTGGGAAGCAGAGCGGCCGCTCGGTGAAGAGACGAGCTCAGGACTTCCTGCTGAGGTGGAGCTTTTTTTGGAGCGCGAGTGATGCACAACCTGACGCTGAACAATGCCTGCAGCTTTGGTACGCACACACACACACACACACACACACACACACACACACACACACACACACACACACACACACACACACACACACACACACACACACACACACACACACACACACACACACACACACACACACACACACACACACACAGCAGATTGCAGCAGCACCATAAAGTATAATGGCCGCCGGCTCTGATTACTCAGCTTATCAGCAGGTGGCGTTCTCCTTGTTCAAACAGCCTGTGTGAACAAACACTGAACATTTGGTGGCTCCCCGCCTCCTCCTCACCCCACCTCCTCCTCCTCCCCGCCTCCTCCTCCTCCCCGCCTCCTCCTCCTCCCCGCCTCCTCCTCCTCCGCCTCCTCCTCCTCCCCCCGTCCTCCTCTTCCTCCTCCTCCTCCCCCTCCCCCCCCTCCTCCTCCTCCTCCTCCCCCCCCCCCCTCCTCCTCCTCCTCCTCCCCCGTCCTCCTCCTCCTCCTCCTCCTCCTCCTCCTGACAGGTTCCTTCCATCTGATCCGGATGCTGCTAGACGAGTACATCCTTCTGGCCCTGGAGACGCAGTTCAACAACCACAAGGAGCAGGACCTGCAGGCCCCTGCTGGAGAAGTACATGAAGAACGCAGGTACAGGGACTCTGGTGACTGGACTAGAGGAGGAAGATGCTCTATAATCTGGATTAGAGCAGGAAGTATTTTGAGGCTGTTTGTCTTTCAGACGCCAGTAAAGCTGCCTTCATGGCGTCGCCCAGCTCCTGCTTCCTGGCCAATCGCAACAAGGCGTCCGTGAACTCGGACCAATCGGTGAAGAACGAGTCTCTGGGAGGACACGCCTACATGTCCCTCTCCACCAATCAGCAGCTGAGCCTGGAAGCTAAAGCTGCAGTCTACCAGGCTGCCGACACCCCGGGGTTCACCGTGTCAGGTGACAGGAGGGGCCACTGTCTGGAGGGTGGAGGGGTGGTGGATGGATGGATGGATGATGGATGGATGGATGGATGGATGGATGGATGGTGGATGGTGGATGGTGGATGGTGGATGATGGATGGATGGTGGATGGTGGATGATGGATGGATGATGGATGGTGGATGGTGGATGATGGATGGATGGTGGATGGATGGATGGTGGATGGATGGATGGATGGATGGATGGTGGATGGATGGATGGATGATGGATGGATGGTGGATGGTGGATGATGGATGGTGGATGATGGATGGATGATGGATGGATGGTGGATGATGGATGGATGGTGGATGATGGATGGTGGATGATGGATGGTGGATGATGGATGGATGGTGGATGGTGGATGGTGGATGGATGGTGGATGATGGATGGTGGATGATGGATGGATGATGGATGGATGGTGGATGATGGATGGATGGTGGATGATGGATGGATGATGGCTGGTTGGTTGGATGATGGATGATGGATGGATGGATGGATGGATGGTGGATGGTGGATGGATGGATGGTGGATGATGGATGATGGATGGATGATGGCTGGTTGGTTGGATGATGGATGGTGGATGGATGGATGATGGATGGATGGATGGATGATGGATGGATGGATGATGGATGGATGGATGGATGGTGGATGATGGATGGATGGTGGATGGATGGTGGATGATGGATGGATGGTGGATGATGGATGGATGATGGCTGGTTGGTTGGACGATGGATGGATGATTTACAAATGGAAAACGACCATTAATGCCACTCCCGTCTAAACAGACGTCGTTTTCTGGTCGGTTTCCATGGAAGTTTCCTGGAACATCAAAGTGAAAAGGAGCTTTGATGTGTCTCAGTGAGCAGGAAGTGCTAACGGGCCTCTTCGCCCTCTTCCTTGTCTCTCAGGCGCTCAGCTGGGTTTGTCGGAGGTGAGCGGCCCCCTCATGACGCCCCCTATCTCCCCCGCAGCGCTGGTGCACCGGGGCTCCGTCATCAACCAGGGCCCGATGGCCGGGAGGCTGCTGGTGTCCTCCTCCACCTCCTCCTCCTCCACCTCCTCCTCCACCTCCTGCCTCTCCTCCCTCAGCGTGCTGGCCCCGCCCGGCCCCTGCTCCTCTTACCCAGAAACCCTGTACCACTGCCTCCCTCAGACCAGGGCCGCTTACTTCCCCCCGGCCGGATCCTCCCCCAACTTCCACTCTTCTGTCAGGTCAGCCTTCATCCCTCCATCATTCCTCCACAGCTGCTTCACTGGACTGCTGGTTCGTCAGTTGATTGGTCGGTCAGTTGGTCAGTCGGTCAGTTGGTTGGTCGGTCAGTTGGTCGGTCGGTCACTTGGCTGGTCGGTCAGTTGGTTGGTTGGTCAGTTGATTGGTTGGTCAGTTGGTTGGTCAGTCGGTCAGTTGGCTGGTCAGTCAGTTAATTGGTCGGTCAGTTGGCTAGTCGGTCAGTTAATTGGTGGGTCAGTTGGTTGGTCAGTCAGTTAATTGGTTTGTCAGTTGGCTGGTCGGTCAGTTAATTGGTCGGTCAGTTGGCTGGTCAGTCAGTTAATTGGTCGGTCAGTTGGCTAGTCGGTCAGTTAATTGGTGGGTCAGTTGGTTGGTCGGTCAGTTAATTGGTTGGTCAGTTGGCTGGTTGGTCAGTTAATTGGTCGGTCAGTTGTCTAGTCGGTCAGTTAATTGGTGGGTCAGTTGGTTGGTTGGTCAGTTGGCTGGTCGGTCAGTTAATTGGTCGGTCAGTTGGCTAGTCGGTCAGTTAATTGGTGGGTCAGTTGGTTGGTCGGTCAGTTAATTGGTTGGTCAGTTGGCTGGTCGGTCAGTTAATTGGTCGGTCAGTTGGCTGGTCAGTCAGTTAATTGGTCGGTCAGTTGGCTAGTCGGTCAGTTAATTGGTGGGTCAGTTGGCTAGTCGGTCAGTTAATGGTCGGTCAGTTGGCTAGTCGGTCAGTTAATTGGTTGGTCAGTTGGCTGGTTGGTCAGTTAATTGGTCGGTCAGTTGTCTAGTCGGTCAGTTAATTGGTGGGTCAGTTGGTTGGTTGGTCAGTTGGCTGGTCGGTCAGTTAATTGGTCGGTCAGTTGGCTAGTCGGTCAGTTAATTGGTGGGTCAGTTGGCTAGTCGGTCAGTTAATTGGTCGGTCAGTTGGCTAGTCGGTCAGTTAATTGGTTGGTCAGTTGGCTGGTCGGTCAGTTAATTGGTCGGTCAGTTGGCTGGTCAGTCAGTTAATTGGTCGGTCAGTTGGCTAGTCGGTCAGTTAATTGGTGGGTCAGTTGGCTAGTCGGTCAGTTAATTGGTCGGTCAGTTGGCTAGTCGGTCAGTTAATTGGTTGGTCAGTTGGCTGGTTGGTCAGTTAATTGGTCGGTCAGTTGTCTAGTCGGTCAGTTAATTGGTGGGTCAGTTGGTTGGTTGGTCAGTTGGCTGGTCGGTCAGTTAATTGGTCGGTCAGTTGGCTAGTCGGTCAGTTAATTGGTGGGTCAGTTGGTTGGTCGGTCAGTTAATTGGTTGGTCAGTTGGCTGGTCGGTCAGTTAATTGGTCGGTCAGTTGGCTGGTCGGTCAGTTAATTGGTCGGTCAGTTGGCTGGTCAGTCAGTTAATTGGTCGGTCAGTTGGCTGGTCAGTCAGTTAATTGGTCGGTCAGTTGGCTAGTCGGTCAGTTAATTGGTTGGTCAGTTGGCTGGTCGGTCAGTTGGCTAGTCGGTCAGTTAATTGGTGGGTCAGTTGGCTGGTCGGTCAGTTAATTGGTCGGTCAGTTGGCTAGTTGGTCAGTTAATTGGTGGGTCAGTTGGCTGGTCAGTCAGTTAATTGGTCGGTCAGTTGGTTGGTTGGTCAGTTAATTGGTGGGTCAGTTGGCTGGTTGGTCAGTTAATTGGTCGGTCAGTTGGCTGGTCAGTCAGTTAATTGGTGGGTCAGTAGTTTTCTTTGCCCCGTGGTGTGTGAAGCTGGATCTGTTTGTGTTTCAGGCTCCAGAACCAGAACCCGTGTGTGTCGTCCAGTCAGTCCCAGTCCTCGTCTCTGGGCTGTCCCCTGTCCCGCTACTCTCCGTTCACCGAGCAGCAGCTGAGCAAGGACGTGTTCTACGCCGCCGCGCCGCCGCCGGCCGGCCACCACGCCGCCGGGGAACCCGCCTGCTCCTTGACGCCTTACGGCTCGGCTCTCCGGCCCACGTCCGGCTATCCGTCGGGTTCTGATCCGGTTCAGACCGACCTGGACCTGCAGATCCTGGACTCCGCCGAGGGCTTTAGCTTCGTGGGGGCGGGGCTTAACCTGGGCGGCGGGTGTCAGGGCCAGACGTACGGCGCCACGGGACACAGCGGTAAGACAAGTTCCGTCTGTTTTTTAATGAAATTAATCTGAACGAAAATGTGACAAACTAAATACTTTAAACGTGTTTAAACTCTTTAGCATGTAGCATTTAGCATCGCTGGTGTGTGAGCCTGAAGCTCTTTAGCATGTAGCATGTAGCATCACTGGTGTGTGAGCCTGAAACTCTTTAGCATGTAGCATGTAGCATCACTGGTGTGTGAGCCTGAAACTCTTTAGCATGTAGCATCGCTGGTGTGTGAACCTGAAACTCTGAGACACTGAACATCACCAGGCTAGCTGCTGGTTCAATTAAGTTGCCGGTGATGAAGTTGCCGGTGATGAAGTTGCTGGTGTTGTATGGACTGTCTTTCTCCTCTTGATATTTTCTACGAACATAATTTACAGTCCGTCTCACCTCTGATGTTCAAGAATCTCTAAACTACAAGTACTTATCGCAGTATCGGACCAGGTTCTGGTAGTGGTCTCGGTATCGGTCTCGGTATCGGACCAGGTTCTGGTAGTGGTCTCGGTATCGGTCTCGGTATCGGACCAGGTTCTGGTAGTGGTCTCGGTAGTGGTCTCGGTATCGGACCAGGTTCTGGTGTATCGGTCTCGGTATCGGACCAGGTTCTGGTATCGGCCTCGGACCAGGTTCTGGTAGCGGTCTCGGTATTGGTCTCGGTATCGGACCAGGTTCTGGTAGCGGTCTCGGTATCGGTTTCGGACCAGGTTCTGGTATCGGTCTCGGTATCGGACCAGGTTCTGGTAGCGGTCTCGGTCTCGGTATCGGACCAGGTTCTGGTAGCGGTCTCGGTCTCGGTAGCGGACCAGGTTCTGGTAGCAGTCTCGGTATCGGACCAGGTTCTGGTATCGGTCTCGGTATCGGACCAGGTTCCGGTATCGGTCTCGGTATCGGACCAGGTTCTGGTATCGGTCTCGGTATCGGACCAGGTTCTGGTGTATCAGTCTCGGTATCGGACCAGGTTCTGGTATCGGTCTCGGTATCGGTGCATCCTCCCTGACGACCCAGCGGCCTCAGAAACCAGCTTCGTCTTTATTAAGATCAAACCTCAACCAGCTCCACACTGCCGTCCTGCCCCAGGTTACTATGGCAACGGCGGCGGCTACGTGGACGGCTCCCGCCTGGTGGAGCAGCACGTGTCGGTCATCAGCAGCGTGTCCAGCCTGCGGCCGTTCCCCTCCACGTTCCCCGACGTCCACGACCCGCTCAACATCCTGGACCAGCCGGGCAGGAAGCCGTCCGGAGGGTACTACGGCGAGGCGGAGGGCGGCGCCGGTACGGAGTCTGATGCCCCTCCCCCCCCAAAAACAATACTGTGCGTTTGTGATTGGTTGACCAGTGTGGCCCCTCCCCCCTCTCCCCCTGCAGATCCCTGCCTGTTCGGCCTGCCGTCTCCCTTCGCCTCGCAGGACGCCGCCGCCTTGTCGGCGCCGCGCGGCGCGGCGGCGGACCTGGTGTCGTCGCTGCCGCCCATCAACACGGTGTTCATGGGGACGGGGGGGGGCCATCAGTGACATCAGGCACGCACGCTTCCTGTCGGATTCGGCGCTCTGCAGGAAGCTGCCGCCCGGCTTTTCAGAATAAAAGCCTCGGTTTGGGGTGTTTCCTGACCAGGAACCCCGAGTTTGTTGGATTATTTCTCTGTTGTGACAAAATAAATGAATCTGCTGTTGAAGTTCTTCTTTTGTGAAGAGAAGCATTTGTGGGATGGGGGGGGGTCCTCCTCCTCCTCCTCCTCCTCCACCTCCTCCTCCTCCTCCACCTCCTCCTCCTCCTCCTCCCCCTCCTCCACCCCATCCTCCTCCACCTCCTCCTCCCCCTCCTCCTTCTCCACCTCCTCCTCCTCCTCCTCCTCCTCCTCCTCCCCCTCCTCCTTCTCCACTCCTCCTCCTCCTCCTTCTCCACCTCCTCCTCCTCCTCCTTCTCCACCACCTCCTCCACCTCCTCCTCCTCCTCCTCCTCCTCCTCCACCTACTCGTCCTCCACCTCCTCCTCCTCCTCCTCCTCCACCTCCACCTCCACCTCCTCCACCTCCACCTCCTCCTCCCCCTCCTCCCCCTCCCCTTCCCTCTCCTCCTCCTCCCCCTCCTCCTCCTCCTTCCCCCTCCTCCCTCCTCCTCCTCCTCCTCCTCCTCCTCCTCCCCCTCCCCCTCCCCCTCCTCCTCCTCCTCCTCCTCCTCCTCCTCCTCCTGCTCCTCCCCCTCCCCCTCCTCCTCCAGGAGTAGTTTCAGAACAGATGGTCTCATGTGTGATGAAGACAGAATCTCCACGTTAAGATACTTTAATTACTGAGTCAATATCTGCTGCAGGGTGAAAACAACAGACGGTGCAAAGCAAACTGAGAGGCAATGTTTAACCAGAGTGTGTGTGTGCGTGTGTGTGTGCGTGTGTGTCGTGTGTGTGGTGTGTGTGTGTGTGTGTGTGTGTGTGTGGCTAGAACAGTGTGACCAGTTCGTCTGCTCAGCCACTAGATGGCGGCGTTGGAAAGGAAAATAAGTCTTAAAGTCTCGTAAAGGTCAAAGAAAGAATGAGGACAGAGAAGAAGAAGAAGAAGAAGAAGAAGAAGAAGAAGAAGAAGAGGGATGAAGGAAGAAAGAAGAGAGAGAAGTAGAAAATAGCTTGTTATTAATTCATGAAGACGAAGTTTCAGTTAAAATGAATGACTGAAGAACGATTGACTGCCTGACTCTGAGTTCTGTTGGTTCTGTCTTGGTCTGTTGGTTCTATTGGTTCTATCGGTTCTGTCTAGATTCTATCAGTTCTGTCTGTGTTCTATTAGTTCGATTGGTTCTATCGGTTCTGTCTGGGGTTCTATTGGTTCTATTGGTTCTATCGGTTCTGTCTAGATTCTATCAGTTCTGTCTGGGTTCTATTAGTTCTATTGGTTCTATCGGTTCTGTCTGGGGTTCTATTGGTTCTGTTGGTTCTATCGGTTCTGTCTAGATTCTATCAGTTCTGTCTGTGTTCTATTAGTTCGATTGGTTCGATCGGTTCTGTCTGGGGTTCTATTGGTTCTGTTGGTTCTATCAGTTCTGTCTAGATTCTATCAGTTCTGTCTGTGTTCTATTAGTTCGATTGGTTCTATCGGTTCTGTCTGGGGTTCTATTGGTTCTGTTGGTTCTATCAGTTCTGTCTACATTCTATCGGTTCTGTCTGGGTTCTATTGGTTCTGCCTGGGTTCCTCCAGACCACTTGTCGTCATAACAACAACAACTGGACACCTGATGGACCAGAGCTCATCGATCAGACTCTCGTCTTGGTTGAGATTTCAGTTCCTGGCTGGAATCGAACCGTCAACCTTTTTCACTCTCAGCCCTACCCCCCCAACACACACACACACACACACACACACACACACACACCCTCTGACAGTAATGACTGTTGAGTGTGTGGACGTTGGGGGTCGTTAATGCCGATGAGGACAAAGAGCTGTCAAACACACTGATTCTGCTTCAGCGGCGCCGCCCTGCAGGGAACATTCTTGATGGGGGTGTGGGGTATGTATGTGTGTGTATGTGTGTGTGTGTGTGTGTGTGTGTGTGTGTGTGTGTGTGTGTGTGTGTGTGTGTGTGTGTGTGTGTGTGCGCCAACAAAAAAGTTCTCCCCGTCCCGTGGAAGTCTTCCAGAGCTGTGAACCGTCGAAAGGCTTGAAAGAGTCGTGACTCCATTTGCATATGAAGCGACTCATTGAGCTGCTTTAGGTCTTCGAGGAACAAGACCTCATTTCAATACCCCGTCCTCTGTGTGTGTGTGTGTGTGTGTGTTGGAGGGGGGGTTCCTTGAGCCAATGGTGGTTCGGGGTACCACCCCCCCCCCCCCCCGTCTGGAGTATTAAACCCTCCGCCGGCTCCGGGACGCCTCAGTATCGCGGAGCTCCGTTGATCCGACCCTCCACTGCTTCGCCATGGCCGACGCCTTCTGTGCCACCTGGAAACTGGTGGAGAGCGAGAACTTCGACGAGTACATGAAAGCGCTGGGTGAGTAGCGGCGGGTGTGTGTGTGTGTGTGTCGGTGAGGTACCGGTGTTTTTAAAAAGACGTGTCCAACGTGTCCCCCGGGGCGTCTCAGGCGTGGGCTTCGCCACCCGGCAGGTGGGCAACGTGACCAAACCCACGGTGATCATCAGCCAGGACGGCGACAAGCTGAGCGTCCGAACGCAGAGTACCTTCAAGAACACCGAGATCTCCTTCACGCTGGGCGAGGAGTTCGACGAGACCACCGCCGACGACCGCAACTGCAAAGTGAGCCAAACATTACCGATACCAGTACTAACCTTTAGGGACTGGCCAATACCGATACCAGTACTAACCTTTAGGGACTTTCCGATACCGATACCAGTACTAACCTTTAGGGGCTTTCCGATACCGATACCAGTACTAACCTTTAGGGACTTTCCGATACCGATACCAGTACTAACCTTTAGGGGCTTTCCGATACCGATACTAGTACTAACCTTTAAGGACTTCAGTGATACCGATACCATTACTAACATTTAAGGACATTCCTATACCGATACCAGTACTAACTTTTAGGTACTTGCTGAAACTGATACCAGTACTAACCTTTAAGGACTTTCCGATACAAATACCAGTACTAACATTTAGGTACTTGCCAATAAAGATACCAGTACTAACCTTTAGGTACTTTCCGATACTGATACCAGTGCTAACCTTTAGGGACATTCCGATACCAGTACTAACCTTTAGGTACTTGCCAATACCGATACCACTGCTAACATTTAGGGACTTGCCAATACCGATACCAGTACTAACCATTAAGGACTTTCCGATACCGATACCAATGCTAACCTTTAGGTACTTGCCAATACCGATACCAGTACAAACCTTTAAGGACTTTCCGACACCGATACCAGTACTAACCTTTAAGGACTTTCTTATACCGATACCAGTACTAACCTTTAGGGACTTTCCGATACCGATACCAGTACTAACCTTTAGGGACTTTCTGATACCGATACCAATACTAACCTTTAGGTACTTGCCAATACCGATACCAGTACTAACCTTTAAGGACATTCCGGTACCAGTACTAGCCTTTAGGTACTTGCCAATACCGGTACCAGTACAAACCTTTAAGAACTTTCTGATACCGATACCAGTACTAACCTTTAGGGACTTTCCAATACCGATACCAGTACTAATCTTTAAGGACTTTCCGATACCGATACCAGTACTAACCTTTAGGCACTTGCCAATACCGATACCAGTACTAATCTTTAAGGACTTTCCGATGCCGATACCAGTACTAACCTTTAGGCACTTGCCAATACCGATACCAGTACTAACCTTTAGGCACTTGCCGATACCGATACCATTATTAACCTTTAGGTACTCCACCAGTCTACACCACACCTCCTCCACCAGTCTACACCCCACCTCCACCAGTCTACACCACACCTCCTCCACCAGTCGACACCACACCTCCACCAGTCTACACCACACCTCCTCCACCAGTCTACACCACACCTCCACCAGTCTACACCACACCTCCATCTAGTACTGGTATCGGTACTTGTGTGTCCTTGGGTACGTGACCGTCGCCGGATGTCTCTGTCTCGCCACGCTAACGTTCCACCGCCGCCGTTCAGTCCACAGTCACCATGGACGGAGACCAGCTGGTCCACGTGCAGAAGTGGGACGGCAAAGAGACCAAGTTCGTCCGAGAGATCAAAGACGGCAAGATGGTGATGGTGAGACGGACGACACGCAACTCACACTCACTGTTCAGACATCAAAGCTTCTTTATACAGAATCATTCCGCTACAGCAAACCAGAGAAACGTTTTTTTAAATCTGTTTCCTTATATTCACATTAACAAAATGCATATTTGTCACAAGTACTTTGTGACAAATACTCACAGCAAGTCGGTTCGATCCCGTACGACAATTAGCACAAACAGCTAAAAGTTTAGCAAAAATAAAAAAACAAGTCGAAACACTAAAGCTTCAGATGAACAAGAGAATCGATTATCGTCATTATCTTGAATCTTTGGTTGAGTCGACCTGTTAGCATTGGGCAGATTAGCACACAGCTTAGCCGTTGTTTGTGCGAGAGTGGCTACCCGTTAGCCGCGCCTGGAAAACGTTGAATCAAGCTAACAAACGAGCAGCGAGAAATCAAGTCGTCTGAAGTTTTAAAAACAGAAAACTCTACATTACTGTTTGCTGATTGTCTATTTATTGTTGGAAATACTACATCAGGCTAACAAAGTAACAACAGATACTTAAAATACAAACAATATTCCTGTTGGATTGCTAATGAATTAGCCTGCTAGCATTGTGCAGATGAGCAACCAGATGTTAATCAACCAAACCTGTTTTCTTTTGTTTGTTTTTGTTTGGATCTTTTCTCTTTTTCAGAACTTGACGTTCGAGGACATCCACGCGGTGCGTACCTACGAGAAGGCATGAGCGTTGCCGTCCCTTTGAGAAGCTTTGATCTTCTGATCGTTGTGGATTGTGACGCTTCTCTTTGCACTCCAACAGCAGCGCCTTTTTTTTAAAGATCTTGTTTTTTTTTTTTATACATTTCTGTCATGGCCGATGGATCCTCTTCTGGAATTTGAAATAAAACAGAGAAAAACTTTGACTTGCTCGCCTTTCATTGAACTCCTTTTTGACTTCTGAGCTCGAAGACGAACAAACTTTAAATAAATATCTAAGTGTAAAAACATTATTTTGGGATTGTTTAAGTTTTTCGGTAAAACTACACTGTGAAAAGTTAAAAGTTTCTCATTTCAAAAATAGTTGCGTGATTACTTCTGCTAAAATAGGGGGGGGAAATGATCTGTTACTTTTAAAGTAGCTCTTGCAGAAAGCAGCCTGGTGATAAGGTTGCTTATGATGCTAATGCTAATGCTACTTGCTGTGGGTAAAACTGAACGGAGAACAGAAAAAGCACGACGAGTACAAGTTGCTCTTACGGTAAACACGAACCCCACCAAACCTCACGACGCGTCTGACGAACTGACTCTGAAGTCGGCTGAATGGAAGATGAGCTTTACGTAAGGATGCCAATGCTAATCACCGCTACATAGGCGCCAACGCTAAAGCTAACAGTCAACAGGTCGGTGTATTAAGATGCATTATCTGCAAACAATCGACGGGCTCAGATTTCAAAATCTCATCAGAAGATGTTCTTTCTAAATGAAATTCTTACTATAAAATGTACTTTTTGGAAGCGTACATGTGAAATATTTGTTTAAAAAAAAAAAGACATGGCAATACTCTTTATGCGCTCTGATCATCTGAAATAACTGTCATATTTAAATATTTCTAGGTTCCCCCCCAAAAAAGGGGGGGAAATTAACATAATGGGGTTTAAATTTCTTTCAAAGTTCTTTGATGTTACAAACGTTTTGTTTTTTAAACATATATTTACACCTTTAAAGACTTCCGGCTTTACGAAGCCCCGCCCCCTCGTCGCCCATAAGCACTGGCCGGTCTGACTTCCGGCTTTACGAAGCCCCGCCCCCTCGTCGCCCAGCAGCACTGACCGGTCTGACTTCCGGCTCGCTTCCTGTTTACTTCAGCCAGCAGCGACCTTCTGCGTGGAGTTTTCGATTAAATGTCAGGAGTTGTTATTAGACGCAACTGAATGCGTGTCGCAGCGCGTTAAACCTCGGGGGGAAATGCTGCAGTGGTTGTGTTTCGTGGCGCTGTGGGCGAGCGGCGTCACTCCGCTCGCGGCGGCACCGACCGGAAGTAGCTACCTGTCGGCTTCAGGTGAGACCAAAAGGAGAAATCCCGCTAAATGTAGGGCTTATTCGTTCATTTTAATCTCGCCGAATTTACAATTCGTGTTTTCCAATGAATTTAAGGTGTCACTTGTCAGTGCGGAAGTTGTTGTTTATTCGCAACTCGTTCAAGAATCTATAATTAAATGGTTTTTGAACGGGTTTCTGCTTTACGTCTGTCCCCAGTAAACGAAATAAATGTCTAATGGAATAAAACTCTATTATAGACTCCACTTCTCTTTTAATTAAAACAAAACAAAACGGAATTATTATTATTATTTATTTTAGACATAGTTTGTACAAAATTCAGCTGTACCTTGGACATAGTTTACGAATTGTTCTAGGTACGTTACGTCGTCCGGAACAAGGATTAGAGGAGGAAGATGCTCTATAATCTGGATTAGAGGAGGAAGGTGCTCTATAATCTGATGTTAGGAGGAGGAAGATTCTCTATAATCTGACGTTATAGGAGGAAGATGCTCTATAATCTGATGTTAGCGGAGGAGGAAGATGCTCTGTAATCTGATGTTAGGAGGAGGAAGATGCTCTGTAATCTGATGTTAGGAGGAGGAAGATGCTCTATAATCTGGATTAGAGGAGGAAGATGCTCTGTAATCTGATGTTAGGAGGAGGAAGATGCTCTATAATCTGGATTAGAGGAGGAAGATGCTCTATAATCTGGATTAGAGGAGGCAGATGCTCTATAATCTGGACTAGAGGAGGAAGATGCTCTATAATCTGGATTAGAGGAGGAAGGTGCTCTATAATCTGGATTAGAGGAGGAAGATGCTCTATAATCTGGATTAGAGGAGGAAGATGCTCTACTTTCCAAAGTGCAGCTGGTCCTCAGTCTGAATCTGGGCGCTGGTTCTGTGTGCAGGCCGGTTCTGGCACATCACTGACCTCCACCTGGACCCCACCTACCAGCTGAGCCCCGACCCCACCAAGGTGTGCTCCTCCTCCAAGGGGGCCCCCGCCGGGGGCGCCGGTGTCTTCGGGGACTTCCTGTGCGACTCCCCGTACCGACTCATCCGCTCCGCCTTCGCTCACATGGCGCCGCTCACGCGGGCGCAGGACTTCATCATCTGGACCGGGTCGGTACCGGAGGAGGGGGCGGAGCTACGCCCTACCTCTCTTGTACTTGTGTTACGTACTTGTGTCGTTTATAAGTATTTGATAGCGTTTGGAGTCGGTAAAGACGAACGACGGGTCACGTCCTCCTGTGGCTTTTCAGCCACTGGTGAGTGAGTCAGTGGTCATGTGACTCAATAAGAACAAGTTTCACTTCCTGTTTTCTTGAAAAGCTCAGCTGGTCTGTCGGCTTCCTTTGATGTTGTTTCTCTGGTCGATTCACCGAAACCACAAAGAGACGGTGGATTTAACTTTCAGGATTGCAGCGTACTTTTATTTTGACAGTCACCGTAATAACGATCCAATTTGGTACTTTTATTTTGACAGTCACCATAATAACAATCTAATTTGGTCGTTTTATTTTGACAGTCATCGTAATAACAATCCAACTTGGTACTTTTATTTTGACAGTCACCATAATAACAATCCAACTTGGTACTTTTATTTTGACAGTCACCATAATCCACAGCCAATCAGGGCCACTCAGGGGCTCATCAACAGGCTGAAGAGGACAGAAAACCAGAAAGACCCCTGGGTGGAGGATTAGCTCGCTGTTAGCTTGCTATTAGCTTACTATTAGCTCGCTATTAGCTTTAGCCTATTGTTATCCAATGAGTTTTAAAATCTGAATGATCTACAATAGAACATCTACAGTACATTGTGGACTCTAAAGACTAATATATAGTACTTGGTGGACAGTACATTGTCGTGTACCGGGACAGTACCGGGACAATACCAGGACAGTACCGGGACAGTACCAGGACAGTACCACGACAGTACCGGGACAGTACCAGAAAAGTACCGGGACAGTACCACGACAGTACCGGGACAGTACCAGGACAGTACCACGACAGTACCGGGACAGTACCAGAAAAGTACCGGGACAGTACCAGGACAGTATCTGGACCGGGA
>NC_137667.1:569625-655979 GCF_963422515.1 Blennius ocellaris | reverse complement strand
GTCGCTGGACTAGACCTGCACACACACACACACACACACACACACACACACACACACACACACACACACACACACACACACACACACACACACACACACTGCAGCAGGCCCTGAGGGACGCCGCGTTCAGTCCTTCACGTATTTGTCCAGTGCCAACTCAGCAGACTGAGCTAGCTTCGGCGCGACGCGGCGGCGGACGAGGACGAGCGGCGGGACGAGCTTCACCGGCGGACGCCGTTTCGTTTCTCTCGCCGTCGTACGTCTGGGGGAGCGAAAGACTGCGACCGGCTGGAGGTTCGGCGAACCGACCCAAACAGGAAGTGGGTCTCTTTGTTCTGTGTTTTTTTTTTGTTGTTGTTTTTTTTCCCCGGGTAAAAACGATATCGGACTCTGTGGCTTCTGGAGAACGAGACTCTGTTCCGAATGTCCCAGAATGCACTGCTGCGCTACCACGAGCCCCCGGTGTCCCTGAACACACCGCAGGTTTGTTCTCTGACGGGATGAAATGTGCTTTTGTTTTTTTCTTTTTTTTCCCTTTTTTCTTTGAGAAAAAAAAAAAGAGGAAGAGGAACGACTCTTTGTGACGCTTCAGTCGTATTTCTGGCAATAATCGTCCCGCCTCCGCCGCGCGGCGGATTAGTTAGCGCAACATCAAAGGGCCACGTTTCCTCAGTTTGGTTCGACATTATTCACGTTCGATGGCTTTTTTTCTTTTCTTGAAGCTTTTCACTTCTCTTCACCTTGTTTTTATAGCGCAACTCCAATTTAAGCTTTTCTATTTAAAATCCAAACCCATCCAAAGCTCAAAATGCTAGCTAGCGTTACTGGTTGCGTGCGTTAAGTGAATTTCGTACATTTCGTCTGCGTGTTTGTTCACGTCAGACTCCTAAAAGTACGTAAGAAAAAAAAAACCGAGAGATTTTTTTTGGGTACTTTTCTCAGCCGACACAAACATCTGCACAGATTTGTTAGCAAAGTCGCCGTGACGTCTGTGGTTTTCGTGGAACACGCAGCTTTAGTATATTTCTCTACTTGTGCACTTCTCACCTCCGGATCCTTTCAGGAGATCCAGAATGTTTTTGTCACCATGCTAGCTGTAGCCGCGCAGCGCGCGTCACGTCTCGTTTTAGCTTCGATAGCTTCTCGATACGTCAAAAAACGAAGAAAAGCAAGTTTAGCATTCTGTTAGCAAACAAGCTAAGGCTTGTGTTCAGTGGCGTAATGGCCGAGTTTGTTTTGGCGGCGTTCGTCCTGTTGGCTACCAAGAGTGTTAGCATGTCTGCTACCAAAATGCTAAACCGCTCATGAGAACCGAACAGGTTGAGGAAACGACGAAAAGTTAATAGTATCGTGGAAAAAGAAGTAGAAACTCACTTATTGTACATTTTATAGCTACTATTATTCTACCGACATAAAAGCAACCAGTGTTTTGTATTCCTTAGCTAGCGGGCTAATACGCTCTTCACGTGTTGCGTGCAGTAATGGGAATTAGCCTTGAAGCTAGCATCGCGTACCGTTCTCTGCAGGTTTGGAAAATAGTTAGCTTTGCGTTAGCCTTGAAGCTAACGTCCCCATGTGTCTTTCTCTGTGGGTTTGAGCCGGCCGTTAGCTTTGAGGCTAATCCTGTTAGCTTCTTCAGGGTTGACCACGCCGTCGCGGTTGCTCAACACGTCGCTATCTGTTAGCGGTAAAAAGTCGACAAAGTATTTTTCTTCCCATCGTTTTTACATCCCGTCGTGTTTTTGTTGCGAAACATAAAACATCGGCAAACGTAATTTTTTTTTAATGTTATATACAGTTTATGAGACACGTTTTCACCTGCAGACGAGACGCGACGCAGTTTTCTTCACCGACATTTTCACAAAGCGACGATCAGACGAGTCAACGGGAAGTCCAACGGGAAGTCCAACAGGAAGTCCAACAGGAAGTCCAACAGGAAGTCCAGCAGGAAGTCCAACAGGAAGTCCAACAGGAAGTCCAACAGGAAGTCCAACGGGAAGTCCAGCAGGAAGTCCAACGGGAAGTCCAGCGGGAAGTCCAACGGGAAGTCCAGCAGGAAGTCCAGCGGGAAGTCCAGCGGGAAGTCCAACGGGAAGTCCAGCAGGAAGTCCAGCGGGAAGTCCAGCGGGAAGTCCAGCGGGAAGTCCAACAGGAAGTCCAACAGGAAGTCCAGCGGGAAGTCCAGCGGGAAGTCCAGCGGGAAGTCCAGCGGGAAGTCCAACGGGAAGTCCAACGGGAAGTCCAGCGGGAAGTCCAGCGGGAAGTCCAGCGGGAAGTCCAGCGGGAAGTCCAGCGGGAAGTCCAACGGGAAGTCCAGCGGGAAGTCCAGCGGGAAGTCCAACGGGAAGTCCAACGGGAAGTCCAACGGGAAGTCCAGCAGGAAGTCCAGCAGGAAGTCCAGCAGGAAGTCCAACAGGAAGTCCAACAGGAAGTCCAACAGGAAGTCCAGCAGGAAGTCCAACAGGAAGTCCAACAGGAAGTCCAACAGGAAGTCCAGCAGGAAGTCCAACAGGAAGTCCAGCAGGAAGTCCAGCAGGAAGTCCAACAGGAAGTCCAACAGGAAGTCCAACAGGAAGTCCAGCAGGAAGTCCAACAGGAAGTCCAACAGGAAGTCCAACGGGAAGTCCAGCGGGAAGTCCAGCGGGAAGTCCAGCGGGAAGTCCAGCGGGAAGTCCAGCAGGAAGTCCAACGGGAAGTATTCTAAGTTCAGTTCTTTCAGGAGAATGAAAAGGAGCGACTGGACGATTCTCTTCCGTCAGTATTTGAAATATTCATTACGCGTGTGGCGTCACTGTCAGAGATCCGCGGCTCCGCCTCCACAAAGTGTTCTACGAAATGTAAACGACTCAAAACCTTCTTTTTCTTGAAAGTATTTCAGCATTTGGAATGTTTTTGTTTTTCTGCGTGTCGTCGTGTCTCTTCGTCCCGAATCCGTCTGGATGTATCCGACAGTCGCAGTTCAAACGGCTTGTGGCGGCGCGTTCGCCGTGGCGGCGCGTCTGCCGTGGTGGTGCGTTCGTGGTGAGCTGGGAAGTCGGAGCGTTCCGGCTTCAGAGTGGGAGGAACACGTTGGAACGCTGCTCTGAATGTTCAAGTTCCCAAGTCGGAATTCCTGCATGTTTCCTTAAAACTTGATTATTGAAAGTTGCAAAAGCCCCGCCTCCAGGAACAAAACTTCTAAAAGCCCCGCCTCTAGGAACAAAACTTCTAAAAGCCCCGCCTCCAGGAACAAAACTTCTAAAAGCCCCGCCTCCAAAATAAAAGTTCTAAAAGCCCCGCCTCCAAAACCAAAACTTCTAAAAGCCCCACCCCAAGAACAAAACTTCTAAAAGCCCCACCTCCAAAATAAAAGTTCTAAAAGCCCCACCTCCAAAATAAAAGTTCTAAAATCCCCACCTCCAAATTTAAAGTTCTAACAGCCCCACCTCCAAAATAAAAGTTCTAAAAGCCCCACCTCCAAAATAAAAGTTCTAAAATCCCCACCTCCAAATTTAAAGTTCTAACAGCCCCACCTCCAAAATAAAAGTTCTAAAAGCCCCACCTCCAAAATAAAAGTTCTAAAATCCCCACCTCCAAATTTAAAGTTCTAAAAGCCCCACCTCCAAGACCAAAACTTCTAAAAGCCCCACCTCCAAAATAAGTTATAAAAGCCCCGCCTCAAAGACAAAAGTTCTAAAAGCCCCACCTCCAAAATAAAAGTTCTAAAAGCCCCGCCTCCAAGACCAAAACTTCTAAAAGCCCCACCTCCAAAATAAGTTTTAAAAGCCCCGCCTCCAAAATAAGTTATAAAAGCCCCGCCTCCAAGACAAAAGTTCTAAAAGCCCCACCTCCAAAATAAAAGTTCTAAAAGCCCCGCCTCCAAAATAAAAGTTATAAAAGCCACGCCTCCAAGGGTGACAGCTCCTGAAGCCCCGCCCCCTGGCGGACTAGAGTCCAGCCGTCATGAGGTTTGGTTCCACGTTCCTCATTGGGTTCCAAGTTTTCGTAAAGATCCAGTAAATCGTAATTTCCCACGTTAAGAAGAGTCATTTCTGACGAGCTCGGCTAATTAGCATCATTTACACCAGAGCAGGACTAAAGCCTGGAAATCTTCCCGGCCGTTATTTGACCGACGTGTCGTTTTGTACCACGACACGATTTAGTTCAAAAACGTGCAGATTTTGAAATTCCGACTTGGATTCCAAAACTTTCCCACTTGGTAACCATGGCGACTGAACGCGGCACGAAAAACGTGTCGCGAGTTCACGCAACGGCATTTTACTGTGTTACTTTAATTCCCATTCAGATTGAGACGCGTTCCAGATGTTTTCCACGTGTTCCGAGCTTTTCATTCAGAATTGATCTGAGAAAACGTAAACGTTACACTGGAGTCTGAATATTGGATGTATATTTTCCAGTTTCCACGGAAATGAAGAAAGAAAAATGTAGAAAAAAACCCCCCGTTTATTTCTGTTTGTATTTACTGAGTGATTGTTTCCTTTGAGGAGAAAAAAACAGTATTTTGTTGTTTTATTCACGCATGTAGAAAAAAAACGTTTCGTATTTTGAGTTTCATGAAGAAAAATCAACTTTGTTTTTTTTTTCCCCATTTGAATTTAATCTCGCCACACACACACACACACACACACACACACACACACACACACACACACACACACACACAGTCTCATGAGAATGTATAAATACCCCGAATGGATTATTTATCCCAATAAATGTTTTCTAGAGCTTCAGAATGTTTTTAACATTTTATACAAAACATTTTTCATCACGTTAACGAGTTTTTGGGTAAATCAATTAAATTGTGTGTGCGTGTGTGTGTGTGTGTGTGTGTGTGTGTGTGTGTGTGTGAAAACATTAAAAATGCTCAATAATCTGAAATGGCAACAAAACTGATATACTGAGAAAGTGACGCTAACTGCTATTTAACTATGCTAATGCTAATCTCAGCCGCTGTTGACGCATGCTAATGCTGACCGACTGAGTATATTCTTGGGGCGACTTCAAGAAACACGCCGTGGAAAAACTTTATAAATATCTCAAAGTTTTTTATTCAAGTTGGGACAGAAAAAAGTTGCGTCTGGGTGACGAACCTCCACTTCTAGTGCACATGCAATTCACACACCGCTAACACACCGCTAGCACACCGCTAACACACCGCTAACACATCGCTAACACACCGCTAACAGTGAAATCAACCACGTTCCCCTGAGAAGAACAAATCCAGCTCAGGATTATCTACAGTCTTTATACAGATGTACATCAGCATGCATAAAACAAACTAAGAAACAATTAAAATAAATAAATGAAGGAAATAAACCTTTGACTTTTCCCAAAGAAACAAACATCCTGGAGTCGGTTTATCATCGGTTACATTCCTTCAAAAAATGTCCGTAGAACAACAGACTTTCTCCAAAAGACGTAAATAAAACCATTTCTAAGCAAATTTAATAACGTCGGCAGGTTTTTTACAACAATACGAGCCGCGAATGCTAAATGAACGCGAGTTAGCGGAGAAGCTGAATCCAGCGAGTTGTTCCGCTCGATAATTAGCAGTTAGCATCCGGCGAAATATTCACACGTGGAAACGCGCAGAATAAAGTAAAAGAAATTGAAGTACGGAAGGTACGCGACAGTCAGCATGTTAGCTAGCAGGATTAGCGCGTTTGATCGGCTGCTTTGTATAGTTCGTGTTGCTAATGCTAACCGTTAGCACATTTAAGCCTAACCCATAGTTTTTGTGTTGGTAGCGACAGTATTTAGCACCGTTCTGCGCGCATCTGGAAAAAAAAAACAAACAAACAAATAAAACGAAATGCTGAAAAAGAAACGTTTGAAAAACATCATTAAACGACACCAAAGATCCAAACCGGAGGACAAATTCAATTTTAGATATCAGTGAAACTGATATTTGTCTTCATCTGCATCTTGTTCTTTTAGTATTTTATTTGTTAGAATGCAAAAATATAAAAGTTTGTAAATTTCCAGGTCATCTGAAGGTGTGGTGGCTCATTGTACCCTCTGGTGGGTACAAGGCGGGGGTACTGCATTCAGCTCATTCCAATAATTTCAGAGTTTCCACGTTTTAAACATTATTATTATTTTTTTTTTTTTTACAATCTCTACAAATCTAAAAACATCTTGAGATTATCGATCAAAAGGCGTCGTTTTAAAATCTAGAAGTGGTTTTGTAATAATCCGCACAATACTCATACGTTTTATTTGATGTTTTTGTTACTAATACGTTATATTTCCATCACGTCTGAAATACTTTTAAGATTTATTGTCTCTCTACAGTTTGAACCATGATTAATACGTTAGTGACACGGTGACTCGACGCACCACCCGGTGCTTCAAAGTGGAACTGCAAGACCCAACAATGTTCTTGATCGTAGTACGAAAGAGAACAACGTGATTTAAACGGTTAAATGAAGAAACAGTGGAACCAGGAGGACAAACGTTCTTCAAATGAAACGGAAAAGCTCCAGAAAAAACTAAAATCATAAAAACGTCGTCGTTCGAACGTCTTTTAATCTGAAAACATCACAACAATCCGTCACACTTAAAGTAGCAGTTTTTATCAAAAGTAGTGAAATTAGCGAGTGACTCACTGCTGCCACGCGGTGTAGTAGAGCAGTATTACACCAATAACACACTGTTTCCACTAAAAGGTACCGCGTTTAATGTTTTCAAACTGTAAAATTAAGAACAAGAGTATCGTCAAAGCTAGCGTGCTAACCAGCTAGCCGCATCACGATCCATGTTTTAATCCCACTTTGTTCCACAAGATGGCGTTTTTATTTAAAAACGAATTTTAATTTCCTTTATATATTAATTTTTCATATATATGTATATAATATTATCGCTATTATTTATATAGAAAGATTTCTTACATTGTTAGATTTTTTTTGGTTGAAACAGTGAAGCAATAACTCAACGCTGCCACCCAGTGCACAAAAACGGTATTAAACTAACTTTACATACGGTATCTTTAAAGTTTCGTCTTAAAAACCTCCTCTTAGTGTGAAATTCAAACAGGAAGTGAGAAACCTCTCCGGTGTTAGCGGCTAATTTTAGCCTCTGTCATATCACTGACGTCCACAGATATACGTGTATATATATATACACACACATACACACATATACATATATATGTGTGTATATATATATGTGTGTATATATATGTGTGTATATATATATATAACTCCAAAATCATTTCTGAGAATATTTTTGTACAACTTCACGTTGCTCCAAATATCTCGTAGTTTTTGAAGACGTTTTCATGTGAAAATGCAAAAAAAAACAAACACCCTCGTAGTGATTCAGCATCCTGTTTCCATGACGACGGTGCTCAGAGTCACTGACAAGACAACGTTTTGACAACGGCTATCAAGGTGGAACTTTTCGCAAAAAAACCCCAAAAAACAAAATCGACAGCACCCTCTGGTGGACCAACTGGAAAACTACGTCGTTTTCAGTGTTTCTGCTGTTTCCGTGGAAACGGGCCTTATTTTTTTTTTCAAACGCAAAATCGATGCGTCTTGACTTGACTGACGACGTAAACGAGACCCGATGGAGGTTCAGTTTGTTGACGGGCGCAGAAACTCCGCCCACTTTTCCCAAACGCCAGGTTTCCGTAGAGTAAGACCATGCTAGCGACGTTAGCGTAGCTCAGCGGCGCCGTCATTGGCGCTCCGCGGGAGGTAAAGATGAAAAGAGAGAAAAATAAGGTGACGGGCCTCGTCGGTTGGTCCTGTCTCTGGACGCGTTCCACTTCCTGTCTCTGGACGCGCTCCACTTCCTGTCTCTGGACGCGTTCCACTTCCTGTCTCTGGACGCGTTCCACTTCCTGTCTCTGGACGCGTTCCACTTCCTGTCTCTGGACGCGTTCCACTTCCTGTCTCTGGACGCGCTCCACTTCCTGTCTCTGGACGCGTTCCACTTCCTGTCTCTGGACGCGCTCCACTTCCTGTCTCTGGACGCGCTCCACTTCCTGTCTCTGGACGCGTTCCACTTCCTGTCTCTGGACGCGTTCCACTTCCTGTCTCTGGACGCGCTCCACTTCCTGTCTCTGGACGCGTTCCACTTCCTGTCTCTGGACGCGTTCCACTTCCTGTCTCTGGATGTGCTCCACTTCCTGTCTCTCCACTTCCTGTCTCTGGATGCGTTCCACTTCCTGTCTCTCCACTTCCTGTCTCTGGACACGCTCCACTTCCTGTCTCTACACTTCCTGTCTCTGAAAGCGCTGAGTCATCGTCGGTGCGTCGCAGAACAGCGACCTCTTGTCTTCGATACTGGAGCGATTCTGACTCGTTTGATTTTCAACGTAAAAGATTAGCGTAGTTATAAAATGGGCAGGTTGTTGCCCCAGGGCTCTGGGGGGTGGGGGGGCAGGTAATTGCCCCGTGGCCCTGGAGGAGGGAGGGTTATTGCCCCGGGGCCTGGGGGGGGGAGGGGGGGGGGGGGGGGGGGGGAGCAGGTGGAGGTCAGTTTATTGCCCCAGGGCCCTGGAGGGGGAGGAGCTATTGCCCCGGGGCCCGGGCCGCCCTCTGCTGCTGCTCCAACATGGACCGGACGGCCGGGGGCAACATGGCGGGGGACATGGGGGGGGCGGCGGGGCGGAGGGGGTAAGAAGAGCCTTTACCAGGGAAGTAGACGCACTGGAAGAACCTCTGAGCTGCTTGGGGGGGGGGGGGGGGAGGAAGGGGGGGGGAGGGTAAAAGTTACTGGACAGATTATTCAAATCCTGACAACAGTAATCAGATTACTTAGATTTTTACCTGTTTTCTTCTTTTCTGTCGTTTTGTCGTCGGTCTTTTGTTCTGAAAGAGAAAATCATAGAGACAGTGAGGAAGAGGAGGAGGAGGAGGAGGAGGAGGAGGAGGAAGAGGAGGAGGAGGAGGAGGAGGAGGAAGAGGAGGAGAAGGGGGAGGAGGAGGAGGAGGAGGAGGAGGAAGAGGAGGAGGAGGAAGAGGAGGAGAAGGGGGAGGAGGAGGAAGAGGAGGAGGAGGAGTAGAAGAAGAGGAAGAGGAGGAAGAGGAGGAGGAAGGGGGAGGAAGAGGAAGAGGAAGAGGAGGAGGAAGAGGAGGAGAAAGAGGAGAAAGAGGAGGAGGAGAGAGGATTATAAAGTATTTCTCTTCTAAGATTTTTTTTGTAGTTTGTTGAAAATGTTTTTATGTTAAATGATTTTATTGTGAAAGGTCGTCGTTGCTTTTCCTGGGTTTTGTCTGTAAGTGTGACGAGCTTAAAGAAGCGACGTACTCTTCTTGTCCTCCGGAGCTCCTGATTGGCCCTTGGCTGGAGATGAAAGAGAACAAAGAGAACCATGAGAACCTGCAGGTTCTGCTCAGAACGTTTGACAGTCGAGAGTCGAGTTACTTTGTTCTGACGATCGAGAACGTTTCTCCTCCTTCGACGTCACGTTTGATGTTCTGGAAGCTTCGAGACGACTTCTGAGTCTGAGCAGTGGACGTTCTGAAACACAAGTACCAGTACTACCCTGGAGGTACTGCAGACCGATACCAGTACTACCCTGGAGGTACTGCAGACCGATACCAGTACTACCCTGGAGGTACTGCAGACCGATACCAGTACTACCCTGAAGGTACTGCAGGCCGATACCAGTACTACCCTGGAGGTACTGCAGACCGATACCAGTACTACCCTGGAGGTACTGCATGCCGATACCAGTACTACCCTGGAGGTACTGCAGACCGATACCAGTACTACCCTGGAGGTACTGCATGCCGATACCAGTACTACCCTGGAGGTACTGCATGCCGATACCAGTACTACCCTGGAGGTACTGCATATGATACCAGTACTACCCTGGAGGTACTGCATACAAACACCAGTACTACCCTGGAGGTAGTACTGGTACTGCATACCGAGTACTGATATGTACCTGTCTTCTCACCTGTCCTCTCACCTGTCCTCTCACCTGTCCTCTCAGGTTTCCTCTCACCTGTCCTCTCACCTTTCCTCTCACCTGTCCTCTCAGGTTTCCTCTCACCTGTCCCCTCACCTGTCCTCTCACCTGTCCTCTCAGGTGTCCTCTCACCTGTCCTCTCACCTGTTCCCTCAGGTTTCCTCTCACCTGTCCTCTCACCTGTCCTCTCACCTTTCCTCTCACCTGTCCTCTCAGGTTTCCTCTCACCTGTCCCCTCACCTGTCCTCTCACCTGTCCTCTCAGGTGTCCTCTCACCTGTCCTCTCAGGTTTCCTCTCACCTGTCCCCTCACCTGTCCTCTCACCTGTCCTCTCAGGTTTCCTCTCAGGTTTCCTCTCACCTGTCCTCTCACCTGTCCTCTCAGGTTTCCGCTCACCTGTCCCCTCACCTGTCCTCTCACCTGTCCTCTCAGGTGTCCTCTCAGGTTTCCTCTCACCTGTCCTCTCACCTGTCCCCTCACCTGTCCTCTCAGGTTTCCTCTCACCTGTCCTCTCACCTTTCCTCTCACCTGTCCCCTCACCTGTCCTCTCAGGTTTCCGCTCACCTGTCCCCTCACCTGTCCTCTCACCTGTCCTCTCAGGTGTCCTCTCAGGTTTCCTCTCACCTGTCCTCTCACCTTTCCTCTCACCTGTCCTCTCAGGTTTCCTCTCACCTGTCCCCTCACCTGTCCTCTCACCTGTCCTCTCAGGTGTCCCCTCACCTGTCCTCTCACCTGTCCTCTCAGGTTTCCTCTCACCTGTCCCCTCACCTGTCCTCTCACCTGTCCTCTCAGGTGTCCTCTCAGGTTTCCTCTCACCTGTCCCCTCACCTGTCCTCTCACCTGTCCTCTCAGGTTTCCTCTCACCTGTCCCCTCACCTGTCCTCTCACCTGTCCTCTCAGGTTTCCTCTCACCTGTCCCCTCACCTGTCCTCTCACCTGTCCTCTCAGGTGTCCTCTCAGGTTTCCTCTTCGGTCGCTCAGCTGCAGCCTCTGATGTGACGACAAGCGTCCACGTTAGAACAATCAGCAGAACGTTTTAGCTTTAGCTTTAGCTTTAGCTTCAGCTTTAGCTTCAGCTTTAGCAGACGAGTGTTAGTTTTACCTTTCTTCTGTGCCGCTTTGCTTCTGGCCTTCACTGGTTTCTCTTCATGGAAAAAAGGATGTAAACAACATGTAAACAACACGTAAACAACACGTAAACAGCATGTAAACAACAAGTAAACAACATGTTGACATGACGTGGTGTTCAGCAGCCGGAACGACGGATCATTTTTTTCACCTTTGGTCGTCACTGCAGCACTTTTCTGTTTCTTCACAGCCGATTCTGTAAGAAATGAAAACGTCGACGCGTCGCCATGGCGACAGGATCAAACGTCATTCAACTTCCTGCAGGAGCAACATGTGTGGGGGTTTATCGCCCTCTAGTGGCTGCTGCAGTTCTACCAGGACAACAAACCCGCGATTGTGTCCATTAGCCCCGCCCCAGACCGTGTCCATTAGCCCCGCCCCTAACTGTGTCCATTAGCACCACCCCTTGATTGTGTCCATTAGCACCACCCCTTGATTGTGTACACTAGCCCCGCCCCTGACCGTGTTCATTAGCCCCGCCCCTGACCGTGTCCATTAGCCCCACCCCTTGATTGTGTCCATTAGCTCCGCCCCTTGAATGTGTCCACTAGCTCCGCCCCTGACTGTGTCCATTAGCCCCGCCTCTGATTGTGTCCATTAGCTCCGCCCCTTGAATGTGTCCATTAGCCCCGCCCCTGACCGTGTCCATTAGCCCCGCCCCTAACTGTGTCCATTAGCCCCACCCCTTGATTGTGTCCATTAGCTCCGCCCCTTGAATGTGTCCATTAGCCCCGCCCCTGACTGTGTCCATTAGCCCCGCCTCTGATTGTGTCCATTAGCCCCGCCTCTTGATTGTGTCCATTAGCCCCGCCCCTGACCGTGTCCATTAGCCCCGCCCCAGACCGTGTCCATTAGCCCCGCCCCTAACTGTGTCCATTAGCCCCACCCCTTGATTGTGTCCATTAGCTCCGCCCCTTGAATGTGTCCACTAGCTCCGCCCCTGACTGTGCTTGCTTGTCTCATTAGCTCCACCCCAATGGTCATTTTTAGCCCCGCCTCTTGATTGTGTCCTTTAGCTCCGCCCCAAATGTGTCCTCTAGCCTCATTAGCCCCGCCTCCTTGCCTAGTACAGAAGAAGAATCCACTCCACCTTTCTTTGCAGCTGCAGCTTTGCTTTTCTTGTCTTTCGGCGACGCAGCAGCTGGAAAACAGAAGCGACGTTACGTTTCAGTTCAACGTCCGACGACAAAGAAAACAGAACTTCCTGTGAACGTGAAGGACCTTTCTTTGCTCCGCCTTTAGCCTCCGGCGCTGACGGAGGAACGCAGGAAGTAAAGTCAAACACACGAGTTCCTGTTCTGTTCTCGACGACCTTCTGGAGCGACGAGGCGGTTCCTTACCTTCCTCCGACCCCGCGGCTCCGCGTTTCCTCTTCGGAGCTGCAAGCAAACAGGTCAGCTTTCGTTAGCCGCCGCGGTGGAAGGACGAAATGTTAGCATAGCTATGTTAGCATAGCTACATTAGCATAGCTACGTTAGCGTAGCTACGTTAGCATAGCTTACCTTTCTTTTGGGAGGCAGCCGTCACGTCTTCCTCCACAGCCTCCGGTTCTTAAAGGACAAACATGATTTTACACTTTCAACCAAACAAACTTTCATCCATCCATCATCCATCCATCCATCCATCATCCATCCATCCATCCATCATCCATCCATCCAACATCCATCCATCCATCATCCATCCATCCATCCAACATCCATCCATCCATCATCCATCCATCCAACATCCATCCATCCATCCATCCATCATCCATCCATCCAACATCCATCAATCCATCATCCATCCATCCATCATCCATCCATCCATCCACCCATCCATCATCCATCCATCCAACATCCATCAATCCATCATCCATCCATCCATCATCCATCCATCCATCCATCATCCATCCATCCATCATCCATCCATCCATCCATCATCCATCCATCCATCATCCATCCATCCATCCATGCCTTCATTTATTGATTTTTTCAATTAATTAATTAAATGGTAAATTAATAAATAAATCATAATTTAAATTGAATTAATTATTATTTTTTGTACGTTTATTTGTATATGTATTTCAGTATAATATATATATAATAATAATAATAATATATAACAATCTATTTAATTTGTTAATGCAATTTTTTATGTTAATTTAATTTCTTACATTTTTAAATTATTTGTACGCGTATTTCAGTATGATATAATGATAATAATAATAATAATAATAATAATAATAATAATATATAACATTAATTGATGAAGGTTTTGATCTAAAACTGTCCAAAGAGATTTATTTCATCCTGGTTGAAGTTGAAGCTGAGTGATTTCTCTTAATGTGGCGGGTGTGTAGCTTCCTGTTAACCCCTCCTCCTCACCCTGAGCAGTGGGAGGAGCTTCAGGGGGGGCAGTGGGAGGAGCTTCAGGGGGAGCAGTGGGAGGAGCTTCAGGGGGAGTAGTGGGAGGAGCTGCAGGATCCGGCCTCGGGGCCTCGGGTCTCTCTGGAGCTGCTTCCTGTCCCGCGGCGTCGGGCTGAACCGGAGCCGCCGGCGGTGGCGGCGGCGGCGGCGGCGCCATCATGGGCTGCATCAGGTACGGCTGATACTGGGCGTACATGGGCGGCGGCTGCTGTGGGTAGAGAGGCGGCGGGGGCGGGGCTCCGGGCTGCACCGGGTGAGCCGTCAGAACCGGGGCCGACGGCGCTGGAGGCGAACGGAGAGGGGAAAGCGTCTCGTGTTACGGGTTGCCGTGGAAACGGGCCTGAGGAGGGGACCGGGTGGCGGTACCTGACAGGGTCGGGGGAGGGTAGGGGTTGTCCGTGACGACGTGGTGAACTGCGGGAGGGAAACGGAGGGGCGGCGGTCAGGGTCCACGTCCCGACAGCGAGACGCCACGTTAGCGGCGGCGACTCACCGTACCATCCCGGCGGCGACGGGCAGTAGACCGGCGCCGGTCTGCAGGGACCCACCGCTGCACCACAGGAGGACGTACAGTAATCAGAGTGTTAATGACGCTACCGAGTTAGCCGCTAGCTCCGTACTTAGCTTCCTTTAAAACGTCTTTTTAAATCTCTCGTTTCATCCCAACTCCTCCAGCCTGCCGGTAGCTTTAGCTTTAGCTTTAGCATTTTCTAAATCTAGTTTCTCCTCCTCGCTATCGTTCTGCGTAAAAGAGGCCGCTGTTCGCTTTAGCATTAGCTTTAGCATTAGCTAACGTGGACCTTTGCGCAGACTCCCTGAAACGGTTGTTTTTTCTCTTTGTCCCCTGAACTCGTCGCACCGGAGTCGTTCTGATCGCTAAAAACAATTATCCACGTTGCCGCCGAATTAGCGCAGTGCTAGCATTAGCATTTTCTAAAGTGGCTTTCTCGCCTGTTAGCGGTAGGAGAGCAGCTTCGTTAGCTTCGTTAGCCCGTCGCCTCGACGGGTTGAGTCGTTTTGGTATTTGTTTGTTTGGTAATTTTTTGTAAACCTCAAGACTTCCGGGACTAAAAACGATCTCGGCTTAACGAGAACAATCAATGTAAAATTTCAGCATTTTTAACTTTGTGGAACGAGTTTTTGAAAGTGATGAAAAAGTTGTTCTACCTTCTGGGTCAGATTCTGTCGCCACTTCTGGTTTCTTGGTTTCCGTCTCTCCCGGTCGGGACGTTCTGCTTTTGTCCTCTTTGTCTTTCTTTGCTTTTTGGGCGAGAACAAAAATCATTAGTTGTCATGACGACAGATTTCCTGCGTCGCAGTGAGGGAACGGTGGAACCGGTGGAACCATCCTTCTGAGGAATGGAGGAACCGGTGTAACCGTACCTCTGAGGAATGGAGGAACTGTACCTCCGAGGAACGGGGGAACCAGAGGAACCGTACCTTTGAGGAATGGAGGAACTGGTGGAACCGTACCTTTGAGGAATGGAGGAACTGGTGGAACCGTACCTTTCAGGAATGGAGGAACCGGTGGAACCGTACATCTGAGGAATGGAGGAACTGGTGGAACCGTACCTTTGAGGAATGGAGGAACCGTACCTTTGAAGAATGGAGGAACCGGTGGAACCGTACCTTTGAGGAATGGAGGAACCGATGGAACCGTACCTTTGCGGAATGGAGGAACCGTACCTTTGAGGAATGGAGGAACCGATGGAACCGTACCTTTGAGGAATGGAGGAACCGCACCTTTGAGGAATGGAGGAACCGATCGAACCGTACCTCTGAGGAATGGAGGAACCGTACCTTTGAGGAATGGAGGAACCGGTGGAACCATACCTTTGAGGAATGGAGGAACCGGTGGAACCGTACCTTTGAGGAATGGAGGAACTGGTGGAACCGTACCTTTGAGGAATGGAGGAACCGGTGGAACCGTGCCTCTGAGGAACGGAGGGAACCTGCGGATGCGTCGGGCTTTGGGCAGCAGGGCGGTGAAGCGGGGAAGAGCTGCGTTCACAGGAAGGAGGGAATCGGTGAGGAGGTCTGGAGCCGCTGCAGCTCGGGGGACACTTACCCTGTCTTCTGGGTTTGTCCTCTGGGGACGCTGCGTCTCGCACTGCAGAGAGACAGACAATCCTCAGTCAACACGACTTCTTAGGACGCACCGATACCGATTCCAGTATCGGGTCCAGTACCAACACTGGCACTGGGTCCGATGACAGTACCGGTATCCTGTCCGATACTGATTCCAGATATCGGTCCGATGCTGATTCAAGTATCGGTCCGATGCTGATTCAAGTATCGGTCCAATGCTGATTCAAGTATCGGTCTGATACTGATTCAAGTATCGGTCCAATGCTGATTCAAGTATCAGTCTGATGCTGATTCAAGTATCGGTCCAATGCTGATTCAAGTATCGGTCTGATACTGATTCAAGTATCGGTCCGATGCTGATTTAAGTATCGGTCCGATACTGATTCAAGTGTCGGTCCGATGCTGATTCAAGTATCGGTCCGATGCTGATTCAAGTATCGGTCCGATGCTGATTCCAGTATCGGTCCGATGCTGATTCCAGTAAGTACCGGTATCGACTTTGATACCTGTATTGGTATCAGGTCTAATATCGATTCCAGTATTGGATCCAATACGGGAATCGATATCAAGCCTGATATTGGTATTGTGTCCGATACTGCATAAAGAACTGGTATTCAGAAAAAGAAAGTAAACCTGGAGAGTACTTCACCTTTTTTCCTCCTGACGGCTGAAACTCTCCGCGGAACGTCTGAAAGAACCGACAGGCCAGAGTGAAAACTGCAGGAACCATCCAGGTACCACAGTACTACACTATACTACTCTACACTATACTACTCTACACACTACTACACAATACTACACAATACTACACTACACAATGCTACATACTACTACACAATACTACACAATACTACACTACACAATACTACATACTACTACACAATACTACTCTACACAATACTACACTACACAATACTACACTACACTACTCTACACAATACTACACAATACTACTCTACACAATACTACACTACACAATGCTACACAATACTAAACTACACACTACTACACAATACTACACAATACTACACTACACAATACTACATACTACTACACAATACTACTCTACACAATACTACACTACACAATACTACACTACACTACTCTACACAATACTACACAATACTACACACTACTACACAATACTACTCTACACAATACTACACTACACCATGCTACACAATACTACACTACACAATACTACTCTACACAATACTACACTACACAATACTACACACTACTACACAATACTACTCTACACAATACTACACTACACAATACTACACTATACTACAAAATACCACACTACATAATGCTACACTATACTACAAAAACTATACTACACAATACTACACAATACTACACTACACTATACTACAAAATACTACACTACATAATACTACACAATGCTACACTACACTATACTACACAATACTACACTACATAATACTACACTATACTACAAAATACCACACTACATGATGCTACACTATACTACAAAAAACTATTCTACACAATACTACACAATACTACACTACACTATACTACAAAATACTACACTACATAATACTACACAATACTACACTACACTATACTGCACAATACTACACTACATAATGCTACACTATACTACAAAAAACTATACTACACAATACTACACAATACTACACTACACTATACTACAAAATACTACAAAATACTACACTACATAATACTACACAATACTACACAATACTACACTACATAATACTACACTATACTACAAAATACCACACTACATAATGCTACACTATACTACAAAAAACTATACTACACAATACTACACTACACTATACTACAAAATACTACACTACATAATACTACACTATACTACAAAATACCACACTACATAATGCTACACTATACTACAAAAAACTATACTACACAATACTACACAATACTACACTACACTATACTACACAATACTACACTACATAATACTACACTATACTACAAAATACCACACTACATAATGCTACACTATACTACAAAAAACTATACTACACAATACTACACTACACTATACTACAAAATACTACACTACATAATACTACACTATACTACAAAATACCACACTACATAATGCTACACTATACTACAAAAAACTATACTACACAATACTACACAATACTACACTACACTATACTACAAAATACTACAAAATACTACACTACATAATACTACACAATACTACACTACACTATACTACACAATACTACACTACATAATACTACACTATACTACAAAATACCACACTACATAATGCTACACTATACCGCAAAAAACTATACTACACAATACTACACTACACTATACTACAAAATACTACACTACATAATACTACACTATACTACAAAATACCACACTACATAATGCTACACTATACTACAAAAAACTATACTACACAATACTACACAATACTACACTACACTATACTACAAAATACTACAAAATACTACACTACATAATACTACACAATACTACACAATACTACACTACACTATACTACACAATACTACACTACATAATGCTACACTATACTACAAAAAACTATACTACACAATACTACACTACACTATACTACAAAATACTACACTACATAATACTACACAATACTACACAATACTACACTACACTATACTACAAAATACTACACTACATAATACTACACTAACCTGTAGGGGGGGTATTACCTGTAGGGGGGGGTATTACCTGTAGGGGGGGGGGGGTATTACCTGTAGGGGGGTTATTACCTGTAGGGGGGGGGGTATTACCTGTAGGGGGGGGTATTACCTGTAGGGGGGGTATTACCTGTAGGGGGGGGGGGTATTACCTGCAGGGGGGGGGGGGGGGGGGGGTATTACCTGCAGGGGCACTTCTGGAGTTCCAACAGGGACAAACTGTAAACAAAGTAGAAACGGATCAAAAAAGTTTTGTGAGAAACGACAAACAACCAAACTTTCTTGGTTCTTACCTGCAGGGTCACTCTTCATCACCTCCTCCTCCTCTTCCTCCTCCTCCTCTTCCTCAGACGCTGGTGTGACCACCGAGGCCTTCTCCTCCTCATCCTCGTCTTCATCGTAGTCTTCTTTGTTGTCTTCGGCTTCGTCTACGGTCAGCCTGAGCTCCTCTTCCTCTTCCTCCTCTTCCTCCTCTTCATCCTCCTCTTCTTCTTCTTCGGCATTGTCTACGGTCAGCCTGAGCTCCTCTTCCTCCTCCTCCTCTTCCTCCTCCTCCTCTTCCTCAGCAGCAGCAGGAGTGTCTGTGTGTAAAAACCATCTTCACCTCCAGACGTCACTTCACGCTTTGTGTTTGAGGAGCAGGACTCACCTTCCTCCTCCCCCTCCTCTTCCTCCCCCTCCTCTTCCTCTCCCTCCTCTTCCTCCTCCTCCACTGCTCCTTCCTCCTCCTCCTCCTCCTCCTCAGTCTTTGCTGCCTCCTGCTGGATCTCTCCCGCCGCTGCGGCTGTGAAAGTCAAAGATCAGTGTCTGAATTGAGGCCCCGTTTCCACGGCGACGGGTCAAAACAAAAGTTTCACAAAACAACGTTCGCGAAAACGACGACGCCCGTTTCCACGGAAACGTCAGACACCGCGGGAGCGCGGGGACGTCCCAGTGGACAGACGCACGAATGAACGAAGGGAAAGAGCTTTTACCTTTACCTGCCAGGATGATGTCATCAACACCCTCCTCTTCCTCCTCCTCCTCTTCCTCCTCGCCGAGCAGCTCCGCCGTCAGTTGGTCTTCCTCGCCGGCGAGTTCGATCCTGTCCAGCTCGTCTTCGTCGAAGGTGAACTCCAGGGAGCTCGTGTCCAGGAAGTCTTCGTCGTCTTCGTCGTCGTCTTCGTCATCATCATCTTCATCTTCGTCGTCACCGGAGACCGTCTCACCGAGCGACTCTTCGTCAGACGTCGGACCGTCGTCTTCGTCGGCCAGGACTCCGCTGTCCGTGCTCTCAAAGGGAGGAAGCTCCACCTCCTCTTCCTCCTCTTCCTCTTCATCATCATCTTCATCACGGACGTCCTCCTCGATGACGTCGTCCGGTTTGTCTTCGTCTCTGTCGAAGTCGCTGCCGAAGTCGTCGTCCTCGTCCTCGTCCTCGTCTTCGTCCTCGTCTTCGTCGTCTGCAAAGCGCTCAGAGGACGCCGCCGAGACGTCCCATTGGTCCAGATCTTCATCATCATCTTCGTCAGTGTCCAGAGCAGCCTTCTCCTCTTCCTCCTCATCTTCATCGTCCACGGCGGCCAGGGGAGGGAGTTCTTCCTCCTTCTCCTCTTCCTCCTCATCTTCATCGTCCACAGCAGCCAGAGGAGGGAGCTCTTCCTCCTTCTCCTCTTCCTCTTCATCTTCATCGTCCACAGCAGCCAGGGGAGGGAGTTCTTCCTCCTTCTCCTCTTCCTCTTCATCTTCATCGTCCACAGCGGCCAGAGGAGGGAGCTCTTCCTCCTTCTCCTCCTCTTCCTCCTCATCTTCATCTTCATCGTCCACGGCGGCCAGAGGAGGGAGCTCTTCCTCCTTCTCCTCCTCTTCCTCCTCTTCCTCACTGACGGCGGACACAGGAGGAAGATCTTCAGTGTCGGACGTCACAACGTCTTCATCATCATCATCATCATCATCATCATCTTCATCCTCCCCCTCGTCTTCCTCGCTGGACGTCAGCGCCATGTCGGCGAGGTCAGACGAGTCTTCGTCAAGCTCGTCTTCGTCGCTGGTCGTGACGTCGGAGGCGGGTTCAGGAGAAGCCTCTTCCTCATCTTCCTCATCTTCATCCTCTTCATCGTCAGCGACCGCTCCTTCCTCAGGAGACACCTCCTCCTCCTCCTCCTCATCCTCCTTCTCTTCCTCTACTATCTGTTGTTTCAGGTCATCTTCATCTTCATCTTCATCATCATCAACCTCTGCTGATGCTAGTTCAGGTTCCTCCTCATCCTCCTCTTCATCAGCAGCTGCTTCAGCTCCTTCCTCCTCCTCCTCTTCCTCAGCTCCGCCTGCTTCCTCCTCCTCCTCCTCCTCCTCCTTTTCTTCTTCATCGACAACAGCTGTTGGCTCCTCCTCGTCTTCCTCAACTTCTCCAGCTTCCTCCTCTTCCTCATCTTCGACAGCAGTTGTTGCGTCATCCTCCTCTTCCTCCGCTTCTTCCTCCTCCTCTTCCTCCTCCTCCTCTTCCTCATCTTCGACAGCAGTTGTTGCGTCATCCTCCTCTTCCTCTGCTTCTTCCTCCTCCACCCCTCCAGCCTCCTCCTCGTCATCATCGTCTTCCTCATCCTCAACAACAGCTGTTTCATCCTCTTCCTCCTCTTCCTCCTCTTCCTCCTCATCCTCCTCTTCCTCCTCTTCCTCCTCTTCCTCCTCATCTTCATACTCATATTCATCTTCATACTCCTCCTCATCATACTCTTCTTCCTCTTCCTCTTCGTCCCCCTCCTCCTCTTCTTCCTCTTCCTCCTCCTCCTCCTCCTCCTCCTCCTCTTCTTCCCCCTGCTCTTCCTCCTCCTCCTCTTCCTCCACCACCTCTATAGCAGGTGTCTTGGTGTTCATCCCAACGACTGCAGCAAACAATGAAACAAACGTTAGAAACAAACTCGTTAGGAACCGTTTCAACTCGTTAGGAACCGTTTTAACTCGTTAGGAACCGTTTCAACTAGTTAGGAATCGTTTCAACTCGTTAGGAACCGTTTTAACTCGTTAGGAACCGTTTTAACTCGTTAGGAACCGTTTTAACTCGTTAGGAACCGTTTTAACTAGTTAGGAATCGTTTCAACTCGTTAGGAACCGTTTTAACTCGTTAGGAACCGTTTTAACTCGTTAGGAACCGTTTTCATATCGTTGGGAACCGTTTCAACTCGTTGGGAACCGTTTCAACTCGTTAGGAACCGTTTCAACTCATTAGGAACCGTTTCAACTCGTTAGGAACCGTTTCAACTCGTTAGGAACCGTTTCAACTCGTTAGGAACCGTTTCAACTCGTTAGGAACCGTTTTAACTCGTTAGGAACCGTTTCAACTCGTTGGGAACCGTTTCAACTCGTTGGGAACCGCTTTAACTCGTTAGGAATCGTTTCAACTCGTTAGAAACCATTTCAACTCGTTAGGAACCGTCACGAAGGCGTCTGGTTTCCATCGTTCGCCCCAGAGGTTCGGGAAGAGAGAGAAACGCACCTTTACTCCGAGATGGAAGAAACTCTCCTGGAAAGAACAGAAGAAAAAACACCTGGAGATTAATGCTACCATAGAAGAAGAAACAGTCTGGAGAAGTTTACTGAAACGTGTGAGCCCCGCAGCTCGTTAGCATGTAGCATCACTACTGTGTGAGACCCGCAGCTCGTTAGCATGTAGCATCACCACTGTGTGAGCCCCGCAGCTCGTTAGCATGTAGCATCACTACTGTGTGAGCCCCGCAGCTCGTTAGCATGTAGCATCACTACTGTGTGAGACCCGCAGCTCTTTAGCATGAAGCATCACTACTGTGTGAGCCTGGAAGCTCGTTAGCATGTAGCATCACTACTGTGTGAGCCCCGCAGTTCGTTAGCATGTAGCATCGCTACTGTGTGAGACCCGCAGCTCGTTACCATGTAGCATCACTACTGTGTGAGCCTGGAAGCTCACTAGCATGTAGCATCACAACTGTGTGAGCCTGGAAGTTCGTTAGCATGTAGCATCACTACTGTGTGAGCCCCGCAGCTCGTTAGCATGTAGCATCACTACTGTGTGAGCCTGGAAGTTCGTTAGCATTTAGCATCACTACTGTGTGAGCCCCGCAGCTCGTTAGCATGTAGCATCACTACTATGTGAGCCTGGAAGCTCGTCAGCATGTAGCATCGTGACTGTGTGAGACCCGCAGCTCGTTAGCATGTAGCATCGCTACTGTGTGAGACCCGCAGCTCGTTACCATGTAGCATCACTACTGTGTGAGCCTGGAAGCTCACTAGCATGTAGCATCACGACTGTGTGAGCCTGGAAGTTCGTTAGCATGTAGCATCACTACTATGTGAGCCCCGCAGCTCGTTAGCATGTAGCATCACTACTATGTGAGCCCCGCAGCTCGTTAGCATGTAGCATCACTACTGTGTGAGACCCGCAGCTCGTTACCATGTAGCATCACTACTGTGTGAGCCTGGAAGCTCACTAGCATGTAGCATCACAACTGTGTGAGCCTGGAAGTTCGTTAGCATGTAGCATCACTACTATCTGAGCCCCGCAGCTCGCTAGCATGAAGCATCGCGACTGTGTGAGCCTGGAAGTTCGTTAGCATTTAGCATCACTACTGTGTGAGCCCCGCAGCTCGTTAGCATGTAGCATCACTACTGTGTGAGACCCGCAGCTCGCTAGCATGAAGCATCGCGACTGTGTGAGCCTGGAAGTTCGTTAGCATTTAGCATCACTATTGTGTGAGCCCCGCAGCTCGTTAGCATGTAGCATCACTACTGTGTGAGACCCGCAGCTCGTTAGCATGTAGCATGGCGACTGTAGAAACCTGACAGTGAAAAGGAAGTGAACAACACGGACCTTTCTTTCTCACTGCGTACAGACTCCCTGCAGAGGAAGACAGACGGGAAACGTTAGTGGTGAAACATTCCGTCGGCGGCTTGAGGGACTTTCTGTCTCCGTCCACCTTCGTCGTCCTCGGGAGCGACCAGCCTCGCAGCAAACTTCAGCACGGCGGCGACGACGTTGGACGACTCCTCCACGGCGTCGTTGACCGCCTTCAGCGGGTCCGAGCCGATCCGGGTCAGGCCTCCTGGGGAGTCACGGGTCTCATTATTTCTCCGGGAAAAAAACCCCAACGAGTCGAGTCTCGGTGAAAAAAAAAACAAGTCGTCAAACTCCGACGTCGTTTCAAATCGTTTCAGCCGAGAAAAGAAACAGATGCAGGAAGTTAAACTGAGAAGGGCGACTGGAAGATTCTCACAGGAAGAGTTGGCATCGTTTCGGGATGAGAGACGCGCCGATACCGTCGTTTTAGAGTATGAGTACCAGCCTTTAGCTACTTGCTGATGCCGAGTACCGATACAAGTACTAGCTAAATGCTATTAAGTCTGATTCATACTACAAACAAGACACGAAGGCTATATGCTACCGTGAACCTCCAATAGTCTCTGTGCTGCGTCGCCTCCGCCAGCCTCACGAGCTACAGTAGCTTAGCATGTAGCATCACTGGTGTGTGAGTCATAAAACTCTTTAGCATGTAGCATCGCTAGCATCTGAGCCTGAAACTCTTTAGCATGTAGCATGTACCTTGGACTTGATGCAGAGTAGATAAACTACTGAGCTACATCAGGCTAACTCTGCTGGTGATGAAGTTGCTGGTGATGAAGTTGCAGGTGATGAAGTTGCAGGTGATGAAGTTGCAGGTGATGAAGTTGCAGGTGATGAAGTTGCTGGCCTTGTACCAACTATCTTCCTCCTCTCGATATTTCGTCACAACATAATTTACACTTGGTTTTACTTTTCTCGTTCTCATTAATTTCAAAGAATCTGTAAACCTCAACGTCACTCGTCTTTCATCTTTCATCTTTCATGAGTAGGACTGCCCCATCTTGGTATTGGTACCGGTATCGGCATCAGTATCGGTGCGTCCCCAGCTGGACATGGCGTCCCCACCCTTCAGTTTAACCGCCATAAACATTCGTCATTCGTTAAGCTCCTGAAAACCTGACAGACCCTCGTTCATCAGGATTGATTCTTGCTTTTATTTTTCAAGGCGGCAAAAAGCCACTTTGACATCAAAGAACTTGTCTTCAAATGTTGTTTTCATGTTGGCCTGATGAAAGAGGGTCGGAGTTTCCAGTGTAAAAATGAATCATTTCAACAAACGACGTTCCGACACTCCAGTGCAACAAAATACACAATCGGAGAAAATCACACGGAAACCAAGATAAACACCGGTAGAACAGTCGGAGTGTCAGGCTGCGTTCAAGATCCTGCAAAAGGTTCAGAGGAGCTCGAGTCGTCGTTCTAGACCTACACTCGGTAGAGCACAGTATTAACTAGAGCTACACTCGGTAGAGCACAGTATTAACTAGAGCTACACTCGGTAGAACACAGTATTAACTAGAGCTACACTAGGTAGAGCATAGTTTTAACCAGAGCTACACTTGGTAGAGCATAGTTTTAACCAGAGCTACACTTGGTAGAACATAGTTTTCACTAGAGCCACACTCGGTAGAGCATAGTTTTAACTAGCGCTACACTCGGTAGAACATATTTTAACTAGAGCTACACTATGTAGAGCACAGTATTTATGAGAGCTACACTCGGTAGAACAAAGTTTAAACTAGAACTACAATCGGTAGAGCACAGTATTAACTAGAGCTACACTTGGTAGAACATAGTATTAACTAGAGCTACACTACGTATAGCACAGTATAACTAGAGCTACACTCAGTAGATCACAGTTTTAACAAGAGCTACACTCGGCAGAGCGCAGACCTTCGCCAACGCCGCATTCGTTTGCGGAACCGAGTGAGCATCACTAGCATGACAGCCGTTAGCTCGTACACTGAGCGTCAGGGATTTATTTGTTAGCCGTTAGCGGCTAACGTCCCAAGGAGCCAAAGAGTCAGAGGATTTGCACCTTAAATAAACGACAGTCGATCACGTCGAGCTCAACTGAAGCTCTGCAGACGGTTCAGAACAACTCTTGTTTCACATATTGGAACGTTTTTGTTTTTGACTGAACGATGCATCAACAAACACTTTGAAGTTTTCTCTCTTCTGTTCAGGACAGGAGCTTCTGAGAACCTTTGACTCGTTTCAGGTAGATTCTCTCGTCTTCGACAGAAACGACACCAGCAGGTGGTGGAGGACGAGTCTTGATGTCGTCAGGTGGTGGATGGAGGTGTGGCCGACCTGAAGAGGACAGATGAAGACTCGTGTTCCACCACCAGACGACATCAAGACTCGTGTTCCACCACCAGACGACATCAAGACTCGTGTTCCACCACCAGACGATATCAAGACTCGTCCTCCACCACCAGACGACATCAAGACTCGTCCTCCACCACCAGACGACATCAAGACTCGTGTTCCACCACCAGGCGACATCAAGACTCGTCTTCCACCACCAGACGACATCAAGACTCGTCCTCCACCACCAGACGACATCAAGACTCGTGTTCCACCACCAGACGACATCAAGACTCGTGTTCCACCACCAGACGACATCAAGACTCGTCCTCCACCACCAGACGACATCAAGACTCGTGTTCCACCACCAGACGATATCAAGACTCGTCCTCCACCACCTGACGACATCAAGACTCGTCCTCCAACACCTGACGATATCAAGACTCTTCCTCCACCGCCAGGCGACATCAAGACTCGTCCGCCACCACCAGACGACATCAAGACTCGTCCTCCACCGCCAGACGACATCAAGACTCGTCCTCCACCGCCAGACGACATCAAGACTCGTCCTCCACCACCAGACGACATCAAGACTCGTCCTCCACCCCCAGACGACATCAAGACTCGTCCTCCACCACCAGACGACATCAAGACTCGTCCTCCACCACCAGACGACATCAAGACTCGTGTTCCACCACCAGACGACATCAAGACTCGTCCTCCACCACCAGACGACATCAAGACTCGTCCGCCACCACCAGACGACATCAAGACTCGTGTTCCACCACCAGACGATATCAAGACTCGTCCTCCACCACCAGACGATATCAAGACTCGTCCTCCACCACCTGACGACATCAAGACTCGTCCTCCAACACCTGACGATATCAAGACTCTTCCTCCACCGCCAGACGACATCAAGACTCGTCTTCCACCACCAGACGACATCAAGACTCGTGTTCTACCACCAGACGACATCAAGACTCGTGTTCTACCACCAGACGACATTAAGACTCGTCCTCCACCACCAGACGACATCAAGACTCGTCCTCCACCACCAGACGACATCAAGACTCGTCTTCCACCACCAGACGACATCAAGACTCGTCCTCCACCACCAGACGACATCAAGACTCGTCCTCCACCACCAGACGACATCAAGACTCGTCTTCCACCACCAGACGACATCAAGACTCGTGTTCTACCACCAGACGACATCAAGACTCGTGTTCTACCACCAGACGACATCAAGACTCGTGTTCTACCACCAGACGACATCAAGACTCGTCCTCCACCACCAGACGACATCAAGACTCGTCCTCCACCACCAGACGACATTAAGACTCGTCCTCCACCACCAGACGACATCAAGACTCGTCCTCCACCACCAGACGATATAAAGACTCGTCTTCCACCACCTGCTGGTGTCGTTTCTGACGGAGACGAGAGAATCCGGTTGAAACGAGTCAAGGTTTTGTTGAAAAGCTCCACTGGCCTGAAGAGAAGAACAAACTCAAAGTAAAACAAAGATTCAAGAGAACCGACAAACTGTTGACGTCGGCCATGACAGTTTTGACGTCGGCCATGACAGTTTTGACGTCGGCCATGACAGTTTTGACGTCGGCCATGACAGTTTTGACGTCGGCCATGACAGTTTTGACGTCGGCCATGACAGTTTTAACCATGAAGCCAGTAGCTGACAGGAAACAGGAAGCAGCTCATGGTTGTACTTCCTGTCATGGGCCTGCTGGTTAGTAGCTGGTTAGTCGATTCCGGAGCCGCTAGTTAGTTTCTTGCCTCTACGGCCTGAATCCTTTAAAACCTTCCTGACGCCAGGAGGAGGATGACCTGGGGGGGCGATAGAGCAAAGGTCCAGATTATAGAGCATCTTCCTCCTCTAGTCCAGATTATAGAGCCTCTTCCTCCTCTAGTCCAGATTATAGAGCCTCTTCCGCCTCTAATCCGGATTCTAGAGCATCTTCCTCCTCTAGTCCAGATTATAGAGCATCTTCCTCCTCTAATCCAGATTATAGAGCATCTTCCTCCTCCAATCCAGATTATAGAGCATCTTTCTCCTCTAATCCAGATTATAGAGCATCTTCCTCCTCTAATCCAGATTATACAGCACCTTCCTCCTCTAACACCAGATTATAGAGCATCTTCCTCCTCTAAAATCAGATTATAGAACATCTTCCTCCTCTAATTCAGATCATAGAGCTTCTTCCGCCTCTAATCCAGATTATAGAGCATCTTCCTCCTTTATTCCAGAATATAGAGCATCTTCCTCCTCTAATCCAGATTATAGAGCATCTTCCTCCTCTAATCCAGATTATACAGCACCTTCCTCCTCTAACACCAGATTATAGAGCATCTTCCTCCTCTAAAATCAGATTATAGAACATCTTCCTCCTCTAATTCAGATCATAGAGCATCTTCCTCCTCTAGTCCAGATCATAGAGCATCTCCCTCCCCTCACACCAGATTATAGAGCATCTCCCTCCTCTAAAACCAGATTATAGAGCATCTTCCTCCTCCAATCCAGATTATAGAGCATCAGCAGTAGAGTCCCTTGCGTTACCTGAGATGGTTCTATAGTCCATCAGATCAAACATGATGACGAAGACGCAGGACCAGGTGAGGACGAGGGCCAGAACCAGGATCCAGGCGAGCGGCGAGCTGAAGGTGGAGGAAAGTTCCTCCGTGAAGGTTTTCTTGGCGCCGCGCGGCGCCGCGCCGGCGTCTCCGGTCTTACCGTCGATGACCATGGTGGTGGTGAGGGAGGAGCGCGCTGTGGGACAGGGACAGGGACAGGGGGAGACAGAGGGAACAAGGGGGGTCAGGGGGACAGGGGGGGGTCGGAGGGACAGGGGTCAGGGGGGACAGAGGGGACAGGGGGGACAGGGGGAGACAGAGGGAACAAGGGGGGTCAGGGGGACAGAGGGGGGGTCAGGGGGGACAGGGGGGGTCGGTGGGACAGGGGGACAGTGGGGACAGGGGGCAGGGGGACCGGGGGGACAGAGGGGACAGGGGGGGTCAGGGGTCCTGGAGAGTCTACAGTCTGAATCTTTCAGAAAACTTCAAAGAGTATTAATGTTTGAATAAAATAGAACCTTCTATTTATTTATTTTTGACAGGGAACCACATGCTCCCGCCGGAGGCTCCTGCTAGCGTCCACGCTAACACCTTTAGCCACGCTAACACCTTTAGCCATGCTAACACCTTTAGCCACGCTAACACCTTTAGCCCTCAGTGACACGTTAAACAACAAAACAAAAAGTGTTTGATTGAAAAAAATCCAAATCCACAAAAAACAAACAAAACAACAAAACAACAAAAAGTCAATAGAAGCTGGTCGTCTGCACATGCTCAGTAGAGACCGTCACAGGAAACTTCCTCCATCATGTCGTCACTCCCCGTCCATGTTCCCCTGGACTGGGCTTTTATTTTGACAATCACAATAATATTATTAATGTTCATAAGAATAATATAATATTTGTCACAATAATAACAATCCAACTTGGTACTTTTATTTTGACAGTCACAGTAATAACAATCCAACTTGGTACTTTTATTTTGACAGTCACTGTACTCTGGAGTTACTGTGGAGTTACTGTGGAGTTACTGTGGAGTTACTCTGGAGTTACTGTGGAGTTACTCTGGAGTTACTTTGGAGTTACTCTGGAGTTACTCTGGAGTTACACTGGAGTTACTGTGGAGTTACACTGGAGTTACTGTGGAGTTACTGTGGAGTTACTCTGGAGTTACTCTGGAGTTACTGTGGAGTTACTTTGGAGTTACTTTGGAGTTACTCTGGAGTTACACTGGAGTTACTGTGGAGTTACTGTGGAGTTACTCTGGAGTTACTGTGGAGTTACTCTGGAGTTACTCTGGAGTTACTCTGGAGTTACTGTGGAGTTACTGTGGAGTTACTGTGGAGTTACTCTGGAGTTACTTTGGAGTTACTTTGGAGTTACTCTGGAGTTACTCTGGAGTTACTCTGGAGTTACACTGGAGTTACTGTGGAGTTACTTTGGAGTTACTTTGGAGTTACTCTGGAGTTACTCTGGAGTTACACTGGAGTTACTGTGGAGTTACTCTGGAGTTACTGTGGAGTTACTCTGGAGTTACTCTGGAGTTACTGTGGAGTTACTTTGGAGTTACTTTGGAGTTACTCTGGAGTTACACTGGAGTTACTGTGGAGTTACTGTGGAGTTACTCTGGAGTTACTGTGGAGTTACTCTGGAGTTACTCTGGAGTTACTCTGGAGTTACTGTGGAGTTACTGTGGAGTTACTGTGGAGTTACTCTGGAGTTACTTTGGAGTTACTTTGGAGTTACTCTGGAGTTACTCTGGAGTTACTCTGGAGTTACTGTGGAGTTACTGTGGAGTTACTCTGGAGTTACTTTGGAGTTACTTTGGAGTTACTCTGGAGTTACTCTGGAGTTACTGTGGAGTTACTCTGGAGTTACTTTGGAGTTACTTTGGAGTTACTCTGGAGTTACTCTGGAGTTACTCTGGAGTTACTGTGGAGTTACTGTGGAGTTACTCTGGAGTTACTTTGGAGTTACTTTGGAGTTACTCTGGAGTTACTCTGGAGTTACTGTGGAGTTACTGTGGAGTTACTCTGGAGTTACTCTGGAGTTACTCTGGAGTTACTCTGGAGTTACTGTGGAGTTACTGTGGAGTTACTCTGGAGTTACTCTGGAGTTACTGTGGAGTTACTGTGGAGTTACTCTGGAGTTACTGTGGAGTTACTGTGGAGTTACTCTGGAGTTACTGTGGAGTTACTGTGGAGTTACTGTGGAGTTACTTTGGAGTTACATGAAGTGGAAAGTAACTTCAAACAGTAGCGGTTAGCGTCATTTTTAAGATCAATGACTGAATGTTCAATACTTCCTTCAGGGGTGGTGTGTGTGTGTGTGTGTGTGTGTGTGTGTGTGTGTGTGTGTGTGTGTGTGTGTGAGTGTGGAGGGGGGGGGGGGGGGGTGGACCCCCCCGGTGCCACCACAGATCCATGACAGCAGAATATTTTTAGTTCCTTCCAGTCGTGAACGAAGGAAGAAGAAAGAAAGTGAAGGAAACCGAAAACATCTCACACACACACACACACACACACACACACACACACACACACACACACACACACACACACACACACACACACACACACACACACACACACACACACACACACACACACACTGTTTACCTTCGGCGGCGCTCATCTCTTCTCTTTAATCCCAGTTTGGTTTTTAATCCCAGAGAGTTTTTGACACGACGCCTGAGAAGCTGCAGCCTCAACTGGACGCCTCGGTCTCCATCCTGGGGGGGGGGGTTGAGAGTTGCTCTGTGGGTGGGGGGGTGGGGGGGGGGGCGGGTGGCTGTAGGTTGGGGGGGTTGGTGGTCCAACTCTGGTCCCAGTGGACGAGGTTCAGGAGACGAGGTGGTCGCTGCCGGTGCCTCTGTGGCTAGTTAGAGCTGGACTGTAGATAGAGCAACCCCCCCATACCCCCCCCAGCCCCCCCCCATACCCCCCCTCCTCCCACGGACAGATTTAGATCAACGGAGGAGAAGGAGCGAAGATCAGGACTCAGGAGGGAAGTTTAGGGTTTGGGGTGATTCGGGGGGGGGAGGGGGGGGGTTGGGAGGGGGGGGGGGTGGTGGGGGGGGGGTCACCTCTGGCAGGGCTTTGATTTCACACCAAGAAACTTCCAGAAAAGCAGTAAACCTGAAAGTTGCTCCTCCGGGAGGTGGAGGAGCGACGGCGGAGTCTGATTACGGCCACATTCACACTGAGCTATTCTTAGAACCGGGGACGCTTCGCCTTTTTAGGCCAGAGGCGTGACCCCCCCCCCCCCCCCCGCCCCCTCCCCCCCACACACACACACACTCCAAACGTACGTAAAATTCATGTATTCTGTACAAATAAAAACAACAACTCAGCTGTTTTAACAGAATAATTTCCTGAACCTTAATTTTCCTGGTTTTAATTAATTCAACACATTAATCCGTCTGGATTATTTAGTTTGTGGAGGAAACGTGAGGATGTAGCTGCACTACCACCTGAGGCCACTAGGGGGCGCAGAGCAGGACCAAACAATCAAAGCAGGATGATCTGGAATTCTTTTATTTTTCTTTGTTCGTATTTCAATCCTTTGATGTGACCTTTGATCAGGTGATTCTCCATGAGGTTGTGGATCCTTGGTACCGTCTTCAGACTGGAGGGCGGCTCAAAGAACCATCAATTCTTCAGGTGCAGGTCCTCCTGGTTCAGATCCTCCTGGTTCAGGTCCTTCAGGTTCAGATCCTTCAGGTTCAGATCCTTCAGGTTCAGGTCCTCCTGGTTCAGGTCCTTCTGGTTCAGGTCCTTCAGGTTCAGGTCCCTCTGGTTCAGGTCCTCCTGCACTGACTGCAGGAACTGAACCACCACTGGACCCAGGTGGGTCATGAAGACCAGCATGCTGCTTCAGCTCTGCCACGCCCTCCTCCAGTGCTTTGATCTTCTTGTCCTTTTCTTCATTTTGACCTTGCAGAGTTTTAATCTCTTGGCCCAGGATCTTCTGCAGGAGCTGGACCTGGACCTGTTCCTTAAGCACCTGCTTCAGGAGCTGGACCTGGACGTGGACCAGATTCTGGACCAGGTTCTCAAGCACCCGCTGCTGCTCTGGTGAGAATCCCTGCTTCAGCTGGTTGAGGGCCTCGTTAAGGCCGGGTGACGTGTCCTTGAAGAAAACAGTGACGACAAACAAGGTAAACCAAACAGTCCAACCGTCTGCATCACAGCGACTGACAACCAGGAAGTGGGCGGAGCTTCATGAAGACAGTGTAGAACTTCAATGAATCGAAAAGATGGAAAATCCCAAAATGCAACAGAATAAATAGAAACAGGTGTGAAGAGTAGAAATTGTATTGTGCCTGCTGCCCTCTGCTGCCCTCTGCTGCCCTCTACTGCCCTCTACTGCCCTCTGCTGCCCTCTGCTGCCCTCTGCTGCTACCTGCTGCCCTCTGCTGCCCCCTGCTGCCCTCTGCTGCCCTCTGCTGCCCTCTGCTGCCCTCTACTGCCCTCTGCTGCCCTCTGCTGCCCTCTGCTGCCCTCTGCTGCTACCTGCTGCCCTCTGCTGCCCCCTGCTGCCCTCTGCTGCCCTCTGCTGCCCTCTGCTGCCCTCTGCTGCCCTCTACTGCCCTCTGCTGCCCTCTGCTGCCCTCTGCTGCTACCTGCTGCCCTCTACTGCCCTCTGCTGCCCTCTGCTGCTACCTGCTGCCCTCTGCTGCCCTCTGCTGCCCTCTGCTGCCCTCTGCTGCCCTCTACTGCCCTCTGCTGCCCTCTGCTGCCCTCTGCTGCCCTCTACTGCCCTCTGCTGCCCTCTGCTGCCCTCTGCTGCCCTCTGCTGCTACCTGCTGCCCTCTGCTGCCCTCTGCTGCCCTCTGCTGCCCCCTGCGGCCCTCTGCTGCCCCCTGCTGCCCCCTGCTGCCCTCTGCTGCCCCCTGCTGCCCTCTGCTGCCCCCTGCTGCCCTCTGCTGCCCTCTACTGCCCCCTGCTGTTTGTTCTGGAACTGTAACGGAAATAAACTGTTCATTCATTCATTAATTCAGAAGCAAATATCTGAATTGAACAAAAACGGTTTAATTTGATTTTTATGAATATTTTTTAGCGTAAAATCTTCATTTTACATCAGTTCCTAGTAATCCTGACTCCTCCTCCTCTTCCTCCTCTTCCTCCTCCTCCTCCTCGTTAGTTAGTTAATGATCACCAGCCTACCAGAAATACAGCAACACACACACACCCTGATCACTCCTGGTTCTCGCTCTCTCTCTCCCTGTCGTTTAGCCTCGATCGCCCAGGATGCCAAGAACACAGTGTATCTGGGAATGGAAGCAAAGGAAGACCTTGACTACGACCACCAGGTGTGTGTGTGTGTGTGTGTGTGTGTGTGTGTGTGTGTGTGTGTGTGTGTGTGTGTGTGTGTGTGTGTGTGTGTGTGTGTGTGTGTGTGTGTGTGTGTGTGTGTGTGTGTGTGTGTCAGTCAATAAGAAGGTCCAATGTGTTCTATGATGTCGGTTCCCCCTCTCTGGTCCAGGTCTTCGATGTGTGTTGGGATCCGTTCCATCAGAACCGTCTGGTGAGCTGCGGCGTCAAACACATCAAGGTAAGCAGGGAGAGCAGGGTGAAACTCTCTGGGTGGAGGGAGAGCAGGGTGAAACTCTCTGGGTGGAGAGAGAGCAGGGTAAAACTGTCTGGGTGGAGGGAGAGCAGGGTGAAACTCTCTGGGTGGAGGGAGAGCAGGGTGAAACTCTCTGGGTGGAGGGAGAGCAGGGTGAAACTCTCTGGGTGGAGGGAGAGCAGGGTGAAACTCTCTGGGTGGAGGGAGAGCAGGGTGAAACTCTCTGGGTGGAGGGAGAGCGGGGTGAAACTCTCTGGGTGGAGGGAGAGCGGGGTGAAACTCTCTGGGTGGAGGGAGAGCGGGGTGAAACTCTCTGGGTGGAGGGAGAGCAGGGTGAAACTGTCTGGGTGGAGGGAGAGCAGGGTGAAACTCTCTGGGTGGAGGGAGAGCGGGGTGAAACTGTCTGGGTGGAGGGAGAGCGGGGTAAAACTGTCTGGGTGGAGGGAGAGCGGGGTAAAACTGTGTGGGTGGAGGGAGAGCGGGGTAAAACTGTGTGGGTGGAGGGAGAGCGGGATAAAACTGTCTGGGTGGAGGGAGAGCAGGGTAAAACTGTCTGGGTGGAGGGAGAGCAGGGTGAAACTGTCTTGGTGGAGGGAGAGCAGGGTGAAACTGTCTGGGTGGAGGGAGAGCAGGGTGAAACTGTCTGGGTGGAGAGAGAGCAGGGTAAAACTGTCTGGGTGGAGGGAGAGCGGGGGTGAAACTGTCTGGGTGGAGGGAGAGCAGGGTGAAACTCTCTGGGTGGAGGGAGAGCAGGGTAAATCTGTCTGGGTGGAGGGAGAGCAGGGTGAAACTCTCTGGGTGGAGAGAGAGCAGGGTTAAACTCTCTGGGTGGAGGGAGAGCAGGGTAAATCTGTCTGGGTGGAGGGAGAGCAGGGTGAAACTGTCTGGGTGGAGAGAGAGCAGGGTAAAACTGTCTGGGTGGAGGGAGAGCAGGGTGAAACTGTCTGGGTGGAGGGAGAGCAGGGTGAAACTGTCTGGGTGGAGGGAGAGCAGGGTAAATCTGTCTGGGTGGAGGGAGAGCAGGGTGAAACTCTCTGGGTGGAGAGAGAGCAGGGTAAGTCTGTCTGGGTGGAGGGAGAGCGGGGTAAAACTGTCTGGGTGGAGGGAGAGCGGGGGTGAAACTGTCTGGGTGGAGGGAGAGCAGGGTAAAACTGTCTGGGTGGAGGGAGAGCGGGGGTGAAACTGTCTGGGTGGAGGGAGACCAGGGTGAAACTGTCTGGGTGGAGAGAGAGCAGGGTAAAACCGTCTGGGTGGAGGGAGAGCGGGGGTGAAACTGTCTGGGTGGAGGGAGAGCAGGGTGAAACTGTCTGGGTGGAGGGAGAGCAGGGTGAAACTGTCTGGGTGGAGGGAGAGCAGGGTGAAACTGTCTGGGTGGAGGGAGAGCAGGGTGAAACTGTCTGGGTGGAGGGAGAGCAGGGTGAAACTGTCTGGGTGGAGGGAGAGCGGGGGTGAAACTGTCTGGGTGGAGGGAGAGCAGGGTAAAACTGTCTGGGTGGAGGGAGAGCAGGGTAAAACTGTCTGGGTGGAGGGAGAGCAGGGTAAAACTGTCTGGGTGGAGGGAGAGCAGGGTAAAACTGTCTGGGTGGAGGGAGAGCAGGGTGAAACTGTCTGGGTGGAGGGAGAGCAGGGTGAAACTGTCTGGGTGGAGGGAGAGCAGGGTGAAACTCTCTGGGTGGAGAGAGAGCAGGGTGAAACTCTCTGGGTGGAGAGAGAGCAGGGTGAAACTCTCTGGGTGGAGAGAGAGCAGGGTAAATCTGTCTGGGTGGAGGGAGAGCAGGGTAAATATGTCTGGGTGAAGGGAGAGCAGGGTAAAACTGTCTGGGTGGAGGGAGAGCAGGGTAAATCTGTCTGGGTGGAGGGAGACCAGGGTAAATCTGTCTGGGTGGAGGGAGAGCGGGGGTGAAACTGTCTGGGTGGAGGGAGAGCAGGGTGAAATCTGTCTGGGTGGAGGGAGAGCAGGGTAAATCTGTCTGGGTGGAGGGAGAGCAGGGTGAAACTCTCTGGGTGGAGAGAGAGCAGGGTGAAACTCTCTGGGTGGAGAGAGAGCAGGGTGAAACTCTCTGGGTGGAGAGAGAGCAGGGTGAAACTCTCTGGGTGGAGAGAGAGCAGGGTGAAACTCTCTGGGTGGAGAGAGAGCAGGGTAAATCTGTCTGGGTGGAGGGAGAGCAGGGTAAATCTGTCTGGGTGGAGGGAGAGCAGGGTAAATCTGTCTGGGTGGAGGGAGAGCAGGGTGAAACTGTCTGGGTGGAGGGAGAGCAGGGTAAAACTGTCTGGGTGGAGGGAGAGCAGGGTAAAACTGTCTGGGTGGAGGGAGAGCAGGGTGAAACTCTCTGGGTGGAGGGAGAGCAGGGTGAAACTCTCTGGGTGGAGAGAGAGCAGGGTAAATCTGTCTGGGTGGAGGGAGAGCAGGGTAAAACTGTCTGGGTGGAGGGAGAGCGGGGGTGAAACTGTCTGGGTGGAGGGAGAGCGGGGGTGAAACTGTCTGGGTGGAGGGAGAGCAGGGTAAATCTGTCTGGGTGGAGGGAGACCAGGGTGAAACTCTCTGGGTGGAGGGAGACCAGGGTGAAACTCTCTTGGTGGAGGGAGAGCAGGGTAAATCTGTCTGGGTGGAGGGAGAGCAGGGTAAATCTGTCTGGGCGGAGGGAGAGCAGGGTGAAACTCTCTGGGTGGAGAGAGAGCAGGGTAAATCTGTCTGGGTGGAGGGAGAGCAGGGTGAAACTGTCTGGGTGGAGAGAGAGCAGGGGTAAAACTGTCTGGGTGGAGAGAGAGCAGGGGTAAAACTGTCTGGGTGGAGGGAGAGCAGGGTAAATCTGTCTGGGTGGAGGGAGAGCAGGGTAAATCTGTCTGGGTGGAGGGAGAGCGGGGTAAAACTGTCTGGGTGAAGGGAGAGCGGGGTGAAACGGTCTGGGTGGAGGGAGAGCGGGGTGAAACGGTCTGGGTGGAGGGAGAGCGGGGTGAAACGGTCTGGGTGGAGGGAGAGCGGGGTGAAACTCTCTGGGTGGAGGGAGAGCGGGGGTAAATCTGTCTGGGTGGAGGGAGAGCGGGGGTGAAACTGTCTGGGTGGAGGGAGAGCAGGGTGAAACTGTCTGGGTGGAGGGAGAGCAGTGTAAATCTGTCTGGGTGGAGGGAGAGCAGGGTAAATCTGTCTGGGTGGAGGGAGAGCAGGGTAAATCTGTCTGGGTGGAGGGAGAGCAGGGTGAAACTGTCTGGGTGGAGGGAGAGCAGGGTGAAACTGTCTGGGTGGAGGGAGAGCAGGGTGAAACTGTCTGGGTGGAGGGAGAGCAGGTTAAAACTGTCTGGGTGGAGGGAGACCAGGGTGAAACTGTCTGGGTGGAGGGAGACCAGGGTGAAACTCTCTGGGTGGAGGTAGAGCAGGGTAAATCTGTCTGGGTGGAGGTAGAGCAGGGTAAATCTGTCTGGGTGGAGGGAGAGCAGGGTGAAACTCTCTGGGTGGAGGGAGAGCAGGGTAAATCTGTCTGGGTGGAGAGAGAGCGGGGTGAAACTCTCTGGGTGGAGAGAGAGCGGGGTGAAACTGTCTGGGTGGAGGGAGAGCGGGGTGAAACTGTCTGGGTGGAGGGAGAGCGGGGTGAAACTGTCTGGGTGGAGGGAGAGCGGGGTGAAACTGTCTGGGTGGAGGGAGAGCGGGGGTGAAACTGTCTGGGTGGAGGGAGAGCGGGGGTGAAACTGTGTGGGTGGAGGGAGAGCGGGGTGAAACTCTCTGGGTGGAGGGAGAGCAGGGTGAAACTCTCTGGGTGGAGGGAGAGCGGGGGTAATTGTTGTGATTGTTGAGGTTTTTGCTCTGTTGCTGCTTTGATCTCATGGAGCTGGATGATATTTGTTCTCTGTGATCATTGTGTTCTAGTGAAGAAAATAAAGAAACGTCCCTGTTGTCCCTCGTCGTCCGTCTGCGCGTTTCTTCTCGTTGTCCGTCTGCGCGTTTTTTCTCGAGCTCATAAATCTGCGTCAGTCTTCGTCCGACCAACTTCCTCTGGAAAGGTCAGATTCTGCAGAAGGACTGAGACGAACAGTGACACGTTCTGTGAAGCTCTCTGGCCACGATGAATGAAAACAAGCACAATGTGATCGTCATTGATTGGCCCCCCAAGGTGTTCCCAGGCCATAGAGGGACATAGTCCCTCCAGGGTGTCCTAGGTCTGTCCCAAGACCTCCTACCAGAGGGACATAGTCCCTCCAAGGTGTCCTGGGTCTGCCCCGAGGCCTCCTACCAGAGGGACATAGTCCCTCCAAGGAGTCCTAGTTCTGTCCTGAGACCTCCTACCAGAGGGACATACCTGGAACACCTTCCTGGGGAGGCGTTCATCCGAAACAGATGCCTGAACCACCTCAGCTGGTTCCTCTGGATGTGGAGGAGCAGCGCCTCTACTCCGAGCGCCTCCTGGTGACTGAGCTCCTCCCCCTATCTCTAAGGGTGACTGAGCTCCTCCCCCTATCTCTAAGGGTGACTGAGCTCCTCACCCTATCTCTAAGGGTGACTGAGCTCCTCACCCTATCTCTAAGGGTGACTGAGCTCCTCCCCCTATCTCTAAGGGTGACTGAGCTCCTCCCCCTATCTCTAAGGGTGACTGAGCTCCTCCCCCTATCTCTAAGGGTGACTGAGCTCCTCCCCCTATCTCTAAGGGTGACTGAGCTCCTCACCCTATCTCTAAGGGTGACTGAGCTCCTCACCCTATCTCTAAGGGTGACTGAGCTCCTCCCCCTATCTCTAAGGGTGACTGAGCTCCTCCCCCTATCTCTAAGAGTGACTGAGCTCCTCCCCCTATCTCTAAGAGTGACTGAGCTCCTCCCCCTATCTCTAAGGTGACTGAGCTCCTCACCCTATATCTAAGGGGGACTGAGCTCCTCCCCCTATCTCTAAGGTGACTGAGCTCCTCCCCCTATCTCTAAGGGTGACTGAGCTCCTCACCCTATCTCTAAGGGTGACTGAGCTCCTCACCCTATCTCTAAGGGTACGCCCAGCCACCCTACGGAGGAAGCTCATTTCAGCCGCTTGTATCCGAGATCTCATTCTTTCGGTCATGACCCATAGTTCATGACCATAGGTGAGGGTAGGAACAGGTGAGGGGAGGAACAGGTGAGGGGAGGAACAGGTGAGGGGAGGGGAGGGTAGGAACGAAGATCGACCGGTAAATCGAGAGCTTTGCTTTTTGGCTCAGCTCCTTCTTCACCACGACGGACCGATACAACGACCACATAACTGCAGACGCTGCACCGATCCGCCTGTCGATCTCATGGTCCATCTTTCCCCCACTCGTGAACAAGACCCCGAGATACTTGAACTCCTCCACCTGTGACAAGGGCACTCCACCGACCTGGAGGGGGCAAGACACCTTTTTCCAGTCGAGAACCATGGCCTCGGATTTAGAGGTGCTGATCCTCATCCCAGCTGCTTCACACTCGGCTGAGAACCGTGTCAGTGCTGAAGGTCCAGGCTTGATGGGGCCAGCAGAACCACATCATCCGCAAATAGCAGAGATGAGATCCTGTGGTCCCCAAACTGGACCCCCTCCGGCCCCCGGCTGTGCCTAGAGATTCTGTCCATATAGGTGATGAACAGAATCGGTGATAAAGGACACCCCTGCCGGAGGCCAACGTGCACTGGGAACAGGTCTGACCTACTGCCGGCAATGTGAACCAAACTCCTGCTCCGGGCCTACGGGGACCGGACAGTCCTTAACGAGGGACCCCGGACTCTGTACTCCTGGAGTGCCCCCCACAGGACGTCCTGAGGGACGCGGTCAAATGCCTTCTCCAGATCCACAAAACACATGTGGACTGGTTGGGCGAACTCCCACGAACCATCAGGAGCACCTGGTGGAGGGTCTAGAGCTGGTCCAGTGTTCCACCATCAGGAGAACCTGGTGGAGAGTATAGAGCTGGTCCAGTGTTCCACCATCAGGAGAACCTGGTGGAGGGTATAGAGCTGGTCCAGTGTTCCACCACCAGGAGAACCTGGTGGAGGGTATAGAGCTGGTCCAGTGTTCCACCATCAGGAGAACCTGGTGGAGGGTATAGAGCTGGTCCAGTGTTCCACCACCAGGAGAACCTGGTGGAGGATATAGAGCTGGTCCAGTGTTCCACCATCAGGAGAACCTGGTGGAGGGTATAGAGCTGGTCCAGTGTTCCACCATCAGGAGAACCTGGTGGAGGGTATAGAGCTGGTCCAGTGTTCCATTGCCAGCACGAAAACCGCATTGTTCCTCTTGGATCCGAGGTTCGACTAACGACCGGACCCTCTTCTCCAGAACCCTGGAGTAGACTTTCCCGGGGAGGCTGAGGAGTGTGATCCCCCTAGAGTTGGAACACACCCTCTGATCCCCCTTGTTGAAGAGAGGGACCACCACCCTGGTCTGCCAGTCCAGAGGTACCTTCCCCACACAAATTCCATCTCGATGAACTGAACACCGTGTTGTTTGTCTCACGTGACGCTCAGTAGAGCTGCTCGTGTTTCTGTCTGAAAAGACAACCCCGAGTCCTTCTTTCACACAAACAAACCTTTATTGGATCAGGTGCAGAGAGTTTATCCTGAAACTCTTTCACTTCCTGCCAAACGAAACGTTAAAAACTCTCCTTGAGGCTGAAGTTAGACGTACAAACAAACGGTTTTAACGTCATTCTGATGAAAACATTGACGTCCATTGAGTCACGGTGTCCCACTGAAGCACGGTGGAGGGATCGTCAGCACCAGCTGCAGCCGGTCCTGGCTGGCTGAACTTTCCCGAAGCTCCAACGAATTCCCAGTGGGGTCATGGTGGTTGCTGGACTCACCTCAGAACGCAGTCGGCCACCAGATTACTGAAGGTGAGAACAAAGTAAACACCAGAGTTTCAATATGATGAAGAATTCAATGAAGCACAACAGAAGCTTGGACTCTGCTACTCTGATTACTTGGCAGAAGTCTTTTCTCCACCTCAGTGAGAGTCTGATTTTCCTCCAACGTCATGAGAACCAACCCAAGTCCCCCCTGTGTGGAGTCTCCAGGTTCTAACTGAGCTCCTTCAGGAACATCTTGGACCCTTTGAGCTTCGTCTGTTTTGAACTGGAGCTCTTTGATGATCTCTATTGACAGACCTCAGTGTGGTGGAACACTGGAACCCTGTGGTTCCTCCTGGACTCAGGAGTTCTTACCTCCATGAACCAGGAGCTCCTGGTACCGTCTTCCCACTGGGGGGGGCCTCCCTGGTCTTCCATGGATCCTGGTTCTCCTTCACCAACTGCAGGACCTGAACCACCACTGGACCAGGGTTCGACAGGAGGAACAACTTTCTGCTCCATCTCATTCTGTAATTCGTGTATTTTCTTTTCCTTTTCATCATTTTCAACTTGGAGAGTTTCCATCTCCTGAACCAGGACCGTCTGTTGTTGCTTCATTGTTCTCACTTCCTCTTTCAGGGCAATCAGTGTGGTTTCAAGGTCCTGTGAAGAATCAGCCTGTTGATTCTGTCATGAAGAAATACAAGCAAAAGACACATTTTCTGAACCAAATTATTTGGAAAAAAGACATAGAATCTAAACAAATACAAAATATTTTTAAGAAATCTTCAAAGGGAACAGAATCAAATCAAAGCACATCAAGTTAATTGTCGTCAACAGTTCGGGGTACACACGCTTGCAGCCAGGCCTGGGATTGGTGGTCGGAGGGGCCAGAGGGGGAGGAGCCAGAGAACGACGGGGGGTTCTGCAACAGAAAGTGGGTCTGTTTGCTACTTTTATTATTGCAATCTTCGAGTCGTGTCACTTTAGGGTGGTTGAAACACAGCTTGTCCTGATTGGCCCGTTTCAGGGTAGGCGGGGCTTATTGGAGGGGGCACACCTTCAGGGTCGGGGAGGACCCAGAGACTGTAAGAGGAACTCTGAGTCGGCCATCTTGCTGTGAGGCTGGAAGTAAATGTTTTCTTTCAACACTTTGGAAACGTTTAAAATGTCGCCAATGGAATTTTTGAAACGTGGACAACATCCTCATCCTCTCAACAACCCCCAGGCCCAACACACCCCGGGTCGCAGGGACCCCTATCAGCACCTCCCTGTCTGAATCCATGGTCCTCTGACAGAAGGGCCCTCTCCAGGTAGGGGGTGGAGCTTCCCCAGGTGGAGGCGAGTCCTTCAGGAGTGACGGAGGAGGGATGGTGAGATCTGCCACAGCTTCAGACAGACGATCCAGTGACAGTCTCCGTCCTGGATGGTGGTGGTGTAGAGGAGCTGAGCTCTCTGTCCCCCACTCGGTCCACACCTCCACCCTCACCTCTGGTCTCCACGCTTCGGTCATGACCGGAACCATGACATCGTGGGTACAAGGGGCCAGAAGGAGTTTTCTCTCACTGTTGGTGATAGAAGGAGGAGTCTAGCCGTCAGGAGAGACTCAAAGTCTCGCTGCCGCTCCTCCACGTCGAGAGGGACCGGTTTAGGTGGTCTGGACCTCTTTGTTCTCTGTACCTCCACCGTGACCCCCAACGGATTCAATAGTTCTAAAGATTGACGGATGGACTCGTACTGGTGAGAGCTCCCCTCAGTAACCTGGTGAGTACTACATGACGTCATTCACCAGCAGCAGGAGGACCAGAGGGTCTGTTGACGGACCTCCAGACCAGAGGGTCTGTCAGCAGACCTCCAGACCTCCAGACCTCCAGACCAGAGGGTCTGTCAGCAGACCTCCAGACCTCCAGACCTCCAGACCAGAGGGTCTGTCGACAGACCTCCAGACCAGAGGGTCTGTCGACAGACCTCAGTGTGGTGGAACGCTGGAACCCTGTGGTTCCTCCTGGACTCAGGAGTTCTTACCTTCTTGGACCTGGAGGTCTTGGTACCGTCTTCAGACTGGGGGGGGGAGGCTCCCTGATGCTTCGTGGTTCCTGTTTTTTTTTCACCGACTGAAGGACCTGAACCACCGTTGGACCAGGATTTGACACGAGGAGTAACTTTCTGCTTCAGCTCATTCTGAAATTCTTGCTTTTTCTTTTCTCCATCATTTTGATCTTTGAGAGTTTTAATCTCCTGAACCAGGAACGTCTGTTGTTGCTTCATTGTTCTCACTTCCTCTTCCAGGTCCCTGACGGCCTTCAGAACTTGATCTGAACCATCAGCCTTCAAAGAGAAACAACAATTGAAGAAAAATCAGGAAACGGCTCATTTTCTCAACAAAATATTAAAAAACTAAACAGTTCAACCATCAGAGTGCCTGTGGCTGATAACCAGGAAGTGGGCGGAGCTTCATGGGAACTATAGTGAAGAATTTGAGGAGGACCAGAGAGTCCAGACCAGAGGGTCTGTCGACAGACCTCAGTGTGGTGGAACTCTGGAACCCTGTGGTTCCTCCTGGACTCAGGAGTTCTTACCTCCATGGGTCTTTCTTTCTTGATGATCCGATGGGAAGTGGTCCTGCGAAACTGTGTGGCTCCAGATCCTCCTTCAGTGACTGCAGGACCTGGAACCTCACGGGTCAGGGTTTTCCATGGAGGCCAAATGCGTCGTTGTGTCTGTTTTTTCATGCACGTAAACAATAGAGTGAACAGAGTGAGGAATAGAATTACTTTAGCATTCTGACCCTTCAGATCTTTCAGGTCTTCAATCGGCCTCTGGAGGAATTCTTGCCAGACACCTGAAGACGGACTCTTTAAAGTGCTCTAGCATGTTTGGATCAGCCTGCTGAGAGAACGTTGGTACCAAAGTGAAAAATACCAGCATGTCTCAACAGAACTGCCCAAAACGCAGCAGTTCAACTGTTACTGACAAACAGGAAGTGGGAGCACCTTTGTCCTGGAGGCTTTGAAGAACTCCTTGATGTTGGTCTTCATGTGGTCGTTGAATCTGCTCTTGAGGAGTTTGTCCCGGTGGAACAGACAGTCCAGAGTGAGTCGGACTCTCTGGTCGTCCACCAGGCTGCTGCTCGGAGGAACCACTAGTTCAGGGTTGAAGGTGTGATGCATCACCACCAGAACTGCTTCTTGACCAGCTGCAGACACAGAACATTAGCATTAGCATGGTGGAATAGCAGTTAGCTTCCCTTGCTAAAAGCCATTGGCATGTCGGGAGTTTATCTCAGCTGGTTTGTTTCTGTTATAGAGCATCTTCCTCCTCTAGTCCAGATTATAGAGCATCTTCCTCATCTAATCCAGATTATAGAGCATCTTCCTCCTCTAATCCAGATTATAGAGCATCTTCCTCCTCTAACACCAGATTATAGAGCATCTTCCTCCTCTAATCCAGATTATAGAGCATCTTTATCCTCTAATCCAGATTATAGAGCATCTTTCACCTCTAATCCAGATTATAGAGCATCTTTCACCTCTAACACCAGATTATAGAGCTTCTTCCTCCTCTAATTCAGATTATAGAGCATCTTCCTCCTCTAACATCAGATTATAGAGCATCTTCCTCCTCTACCATCAGATTATAGAGCATCTTCCTCCTCTAATCCAGATTATAAAGCATCTTCCTCCTCTAACATCAGATTATAGAGCATCTTCCTCCTCTAACACCAGATTATAGAGCATCTTCCTCCTCTAACACCAGATTATAGAGCATCTTCCTCATCTAATCCAGATTATAGAGCATCTTCCTCCTCTAACACCAGATTATAGAGCATCTTCCTCCTCTAGTCCAGATTATAGAGCATCTTCCTCCACTAACATCAGATTATAGAGCATCTTCCTCCTCTAACACCAGATTATAGAGCATCTTCCTCCTCCACCATCAGATTATAGAGCATCAGGAAATCTCTCAGCAACATGTCTTACGGAGAAGACGGTCCAAGGCGTCTCTGACGTCCACCCCGACAAGAGACACGACGGGACAGAAGACCAGGAGGTACTGAGCGTCTTCAGGAGACTTCAGCTCGGTTTGGTTCGAAGCCTTAAAGCGTTTAACGACAGATTCATGAGCTCCGTTGGTTTTTCCCGCCAGGACGACGAAGAACCGGTTCCAAGAGGCTAGAGGACAATAAAACACAACATTGGAATGAGTCATCGTGGGGAAATCATGTGTTCCGTCGCTCCTCCTGTGTTCGTGGTGTGTTTGGTGAGTCACAGCGCCCCTGAAGGCCTGGCAGGTGCACTGCAGCCCTGGAGCCTGGTGTTGAGCCCAGTTCGTCGTGACGTGTGGACGGAGGTTTCTCCAGAACCTCGGCGAGAAAAAAGACGGTTTTGTCTCGTGTGGACGTGGCTTTGTTGGCGGCAGACAAATAAATGAAGGCGTCTCTTAAAGACGTCACACCCCGAGCGTGCTCATGAGCCGCGTGAGCTTTTTTAGCGAAAACGTCCCGGGTATTGCCAACAATCATCCTGCTTTGTGAATGTGAATGCTACTCCGCTGAATGCTACACTGCCGAATGCTACTCCGCTGAATGCTACTCCGCTGAATGCTACCGCGCTGAATGCTACTCTGCTGAATGCTACTCTGCTGAATGCTACTCTGCTGAATGCTACTCTGCTGAATGCTACGCCGCTGAATGCTACCCCGCTGAATGCTACCCCGCTGAATGCTACCGCGCTGAATGCTACGCTGCTGAATGCTACGCCGCTGAATGCTACGCCGCTGAATGCTACGCCGCTGAATGCTACGCCGCTGAATGCTACCCCGCTGAATGCTACCCCGCTGAATGCTACCGCGCTGAATGCTACGCCGCTGAATGCTACGCCGCTGAATGCTACGCCGCTGAATGCTACGCCGCTGAATGCTACTCCGCTGAATGCTACTCTGCTGATTTGATTTGAGCGACGGGATCTGATTTGAGCGACGGGATTTGATTTGAGCGACGGGATCTAATTTTAGCGACGGGATATGATTTGAGCGACGGGATCTAATTTTAGCGACGGGATCTGATTTGAGCGACGGGATTTGATTTGAGCGACGGGATCTGATTTGAGCGACTGGATCTAATTTTAGCGACGGGATCTGATTTGAGCGACGGGATCTGATTTGAGCGACGGGATCTGATTTGAGTGACGATCTAATTTTAGCGACGGGATCTGATTTGAGCGACGGGATCTGATTTGAGCGACGGGATCTGATTTGAGCGACGGGATCTGATTTGAGCGACGGGATCTGATTTGAGCGACGGGATCTGATTTGAGTGACGATCTAATTTTAGCGACGGGATCTGATTTGAGCGACGGGATCTAATTTTAGCGACGGGATCTGATTTGAGCGACAGGATCTGATTTGAGTGACGATCTAATTTTAGCGACGGGATTTGATTTGAGCGACGGGATTTGATTTGAGTGACGATCTAATCTTAGCGACGGGATCTGATTTGAGCGACGGGATTTGATTTGAGTGACGATCTAATCTTAGCGACGGGATCTGATTTGAGCGACGGGATCTGATTTGAGCGACGGGATCTAATTTTAGCGACGGGATCTGATTTGAGCGACGGGATCTGATTTGAGTGACGATCTAATTTTAGTGACGGGATCTGATTTGAGCGACGGGATCTGATTTGAGTGACGATCTAATTTTAGCGACGGGATTTGATTTGAGCGACGGGATTTGATTTGAGTGACGATCTAATCTTAGCGACGGGATCTGATTTGAGCGACGGGATTTGATTTGAGTGACGATCTAATTTTAGCGACGGGATTTGATTTGAGCGACGGGATTTGATTTGAGCGACGGGATCTGATTTGAGCGACGGGATCTGATTTGAGCGACGGGATCTGATTTGAGCGACGGGATTTGATTTGAGCGACGATCTAATCTTAGCGACGGGATCTGATTTGAGCGACGGGATTTGATTTGAGTGACGATCTAATTTTAGCGACGGGATTTGATTTGAGCGACGGGATTTGATTTGAGCGACGGGATCTGATTTGAGCGACGGGATCTGATTTGAGCGACGGGATCTGATTTGAGCGACGGGATCTGATTTGAGCGACGGGATCTGATTTGAGCGACGGGATTTGATTTGAGTGACGATCTAATTTTAGCGACGGGATTTGATTTGAGCGACGGGATTTGATTTGAGTGACGATCTAATTTTAGCGACGGGATTTGATTTGAGCGACGGGATCTGATTTGAGTGACGATCTAATCTTAGCGACGGGATTTGATTTGAGCGACGGGATTTGATTTGAGTGACGATCTAATTTTAGCGACGGGATTTGATTTGAGCGACGGGATTTGATTTGAGCGACGGGATTTGATTTGAGCGACGGGATCTGATTTGAGCGACGGGATGTGATTTGAGCGACGGGATGTGATTTGAGCGACGGGATCTGATTTGAGCGACGGGATTTGATTTGAGTGACGATCTAATTTTAGCGACGGGATTTGATTTGAGCGACGGGATTTGATTTGAGCGACGGGATTTGATTTGAGCGACGGGATTTGATTTGAGCGACGGGATTTGATTTGAGCGACGGGATCTGATTTGAGCGACGGGATGTGATTTGAGCGACGGGATGTGATTTGAGCGACGGGATCTGATTTGAGCGACGGGATTTGATTTGAGTGACGATCTAATTTTAGCGACGGGATTTGATTTGAGCGACGGGATCTGATTTGAGCTACGGGATTTGATTTGAGTGACGATCTAATTTTAGCGACGGGATTTGATTTGAGCGACTTGATTTGAGCGACGGGATGTGATTTGAGCGACGGGATGTGATTTGAGCGACGGGATGTGATTTGAGCGACGGGATCTGATTTGAGCGACGGGATCTGATTTGAGCGACGGGATTTGATTTGAGTGACGATCTAATCTTAGCGACGGGATCTGATTTGAGCGACGGGATTTGATTTGAGTGACGATCTAATTTTAGCGACGGGATTTGATTTGAGCGACGGGATCTGATTTGAGCGACGGGATCTGATTTGAGCGACGGGATCTGATTTGAGCGACGGGATCTGATTTGAGCGACGGGATCTGATTTGAGCGACGGGATCTGATTTGAGCGACGATCTAATTTTAGCGACGGGATTTGATTTGAGCGACTGGATCTGATTTGAGTGACGATCTAATCTTAGCGACGGGATTTGATTTGAGCGACGGGATTTGATTTGAGTGACGATCTAATTTTAGCGACGGGATTTGATTTGAGCGACGGGATTTGATTTGAGCGACGGGATTTGATTTGAGCGACGGGATCTGATTTGAGCGACGGGATCTGATTTGAGCGACGGGATTTGATTTGAGTGACGATCTAATCTTAGCGACGGGATCTGATTTGAGCGACGGGATTTGATTTGAGTGACGATCTAATTTTAGCGACGGGATTTGATTTGAGCGACGGGATTTGATTTGAGCGACGGGATCTGATTTGAGCGACGGGATCTGATTTGAGCGACGGGATCTGATTTGAGCGACGGGATCTGATTTGAGCGACGGGATCTGATTTGAGCGACGGGATCTGATTTGAGCGACGGGATTTGATTTGAGTGACGATCTAATTTTAGCGACGGGATTTGATTTGAGCGACTGGATCTGATTTGAGTGACGATCTAATCTTAGCGACGGGATTTGATTTGAGCGACGGGATTTGATTTGAGTGACGATCTAATTTTAGCGACGGGATTTGATTTGAGCGACGGGATTTGATTTGAGCGACGGGATTTGATTTGAGCGACTGGATCTGATTTGAGCGACGGGATCTGATTTGAGCGACGGGATGTGATTTGAGCGACGGGATGTGATTTGAGCGACGGGATCTGATTTGAGCGACGGGATTTGATTTGAGTGACGATCTAATTTTAGCGACGGGATTTGATTTGAGCGACGGGATCTGATTTGAGCTACGGGATTTGATTTGAGTGACGATCTAATTTTAGCGACGGGATTTGATTTGAGCGACTTGATTTGAGCGACGGGATGTGATTTGAGCGACGGGATGTGATTTGAGCGACGGGATTTGATTTGAGCGACGGGATCTGATTTGAGTGACGATCTAATTTTAGCAACGGGATTTGATTTGAGCGACGGGATTTGATTTGAGCGACGGGATTTGATTTGAGTGACGATCTAATTTTAGCGACGGGATTTGATTTGAGCGACGGGATTTGATTTGAGCGACGGGATGTGATTTGAGCGACGGGATGTGATTTGAGCGACGGGATGTGATTTGAGCGACGGGATGTGATTTGAGCGACGGGATCTGATTTGAGCGACGGGATCTGATTTGAGCGACGGGATTTGATTTGAGTGACGATCTAATCTTAGCGACGGGATCTGATTTGAGCGACGGGATTTGATTTGAGTGACGATCTAATTTTAGCGACGGGATTTGATTTTAGCGACGGGATCTGATTTGAGCGACGGGATCTGATTTGAGCGACGGGATCTGATTTGAGCGACGGGATCTGATTTGAGCGACGGGATCTGATTTGAGCGACGGGATCTGATTTGAGCGACGGGATCTGATTTGAGCGACGATCTAATTTTAGCGACGGGATTTGATTTGAGCGACTGGATCTGATTTGAGTGACGATCTAATCTTAGCGACGGGATTTGATTTGAGCGACGGGATTTGATTTGAGTGACGATCTAATTTTAGCGACGGGATTTGATTTGAGCGACGGGATTTGATTTGAGCGACGGGATTTGATTTGAGCGACTGGATCTGATTTGAGCGACGGGATCTGATTTGAGCGACGGGATCTGATTTGAGCGACGGGATTTGATTTGAGTGACGATCTAATTTTAGCGACGGGATTTGATTTGAGCGACGGGATTTGATTTGAGCGACGGGATCTGATTTGAGCTACGGGATTTGATTTGAGTGACGATCTAATTTTAGCGACGGGATTTGATTTGAGCGACTTGATTTGAGCGACGGGATGTGATTTGAGCGACGGGATGTGATTTGAGCGACGGGATTTGATTTGAGCGACGGGATCTGATTTGAGTGACGATCTAATTTTAGCGACGGGATTTGATTTGAGCGACGGGATTTGATTTGAGCGACGGGATTTGATTTGAGTGACGATCTAATTTTAGCGACGGGATTTGATTTGAGCGACGGGATTTGATTTGAGCGACGGGATTTGATTTGAGCGACGGGATGTGATTTGAGCGACGGGATGTGATTTGAGCGACGGGATGTGATTTGAGCGACGGGATGTGATTTGAGCGACGATCTAATTTTAGCGACGGGATTTGATTTGAGCGACGGGATCTGATTTGAGCGACGGGATCTGATTTGAGCGACGGGATCTGATTTGAGCGACGGGATTTGACGGCTCCACATGTGAAGCTTCTATGCTGACACTGCGACACAGTGTCAGCATAGAAGTACAACATATAGAATGTGTTCCGTATGTTTCAGCTCTACTGTCTCATCAACACGTCCAAATCCTCCACGGTCTAATTACTGTCACCGTATCGTGAGCCCCTATTGGACAGTGATGTCTGGTCGTTTCCGCGCCGGCGTAGCGGTTCTACAATTTGCACATTAATTTGTCCGAGGCGATGAAATGATTCCTGTTGATGCTGTAAATCCACCCGGTGCCAACTGTTGTGGAACTTTTGCAATCCAGTCCATTACGTTTTGTATTTTCACTTTATGTCCTTTCGTGTGTGTGTGTGTGAGAGAGCGACTTCGTTTGTCAGCCGCGGTTAGCGACCGCTAATGGCTAGTTTTAGCAGAGGAGGGTTTCTGACGACAAACTGGCGGGATCGCCCTCGTGGGCCGTTCTGGTTTCAACAAGTGAAGAAATTAAGCCACTTTTTAACACTGGAGTTCCAGCAGAGGGCCGTCGCCAATATTCACGTTAGAACAAGGAAACGGCTGATTGATGATGTTTCATTATTTAAAGACAATTTGAGGGAAACTGGATCTGAGACCAGCTGACGACGCAACTTCAGTGGATCAAATACATTTAATGACAAAACTCTCACACACACACCCTGACAACTAACAACACAAACACACCCTGACAACTAACAATACAAACCATAACACATAACACACACCCTCACAAACAACAACACACACACACACACACACTCACCTGGAGCTGGCTCCTCTGGCTGGCGTCTGAAAACACAAACAGGAAGTAGAAGTTCAGCTCAGTGACAGTAAAAGAAGCTGAGAGGAGAAACATGACAGAGTCACTTCATTCAGCAGATTATAGATTATTACACATTATTATAGATCACTACAGATCATTATAGATTATTGCAGATTATTACAGATCATTATAGATTATTACAGATCATTATAGATTATTGCAGATTATTACAGATTATTACAGCTCATTACAGATTATTACAGATTTTTATAGATCATTACAGATTATTACAGATCATTATAGATTACAGATTATTACAGATCCTTACAGATTATTACAGATTATTACGGATTTTTATAGATTATTACAGCTCATTACAGATCATTACAGATTATTATAGATCATTGCAGATCATTATAGATTATTACAGATTATTTCAGATCGGTATAGATCATTACAGATTATTATAGATCATTACAGATCATTATAGATTATTACAGATTATTTCAGATCGGTATAGATCATTACAGATTATTATAGATCATTACAGATCATTACAGATCATTATAGATTATTACAGATTATTTCAGATCGGTATAGATCATTACAGATTATTATAGATCATTACAGATCATTACAGATTATTATAGATCATTACAGATCATTACAGATCATTATAGATTATTACAGATTATTTCAGATCGGTATAGATCATTACAGATTATTATAGATCATTACAGATCATTACAGATTATTATAGATTATTACAGATTATTTCAGATTATTTCAGATTGTTTCAGATCGGTACAGATCATTACATATTATTATAGATTATTATAGATCATTACAGATCATTACAGATTATTATAGATCATTACAGATCCTTACAGATTATTACAGATTATTGCAGATTTTTATAGATTACAGATTATTCACACACCACAACACTCAGACTTACTGGAACCATTGAGTATTTGATCCGTCTGCCATGTTTCTCTCGTCCCGGTGAAAGAAGGAGTGCTCGTATTCGTCACTGAAATTCTTTTACTTTGAAGAGCGACGTGTGAAGGAGGAGCTGCAGGCGACGCCGAATCACCAGCCACTCGCTCAAACGTCATTTCATTTCAATCCACGTGTCACTCGTTCCTTGTTTTTTCTCAATATTACCTCAATAATGAAAACAACCAAGAAAACGACTCGTCTTCTCACTCTTCGTTTCTCCTTTGTGTTTTCTGACTTTGTGCTCAAAGGATCAAAGGGAATCCGGTCACATGTTGTTATAAGCTGTTCGTCTTGGCAACAGGAACGAAACTGGATCTTCCAATAAATGTTTCTCTAACTTATATCCATTCATTGTCGATTGTTTGATTATTTGGTAGTTTAAGCACTCGGGGTAAGAAGCTAACATGGGGAGCCTGTTACATCACAGAGGGGGCGGGGCTAGAACCCAGGTGGGGCTAGAACCCAGGTTTGCATCTTGTTGGCAAAAGCTACGTCTGGGTGGTGCAACTTCCCTCAAATGAAAATATGAAAATAACATGAAACAATCCGTGATTTTTCATTTGGGCACAAAATCGTGTCGTTATGCATCAAAGTGAAGTGAACCTTTGTGTTGGAGGATCATCTGGGTGTGTTGAGGTCCAGAGGGGAGGACCTCCAGGCTCCTCTCTGGGGACACTGCTGTCCTCCGTCTTTCAAAGTGTCCTCAGACACTCCTCTTTTCATTTCCATCTTCAGCTGTATGCTGACGATACAGTCATTTATAAGTCATGGATCTCTTTGTGTTTGTTGTGTGTGTGTGTGTGTGTGTGTGTGTGTGTGTGTGTGTGTGTGTGTGTGTGTGTGTGTGTGTGTGTGTGTGTGTGTGTGTGTGTGTGTGTGTGTGTGTGTGTGTGTGTGTGTGTGTGTGTGTGTGTGTGTGTGTGTGTGTTACCGTCTGGTACCTGGTCAGACTGGAACTTCCTCTTAGGTCTATGATATGTGGTTTTGTTTGTCAGGGTGTGTGTGTTTGTTGTCACGGTGTTCCATGATGGGTTGGTGTTGAAAATCTCTCAATAGAAAGTGTTGAGTCGTTAAATATAATTGATTCTTCTACGTCACATTTTGACTTAATTTTGTTTGATTCTCCAGCCTCTTGGAGACGATTCTTAGCATTAGCATTAGCATTAGCTGTTAGCGCTCGGTTGTTGAAGATGCTCTATAATCTGATGTTGGCAGTTTTAAGGAAACGATAAAGAAACAAAAAGATTTTGAACGTAGAAGCAACAACAACCTTCAACCTTGAATCCACGAGGACCAGGATCAAGGACTCCTTCAGTCCAAGGTGACGATTCACTGTTCAGGTTTGAGTTCAAACATTGAAGCTCCTTCAACTAAACACAGACAACAAACCGTCGCTTCCACACTTTATTGAGAACAGAACATTTGAGCCCACGACTCTGACAGGGACCAGGAAGGTTGGTACCAGGAGGACCAGGAAGGTTGGTACCAGGAGGACCAGGAAGGTTGGTACCAGGAGGACCAGGAAGGTTGGTACCAGGAGGACCAGGAAGGTTGGTACCAGGAGGACCAGGAAGGTTGATCCAGGAGGACCAGGAAGGTTGGTACCAGGAGGACCAGGAAGGTAGATTCCAGGAGGACCAGGAAGGTAGAGAAGGTTCTGGAAGTTTCCAGCACAGTTTGAACAGTTCAACACATCAACATGAGCCTCCACCTCTACCTCCACCACAGTCATTACAGCTACGTCCTGGAGTCCTGGACATCAGCTCACGTCCACCTGGTCCCTGAAGAGACACCGTCCCCACGTGGACCTGCTTCATGTTTCCATCAGACCAGGAACCCTGCTGGTACAAACAGAACCAGGACCTCAGTTCTCTGCTCCACTTTACAAACATTCATCAAGATTCATCAGCAGGTAAAAAAACATTCCATAAACTTGCAGCACAAATGTCCATCCATTGTCTGACGCTTATCCAGGCCGGGTCACGGAGGCAGCAGTCCGAGCAGAGTTGCCCAGGACCCCCCCCCCAGACTCTTCCTCCAGCTCTTCTGGTGGCACCCCAAGGCGTTCCCAGGCCATAGAGAGACATAGTCCCTCCAGGTGTCCTGGGTCTGTCCTGAGGCCTCTTACCAGAGGGACATGACCAGAACACCTCCCTGGGGGGGCGTCCGGGGGGCGTCTGAAACAGGTGCCTGAGCCTCCTCATCTGCTCCTCTGGATGTGGAGGAGCAGCGGCTCTACTCCGAGCTCCTCCTGGTGACTGAGCTCCTCACCCTATCTCTAAGGGTGACTGAGCTCCTCACCCTATCTCTAAGGGTGACTGAGCTCCTCACCCTATCTCTAAGGGTGGCTGAGCTCCTCACCCTATCTCTAAGGGTGACTGAGCTCCTCCCCCTATCTCTAAGGGTGACTGAGCTCCTCCTCCTATCTCTAAAGGTGACTGAGCTCCTCCCCCTATCTCTAAGGGTGACTGAGCTCCTCCCCCTATCTCTAAGGGTGACTGAGCTCCTCCTCCTATCTCTAAAGGTGACTGAGCTCCTCCCCCTATCTCTAAGGGTGACTGAGCTCCTCCTCCTATCTCTAAGGGTGACTGAGCTCCTCACCCTATCTCTAAGGGTGACTGAGCTCCTCACCCTATCTCTAAGGGTGACTGAGCTCCTCACCCTATCTCTAAGAGTGACTGAGCTCCTCCCCCTATCTCTAAGGGTGGCTGAGCTCCTCCCCCTATCTCTAAGGGTGACTGAGCTCCTCCTCCTATCTCTAAGGGTGACTGAGCTCCTCACCCTATCTCTAAGGGTGACTGAGCTCCTCCCCCTATCTCTAAGGGTGACTGAGCTCCTCACCCTATCTCTAAGGGTGACTGAGCTCCTCACCCTATCTCTAAGGGTGACTGAGCTCCTCCTCCTATCTCTAAGGGTGACTGAGCTCCTCACCCTATCTCTAAGGGTGGCTGAGCTCCTCACCCTATCTCTAAGGGTGACTGAGCTCCTCACCCTATCTCTAAGGGTGACGGAGCTCCTCCCCCTATCTCTAAGGGTGACTGAGCTCCTCACCCTATCTCTAAGGGTGACGGAGCTCCTCACCCTATCTCTAAGGGTGGCTGAGCTCCTCACCCTATCTCTAAGGGTGACTGAGCTCCTCCCCCTATCTCTAAGAGTGACTGAGCTCCTCCCCCTATCTCTAAGGGTGACTGATCTCCTCCCCTATCTCTAAGGGTGACTGAGCTCCTCACCCTATCTCTAAGGGTGACTGAGCTCCTCCCCCTATCTCTAAGGGTGACTGAGCTCCTCACCCTATCTCTAAGGGTGACTGAGCTCCTCCCCCTATCTCTCAGGGTGACTGAGCTCCTCCCCCTATCTCTAAGGGTGACTGAGCTCCTCCCCCTATCTCTAAGGGTGACTGAGCTCCTCCCCCTATCTCTAAGAGTGACTGAGCTCCTCACCCTATCTCTAAGAGTGACTGAGCTCCTCCCCCTATCTCCAGGATACTGGAAGGAACTGAAGCCGCTATGAAACGTTCCCTCCGTTGTTCCCATTGGAACATGATCCCAGCAGGGTTCTCAGTCTGTTGCTTTTACACTGAACTTTCCCGAAGCTCCTACGAATTCCCAGTGGGGTCATGGTGGTTGCTGGACTCACCTCAGAACGCAGTCGGCCGCCAGATTACTGAAGGTGAGAACAAAGTAAACACCAGAGTTTCAATATGATGAAGAATTCAATGAAGCACAACAGAAGCTTGGACTCTGATACTCTGATTACTTGGCAGAAGTCTTTTCTCCACCTCAGTGAGAGTCTGATTTTCCTCCAACGTCATGAGAACCAACCCAAGTCCCCCCTGTGTGGAGTCTCCAGGTTCTACCTGAGCTCCTTCAGGAACATCTTGGACCCTTTGAGCTTCGTCTGTTTTGAACTGGAGCTCTTTGATGATCTCTATTGACAGACCTCAGTGTGGTGGAACTCTGGAACCCTGTGGTTCCTCCTGGACTCAGGAGTTCTTACCTCCATGAACCAGGTGCTCCTGGTACCATCTTCAGACTGGGGGGGGGGCCCTGGTCTTCCATGGATCCTGGTTCTCCTTCACCCACTGCAGGAACTGAACCACCACTGGTCCAGGGTTCGACAAGAGGCTCAGTGTCCTGGTCCATGGATCCTGGTTCCTCTCCACTTTCTGGAGGACCTGAACCACCGTTGGACCAGGATTTGACACGAGGAGTAACTTTCGGCTTCAGCTCATTCTGAAATTCTTGCTTTTTCTTTTCTCCATCATTTTGATGTTTGAGAGTTTCCATCTCCTGAACCAGGAACGTCTGTTGTCGCTTCATTGTTCTCACTTCCTCTTCCAGGGCAATCAGTGTGGTTTCAAGGTCCTGTGAAGAATCAGCCTGTTGATTCTGTCATGAAGAAATATAAGCAAAAGACACATTTTCTGAACCAAATTATTTGGAAAAAAGACATAGAATCTAAACAAATACAAAATATTTTTAAGAAATCTTCAAAGGGAACAGAATCAAATCAAAGTACATCAAGTTAATTGTCGTCAACAGTTTGGAGTACACACGCTTGCAGCCAGGCCTGGGATTGGTGGTCGGGAGCGAGCGCCTGGTGACCAGCTGGACCACGTGCTCCGGTAAGGCCGAACCAAGTCCCACTTGGGGGGGCGGAGCTCCGCCCATGAGGGGCCAGAGGGGGAGGAGCCAGAGAACGACGGGGGGTTCTTACCTCCATGAACCAGGTGCTCCTGGTACCATCTTCAGACTGGGGGGGGCCTCCCTGGTCTTCCAGGGATCCTGGTTCTCCTTCACCAACTGCAGGACCTGAACCACCACTGGTCCAGGGTTCGACAAGAGGCTCAGTGTGCTGGTCCATGGATTCTGGTTCCTCTCCACCGACTGGAGGACCTGAACCACCGTTGGACCAGGATTTGACACGAGGAGTAACTTTCGGCTTCATCTCATTCTGAAATTCTTGCTTTTTCTTTTCTCCATCATTTTGATGTTTGAGAGTTTCCATCTCCTGAACCAGGAACGTCTGTTGTCGCTTCATTGTTCTCACTTCCTCTTCCAGGTCCCTGACGGCCTTCAGAACTTGATCTGAACCATCAGCCTTCAAAGAGAAACAACAATTGAAGAAAAATCAGGAAACGGCTCATTTTCTCAACAAAATATTAAAAAACTAAACAGTTCAACCGTCAGAGTGCCTGTGGCTGATAACCAGGAAGTGGGCGGAGCTTCATGGGAACTGTAGTGAAGAATTTAAGGAGGACCAGAGAGTCCAGACCAGAGGGTCTGTCGACAGACCTCAGTGTGGTGGAACACTGGAACCCTGTGGTTCCTCCTGGACTCAGGAGTTCTTACCTCCATGGACCTGGAGGTCTTGGTACCGTCTTCAGACTGATGCTTCATGGATCCAGATTCTCTTCCACTATTTGCAGGAACTGAATCCCCTTCGGACTGGTAATTGACAGAAACAGCAACTTACTGCTTCGTTGTTTCCGCGTCATTAATTCCACATTTTGACTTCACAGATCTTTCACCTTTTCAACTCTGCTGTCGTCGTTCGGCTTTCCATCAAGTAGCTTCCTGAAAGTACTTCTAATGCCTTTCAGCATGCGCGGGAAAACCCCACGAGGTAACCTTGGTAACTTGAAGTGGAGAAAAGAGCAGTGTCAAGAACACCAAAGCAAAGCAAAGCAAAGCAAAGCAAAGCAAAGCAAAGCAAAGCAAAGCAAAGCAAAGCACTCATTATCTGAACACAATCGCATAAAAAACTAAACAGTTCAAGTGTCTTGAACTGAAATTAGTAGAGGTGAATACTATGGAGTACTCGTTCTCGTGAAAGCTCCCCTCAGTACCTTGGTGAGTACTACATGATGTCATTCACCAGCAGCAGGAGGACCAGAGGGTCTGTTGACAGACCTCCAGACCAGAGGGCCTATTGACAGACCTCAGTGTGGTGGAACGCTGGAACCCTGTGGTTCCTCCTGGACTCGGGAGTTCTTACCTCCAGGAAGCTTCTGCCCTTGATACGATCGCCAAGCTGGAGGGGGGCGGAGCCACTGAAGAACTCCTTGACGTTTTTGTTCATGTGGTCGTTGAATCCACAGTGGAGGACTTGGTCCTGGTAAAACAGACAGTCCAGAGTGAGTCGGACTCTCTGGTCGTCCACCAGGCTGCTGCTCGGAGGAACCACTAGTTCAGGGTTGAAGGTGTGATGCATCACCACCAGAACTGCTTCTTGACCAGCTGCAGACACAAAACATTAGCATTAGCATGCTGGAATAGCAGTTAGCGTCCCGAGCTAAGAGCCGTCGGCACGTCGGGAGTTTATCTCAGCTGGTTTGTTGTTGCTTCTACGTTCAAAATCTTTTTGTTTCTTTGTCGTTTCTTTAAAAATGCCAACATCCGATTATAGAGCATCTTCAACAACCGAGCGCTGACAGCTAATGCTAATGCTAATGCTAAAGCTACAGCAGTGTCCTGGAACATTCTCTGGACCGACTCTGGATCAAGTCCAGTTCACTTGATTGAACTTCTTCAAGATTCCTACAATTTGGACAAACGAGTTCCTGTGTGGAAGGAAACTAATATTTCTAATAAATGTGGCGCTGATCTGGCTAATCTGGGATTATTTCTACGACGTTCCTTACGGGGGAGACGGTCCAAGGCGTCGCTGACGTCCGTCCCGGCCCGAGACACGACGGGACAGAAGACCAGACAGTAGTGGACGTCTCCGGGAGACGTCGCCTCGCTTTGCTTCAACGATTTAAAGAGTTTAACGACGGACTCATGAGCTCCGTTGGTTTTTCCTGCCAGGACGACGGAGAATCGTCTCCAAGAGGCTGGAGGAGAAAACATCAAGTCAAAATGTGACGGAAAACAATCAATGATATTTAACAACAACACTTTTTATTGAGAGATTTTCAACATCAACCCATCATGGAACACACACACACACACACACACACACACACACACACACACCTGGAGCTGGCTCCTCTGGCTGGCGTCTGAAAACACAAACAGGAAGTAGAAGTTCAGCTCAGTGACAGTAAAAGAAGCTGAGAGGAGAAACATGTGACAGAGTCACTTCATTCAGCAGATTATTACAGATTATTATAGATTATTACAGTTTGCTACAGATTATTACAGTTTATTATAGTTTATGTTTATTACAGTTTATTGCAGATTACAGTCTATTACATATTACTATATATTTTTTTACAGGTTATTACTTTTATTACAGATTATTACAGTTTGTTACAGATTATTACGGATTATTACAGATTATTACAGATTATCCACACACCACAACACTCAGACTTACTGGAACCATTGAGGAACTGTTGATCCGTCTGCCATGTTCAACATTCCTGATCATCACTGGAATACTGTCTCTTTGAACAGTGATGTGAAAGCAGGAGGAGGAGCAGCAGGAGGAGGAGGAGCTACAGGAGGAGGAGGAGGAGCTACAGGAGGAGGAGCTACAGGAGGAGGTGAGACTGAATCATGAACCACTTGTTAAAAACTCGTTTCAAACAGACAGGATGTGATGGGTCATCGTGAGACGACCACGTTTGTTGGTCACATCAAAGTGAAGTGAACCTTTGTGTTGGAGGATCATCTGGGTGTGTTGAGGTCGAGAGGGGAGGACCTCCAGGCTCCTCTCTGGGGACACTGCTGTCCTCCGTCTTTCAAAATGTCATCAGACACTCCTCTTTTCATTTCCATCTTCAGCTGTATGCTGACGATACAGTCATTTATAAGTCATGGATCTCTTTGTGTGTGTGTGTGTGTGTGTGTGTGTGTGTGTGTGTGTGTGTGTGTGTGTGTGTGTGTGTGTGTGTGTGTGTGTGTGTGTGTGTGTGTGTGTGTGTGTGTGTGTGTGTGTGTGTGTGTGTTACCGTCTGGTACCTGGTCAGACTGGAACTTCCTCTTGGGTCTATGATATGTGGTTTTGTGTGCGTGTGTGTGTGTGTGTGTCATGGTATGTGTGTTTGTTGTCACGGTGTTCCATGATGGGTTGGTGTTGAAAATCTCTCAATAGAAAGTGTTGAGTCGTTAAATATAATTGATTCTGACTTAATTATGTTTGATTCTCCAGCCTCTTGGAGACGATTCTTAGCATTAGCATTAGCTGTTAGCGCTCGGTTGTTGAAGATGCTCTATAATTGGATGTTGGCATTTTTAAGGAAACGATAAAGAAACAAAAAGATTTTGAACGTAGAAGCAACAACAAACCAGCTGAGATAAACTCCCGACGTGCCGACGGCTCTTAGCTCGGGACGCTAACTGCTATTCCAGCATGCTAATGTTTGGTGTCTGCAGATGGTAAAGAAGCAGTTCTGGTGGTGATGCATCCCACCTTCATCCCACCTTCATCACACCTTCATCATACCTTAAACCCTGAATCCACGAGGACCAGGATCAAGGACTCCTTCAGTCCAAGGTGACGATTCACTGTTCAGGTTTGAGTTCAAACATTGAAGCTCCTTCAACTAAACACAGACAACAAACCGTCGCTTCCACACTTTATTGAGAACAGAACATTTGAGCCCACGACTCTGACAGGGACCAGGAAGGTTGGTACCAGGAGGACCAGGAAGGTTGATACCAGGAGGACCAGGAAGGTTGGTACCAGGAGGACCAGGAAGGTTGATACCAGGAGGACCAGGAAGGTTGGTACCAGGAGGACCAGGAAGGTTGATCCAGGAGGACCAGGAAGGTTGATACCAGGAGGACCAGGAAGGTTGGTACCAGGAGGACCAGGAAGGTTGATACCAGGAGGACCAGGAAGGTTGGTACCAGGAGGACCAGGAAGGTTGATACCAGGAGGACCAGGAAGGTTGGTACCAGGAGGACCAGGAAGGTTGGTACCAGGAGGACCAGGAAGGTTGGTACCAGGAGGACCAGGAAGGTAGATACCAGGAGGACCAGGAAGGTAGGTACCAGGAGGACCAGGAAGGTTGATACCAGGAGGACCAGGAAGGTAGAGAAGGTTCTGGAAGCTTCCAGCACAGTTTGAACAGTTCAAGTCCCCAAAGACCAGGTCTGAGTCTCCAACATCAACATGAGCCTGGTCTGTGGTCTGGTCTGTAGTCTGGTCTGTAGTCCAGTCTGGTCTGTGGTCTGGTCTGTAGTCTGGTCTGCAGTCTGGTCTGTAGTCCGGTCTGTTCTGTAGTCTGGTCTGTTGTCTGGTCTATAGTGTGGTCTGTGGTCTGGTTTGTAGTCTGGTCTGTTCTTTTGAACCTCCATGTGGTTGTGGATCCTTGGTACCGTCTTCAGACTGGAGGGCGGCTCAATGATCCATGGATTCTGGTTCAGGTCCTTCTGGTTCAGGTCCTCCTGGTTTAGGTCCTCCTGGTTCAGGTCCTCTTGGTTCAGATCCTCCTGGTTCAGGTCCCTCTGGTTCAGGTCCTTCAGGTTCAGGTCCTCCTGGTTCAGGTCCTCCTGCACTGACTGCAGGAACTGAACCACCACTGGACCCAGGTGGGTCATGAAGACCAGCATGCTGCTTCAGCTCTGCCACGTCCTCCTCCAGTGCTTTGATCTTCTTGTCCTTTTCTTCATTTTGAACTTGCAGAGTTTTAATCTCTTGGCCCAGGATCTTCTGCAGGAGCTGGACGTGGACCAGATTCTGGACCAGGTTCTCAAGCACCTGCTGCTGCTCTGGTGAGAATCCCTTCTTCAGCTGGTTGAGGGCCTCGTTAAGGCCGGGTGACGTGTCCTTGAAGAAAACAGTGACGACAAACAAGGTAAACCAAACAGTCCAACCGTCTGCATCACAGCGACTGACAACCAGGAAGTGGGCGGAGCTTCATGAAGACAGTGAAGAACTTCAATGAATCGAAAAGATGGAAAATCCCAAAATGCAACAGAATAAATAGAAACAGGTGTGAATAGTAGAAATGAAAAGTTCAACATGTAGGAATTCAACAACAAATAATAATTGAAGAGGAATAAAAACAATTTATAGGAAACAAAGGAGGAGAACAAAAGATGACTGAGAAGAACAGACACAAAATATCAAGTGGACATAAAGACATCAAACAAGAAGATCAAAGAATACAGAACACAACATTAATAATAATAAAAACTAGAACACTCCTGCAGGAAATTTTATTGTGCCTGCTGCCCTCTACTGCCCTCTGCTGCCCTCTACTGCCCTCTGCTGCCCTCTGCTGCCCTCTGCTGCCCCCTGCTGCCCTCTACTGCCCTCTGCTGCCCTCTGCTGCCCTCTGCTGCCCTCTACTGCCCTCTACTGCCCTCTGCTGCCCTCTGCTGCTACCTGCTGCCCTCTACTGCCCTCTGCTGCCCTCTACTGCCCTCTGCTGCTACCTGCTGCCCTCTACTGCCCCCTGCTGCCCTCTACTGCCCTCTGCTGCTACCTGCTGCCCTCTACTGCCCCCTGCTGCCCTCTACTGCCCTCTGCTGCTACCTGCTGTCCTCTACTGCCCTCTACTGCCCCCTGCTGCCCTCTACTGCCCTCTGCTGCTACCTGCTGCCCTCTACTGCCCTCTGCTGCTACCTGCTGCCCTCTACTGCCCTCTGCTGCTACCTGCTGCCGAGCCCGGGGCGGGGTCAAAAGTACACGGAAACCAGCTAATTAGCTAGTGATTCTTAATCGCAGCGCCCCCATGAGGCCACCCTCCAAATTTCAGCTCAACTGAACCTTAAAGAGGCAGGCACCAATATTAGTTATTGTTGTTATTACTGTTGGTTCCTCCTGGACACAGGATTTCTTACCTGCTTCTGATCACATTGTAATACGGTGAATTCCTCGGCAGCACCTTCAGACGACTTGTCTCCCTGAGGAACATATGTGACCTGGAAATGACAGGAAGATCAGGGTTCTGCTTCACGTTCTCCTCGTCGTTCCAGGAGTTTTTAATTTTTGGTCACATGGGCTGGTTTCTAACAAGGTCAACAGTTACATCGTCACTGGGACTGACAACCAGGAAGTGGGCGTAGCTTCATGGAAAAACAAACTGTCACTGAGGAATATAAATGGAAGAAAGAATGAAACCATTTTTATCGTCTTGATAAAAGTCGATCATAATAAAACCTGCGTGTCTCCGAATAACTGACGTTCATGAAGGTGACGTGATTCTCTGGTCCTGCTTTTATTCAGAACTTTGATTAAATATTAGCGACAGAGAAAAATGTCCAAGTAGCTGAAATAATCCAGGATGAAGCTGAAATGAACCAGTGAACCAGTGAACCAGTGAACCGGTCAATCAGTGAACCGGTGAACCACTGAACCGGTGAACTGGTTAATCAGTGAAGCAGTGAATTAGTGAACCGGTGAATTAGTGACTCAGTGAATCAGTGAACCGGTGAATCAGTGAACCAGTGAACCAGTGAATCAGTGAACCGGTGAATCGTTACCTTTCTGAAGAAGTCCTCTATTTTGGTCTTCATGTGGTCGTTGAATCCACAGTCCAGGAGTTCCTCCAGGTAAAACAGACAGTCCAGAGTGAGTCGGACTCTCTGGTCGTCCACCAGGCTGCTGCTCGGAGGAACCACTCGTTCAGGGTTGAAGGTGGGATGCATCACCACCAGAACTGCTTCTTTATCATCTGCAAACACAAAAGTGTCCTTTATTGTGGCGGGGTTCGAGGAGAGCAGACGTTTCCTCAGCCGTCAGGTTTTTACTTCTCGTCTCTTCTGTTTCGCTCTCGGTAGTTTGTCTCACTGCAACTCAGGAGAACATTGTGCAATAAACACCCAGTGTTGTGCAATAAACACCCAGTGTTGTGCAATAAACACCCAGTGTTGTGCAATAAACACCCAGTGTTGTGCAATAAACACCCAGTATTGTGCAATAAACACCCAGTGTTGTGCAATAAACACCCAGTATTGTGCAATAAACACCCAGTGTTGTGCAATAAACACCCAGTGTTGTGCAATAAACACCCAGTGTTGTGCAATAAACACCCAGTGTTGTGCAATAAACACCCAGTATTGTGCAATAAACACCCAGTGTTGTGCAATAAACACCCAGTGTTGTGCAATAAACACCCAGTGTTGTGCAATAAACACCCAGTATTGTGCAATAAACACCCAGTATTGAGCAATAAACACCCAGTATTGAGCAATAAACACCCAGTATTGAGCAATAAACACCCAGTATTGTGCAATAAACACCCAGTGTTGTGCAATAAACACCCAGTGTTGTGCAATAAACACCCAGTGTTGTGCAATAAACACCCAGTATTGTGCAGAAAACACCCAGTATTGAGCAATAAACACCCAGTATTGAGCAATAAACACCCAGTATTGTGCAATAAACACCCAGTATTGAGCAATAAACACCCAGTATTGAGCAATAAACACCCAGTATTGAGCAATAAACACCCAGTATTGAGCAATAAACACCCAGTATTGAGCAATAAACACCCAGTATTGTGCAGAAAACACCCAGTATTGAGCAATAAACACCCAGTATTGAGCAATAAACACCCAGTATTGTGCAATAAACACCCAGTATTGAGCAATAAACACCCAGTATTGAGCAATAAACACCCAGTATTGAGCAATAAACACCCAGTATTGAGCAATAAACACCCAGTATTGTGCAATAAACACCCAGTATTGAGCAATAAACACCCAGTATTGAGCAATAAACACCCACTATTGAGCAATAAACACCCAGTGTTGTGCAATAAACACCCAGTGTTGCGCAATAAACACCCAGTATTGAGCAATAAACACCCAGTATTGTGCAATAAACACCCAGTATTGAGCAATAAACACCCAGTATTGAGCAATAAACACCCACTATTGTGCAATAAACACCCACTATTGAGCAATAAACACCCAGTGTTGTGCAATAAACACCCAGTGTTGCGCAATAAACACCCAGTATTGCGCAACACGTTAGTTACCTCACCAGTTCACCTGGGCGTGCTGGGTTTCAAAATAAAAGCCCCAAAATGCTTCCGAATGAAAGTCCTCCTTTATTAACGATGACAGAAAAAACTAGATGTCAATCAAAATGTGACTTGTCTACCTGGACGTCCTGGGTTTCAAAATAAAAGCCCCAAACTCCTTCAAGTCGCTGTGCAGTTTTAACAGTCCTAGAAGTTGACGTAAACTGAACCACGACGTTTTCCGCGTGCAGACGATACCATGAATACACACGGCGACTCGTAGCCGGCGTATTACACAATAAAGTACCGCTCAACACATGATCACTTCCTGAACGTCAACATGAGCCTCGCCGTTGTGACATTTATGTGTCTGGAAATTAATCGGTCAAAAAGTGCAGAGTGTTTGGAAGAATTGAGACATTTCTTACCGGGGAGACGGTCCAAGGCGTCTCTGACGTCCGTCCCGACTCGAGACACGACGGGACAGAAGACCAGACAGTAGTGGGCGTCTCCAGGAGACGTCGTCTCCTTTTGGCCCAAAGACTTAATGAATTCAACAACAGATTCATGAGCTCTGTTTGTTTTTCCTGCCAGGACGACAAAGAATCGTGCGCAAGACTCTAGAAGAAGAAAAAATATAGAAAAAAATCGTCTCCAGTCCTGCTGACGAGGCTCCAGAAAGTCTGTCATCCTTCTCATTCGTTACGCTTTTTAGTAATTAAGCTCCAACGAGCCAATCAGAAATTGACGCTGGTTTTTTTTTGCCTACCTGCTAATTTATACTCTTGCTAGAAAATCATGTTACTCTCTAGATAGAGCTGCTCAAGCTGGTTTCATCTAGAAATCCATGTTACTGTCTAGATAGAGCTGCTCAGGCTGGTTTCATCTAGAAAATCATGTTACTGTCTTGATAGAGCTGCTCAGGCTGGTTTCATCTAGAAAATCATATTACTGTCTAGATAGAGCTGCTCAGGCTGGTTTGATCTAGAAATCCATGTTACTGTCTAGATAGAGCTGCTCAGGCTGGTTTCATCTAGAAAATCATGTTACTGTCTTGATAGAGCTGCTCAGGCTGGTTTCATCTAGAAAATCATGTTACTGTCTAGATAGAGCTGCTCAGGCTGGTTTCATCTAGAAAATCATGTTACTGTCTTGATAGAGCTGCTCAGGCTGGTTTCATCTAGAAAATCATATTACTGTCTAGATAGAGCTGCTCAGGCTGGTTTGATCTAGAAATCCATGTTACTGTCTAGATAGAACTGCTCAGGCTGGTTTCATCTAGAAAATCATGTTACTGTCTAGATAGAGCTGCTCAGGCTGGTTTGATCTAGAAATCCATGTTACTGTCTAGATAGAACTGCTCAGGCTGGTTTCATCTAGAAAATCATGTTACTGTCTAGATAGAGCTGCTCAGGCTGGTTTCATCTAGAAATCCATGTTACTGTCTAGATAGAGCTGCTCAGGCTGGTTTGATCTAGAAAACCATGTTACTGTCTAGATAGAGCTGCTCAGGCTGGTTTCATCTAGAAAATCATATTACTGTCTAGATAGAGCTGCTCAGGCTGGTTTGATCTAGAAATCCATGTTACTGTCTAGATAGAACTGCTCAGGCTGGTTTGATCTAGAAATCCATGTTACTGTCTAGATAGAGCTGCTCAGGCTGGTTTCATCTAGAAATCCATGTTACTGTCTAGATAGAGCTGCTCAGGCTGGTTTGATCTAGAAATCCATGTTACTGTCTAGATAGAACTGCTCAGGCTGGTTTCATCTAGAAAATCATGTTACTGTCTAGATAGAGCTGCTCAGGCTGGTTTCATCTAGAAATCCATGTTACTGTCTAGATAGAGCTGCTCAGGCTGGTTTCATCTAGAAAACCATGTTACTGTCTAGATAGAGCTGCTCAGGCTGGTTTCATCTAGAAAATCATATTACTGTCTAGATAGAGCTGCTCAGGCTGGTTTGATCTAGAAATCCATGTTACTGTCTAGATAGAGCTGCTCAGGCTGGTTTCATCTAGAAAATCATGTTACTGTCTTGATAGAGCTGCTCAGGCTGGTTTCATCTAGAAAATCATATTACTGTCTAGATAGAGCTGCTCAGGCTGGTTTGATCTAGAAATCCATGTTACTGTCTAGATAGAACTGCTCAGGCTGGTTTCATCTAGAAAATCATGTTACTGTCTAGATAGAGCTGCTCAGGCTGGTTTCATCTAGAAATCCATGTTACTGTCTAGATAGAGCTGCTCAGGCTGGTTTGATCTAGAAATCCATGTTACTGTCTAGATAGAATTGCTCAGGCTGGTTTCATCTAGAAAATCATGTTACTGTCTAGATAGAGCTGCTCAGGCATCAGAAGATATGAGACCAAGCTGCTGAACAGGACGCTGAGCTCCGTCATGGAGGCCGTCGACCAATCAGGCTCTCTACCAGCCAGAAATCCAATGTAAACAATAGCACATGGTGCCACGAGAGCGGAGCACAGACACACACACACACACACACAGACACAGACACAGACACAGACACACACACACACACACACACACACACACACACACACACACACACACACACACACAGACACAGACACAGACACAGACACAGACACAGACACACACACACACACACACACACACACACACACACACACAGACACACAGACACACAGACACACAGACACAGACACACACACACACACACACACACACACACACACACACACACACACACAGACACAGACACACACACAGACACACACACAGACACAGACACAGACACACACACACACACACACACACACACACACAGACACAGACACAGACACAGACACAGACACACACACACACACACACACACACACACACAGACACAGACACAGACACACACACAGACACACACACAGACACACACACAGACACAGACACAGACACAGACACAGACACACACACACACACACACACACACACACACAGACACAGACACAGACACACACACAGACACAGACACAGACACAGACACAGACACACACACACACACACACAGACACAGACACAGACACAGACACAGACACACACACAGACACACACACAGACACAGACACACACACAGACACACACACAGACACAGACACAGACACAGACACACACACACACACACACAGACACACAGACACACAGACACAGACACAGACACACACACACACACACACACACACACACACACACACAGACACAGACACAGACACACACACAGACACACACACAGACACACACACAGACACAGACACAGACACAGACACACACACACACACACACACACACACACACAGACACAGACACAGACACAGACACACACACAGACACACACACACAGACACACACCTGGAGCTGGCTCCTCTGGCTGGGTCGTCTCCTCCTTTTGGTCCGAAGACTTAAAGAGGTTAGAGGGAAGTATACCACTGAAGGAGAATCTTCCAGAAGAGGCTGAAGAAACAATGAAAATCACTGAAGTCAGTTTTACTCAAAGGATCAATTATATTTAATGTCTGAAGACTTTTTATTGAGACATTTTCAACGAGCTTTTATTATCTTAATGTGGGTTATACACACACACACACACACACACACACACACACGCACACGCACACACACACACACTCTCTCACACTCACACTCACACACACACACACACACACACACACACACACACACACACACACACACACACACACACACACACACACACACACACACACTCACCTGGCTCCGCCATGTTGTTCCTCTGACGAAGAAGGAGTGTTTGTCCTTTTCACCAAATACTTTCACTTTGAACATGACAGAGCAGGAAGAGGAGGAGGAGGAGCTACAGGAGGAGGGGGAGGGGGAGGAGGAGGAGGAGGAGGAGTGTTTGTCCTCTTCACACTATACTTTCACTTTGAACGCTGACGGAGCAGGAGGAGGGGGGGGGGAGAGGAGGAGGAGGGGCAACAGGAGGGGAGGGGAGGGGGAGGAGGAGGAGGAGGAGCAACAGGAGGAGGAGGAGGGGAGGGGAGGGGGAGGAGGAGGAGGAGCAACAGGAGCATGGGGGGGGAGGAGCAACAGGAGGAGGAGGAGGGGAGGGGGAGGAGGAGGAGGAGCAACAGGAGCATGGGGGGGGGGGAGCAGGAGGAGCAACAGGAGCCGGAGGAGCAACAGGAGGAGGAGGAGGGGAGGGGAGGGGGAGGAGTGTTTGTCTTCTTCACCAAATACTTTCACTTTGAACGGTGACGGAGCAGGAGGAGGGGGGGAGGAGCTACAGGAGGAGGAGCTACAGGAGGAGGAGGAGGAGGGGCTACAGGAGGAGGAGGTACAAGAGGAGGAGCAACAGGGGGAGGGGGAGAGGCTACAGGAGGAGGAGGAGGAGAGGAGGAGCTACAGGAGGGGGAGGGGCTACTGGAGGAGGATGGGGAGGGGGAGGAGCTACAGGAGGAGGAGGAGCTTCAGGAGGATGGGGGAGGGGAGGGGCTACAGGAGGAGGAGGAGGAGCTACAGGAGGAGGAGCTACATGAGGAGGGGGAGGGGCTACAGGAGGAGGAGGAGCTACAGGAGACAGAAGGTTCCTGTCACCCACGTTGCTGAGCTTCTACTGTCTAAAGCCAGTTTCCCTTCCTTTGTTCCCCCTGGACTCCTTGTTTCCTCCCTGGACTCCTTGTTTCCTCCAGGACATGTTGTTTCCTCCCTGGACTCCTTGTTTCCTCCCTGGACTCCTTGTTTCCTCCCTGGACTCCTTGTTTCCTCCAGGACATGTTGTCCCCCCCCCCCCCTGGACTCCTTGTTTCCTCCAGGACATGTTGTTTCCTCCCTGGACTCCTTGTTTCCTCCAGGACATGTTGTTTCCTCCCTGGACTCCTTGTTTCCTCCAGGACATGTTGTTTCCTCCTGGACTCCTTGTTTCCTCCAGGACATGTTGTTTCCCCCTGGACTCCTTGTTTCCTCCAGGACATGTTGTTTCCTCCCTGGACTCCTTGTTTCCTCCAGGACATGTTGTTTCCCCCCTGGACTCCTTGTTTCCTCCAGGACATGTTGTTTCCTCCCTGGACTCCTTGTTTCCTCCAGGACATGTTGTTTCCTCCTGGACTCCTTGTTTCCTCCAGGACATGTTGTTTCCTCCCTGGACTCCTTGTTTCCTCCAGGACATGTTGTTTCCTCCCTGGACTCCTTGTTTCCTCCAGGACATGTTGTTTCCTCCTGGACTCCTTGTTTCCTCCAGGACATGTTGTTTCCCCCTGGACTCCTTGTTTCCTCCAGGACATGTTGTTTCCTCCCTGGACTCCTTGTTTCCTCCAGGACATGTTGTTTCCCCCCTGGACTCCTTGTTTCCTCCAGGACATGTTGTTTCCTCCCTGGACTCCTTGTTTCCTCCAGGACATGTTGTTTCCTCCTGGACTCCTTGTTTCCTCCAGGACATGTTGTTTCCTCCCTGGACTCCTTGTTTCCTCCAGGACATGTTGTTTCCTCCCTGGACTCCTTGTTTCCTCCAGGACATGTTGTTTCCCCCCTGGACTCCTTGTTTCCTCCAGGACATGTTGTTTCCCCCCTGGACTCCTTGTTTCCTCCAGGACATGTTGTTCCCTCCCTGGACTCCTTGTTTCCTCCAGGACATGTTGTTCCCTCCCTGGACTCCTTGTTTCCTCCAGGACATGTTGTTTCCCCCTGGACTCCTTGTTTCCTCCAGGACATGTTGTTTCCTCCCTGGACTCCTTGTTTCCTCCAGGACATGTTGTTTCCTCCTGGACTCCTTGTTTCCTCCAGGACATGTTGTTTCCTCCCTGGACTCCTTGTTTCCTCCAGGACATGTTGTTTCCTCCCTGGACTCCTTGTTTCCTCCAGGACATGTTGTCCCCCCCCCCCCCTGGACTCCTTGTTTCCTCCAGGACATGTTGTTTCCCCCTGGACTCCTTGTTTCCTCCAGGACATGTTGTTTCCTCCTGGACTCCTTGTTTCCTCCAGGACATGTTGTTTCCTCCCTGGACTCCTTGTTTCCTCCAGGACATGTTGTTTCCTCCCTGGACTCCTTGTTTCCTCCAGGACATGTTGTTTCCCCCCTGGACTCCTTGTTTCCTCCAGGACATGTTGTTTCCCCCCTGGACTCCTTGTTTCCTCCAGGACATGTTGTTCCCTCCCTGGACTCCTTGTTTCCTCCAGGACATGTTGTTCCCTCCCTGGACTCCTTGTTTCCTCCAGGACATGTTGTTTCCCCCTGGACTCCTTGTTTCCTCCAGGACATGTTGTTTCCTCCCTGGACTCCTTGTTTCCTCCAGGACATGTTGTTTCCTCCTGGACTCCTTGTTTCCTCCAGGACATGTTGTTTCCTCCCTGGACTCCTTGTTTCCTCCAGGACATGTTGTTTCCTCCCTGGACTCCTTGTTTCCTCCAGGACATGTTGTCCCCCCCCCCCCCTGGACTCCTTGTTTCCTCCAGGACATGTTGTTTCCCCCTGGACTCCTTGTTTCCTCCAGGACATGTTGTTCCGAACTTTCTTCTTCCTTCCAGGCAGAAGGGCGGACCAAATGTGGCGAACATCTCAAGAAGTAGTCCGGGGAAGTCGGGCGGAGGGAGACGATTGTTGAAAAGCACTATCGGGGCGAGTCGTTTCTGGAATAGTGGAGTATTGTAACGTACGTCGCCTCGCCTCCGTTGGTCGACGTCCATTGGTGAACTAACTTCCGTGTCGTGAATCATGATGCTAGGCTAGCAAACGTCAGTCTGATGTCGTTTCACTGGGAAACGACCACAGCGTGATCGAGCTAACGCTAATCGTGAACTGGCAAACGTACCGATGAACAGATACGTCTGTTGCTACAACAAGCTGCTAGTTACCGTAGCTAGCAGCGCCACGCTTTGGTGCTCGCGGCTCGATAGCCTTGTTCTGCTAGCTGTAAGTTAGCCACCGTTGCCATTCATGCTAGCATTATATGCTATTCCTAGCTAACGTAGCTAAACACAGCTGGTGAAATGTGGTTATGGAAGTGTTAAAATGGGTGAAGCACAAGGGTCTCCTCTGGAGTGACGCCTCCTTCCACATGTAGTAATGACCGTCTACTATCCCTTCATCATCACTTGTACGCCGACGATGGTCCCGTTCTCCTCAAACCGCCAGAAATCCTGTTCTGGAGACGAAGGCGGGATCAACTTGAATTGTTCTGGTTTGACGGATCAACTCTTCTGGTCAAAATAGTTTGTTGTGTCGAATCGACTCTGAAGTTCCACTCTGTGTCCCTCCATCAATCATTTTACTCAAATGTAGAGACGAGAAACGAGCCAATGGGTGTTTTTTAAATTTTTTTTTATTAATTACGTTCATGGGTTCAAAGAGTAGAATTTACAAGCAATAAAACCAGCATCACCCTCAATCCTTAATAGAGGTATCGTTTCTCAAATCACTCCCTTCATCTTGTTAAAGCTGTACTATGATGGACAGTTGTGTAGAAGTACTGCCAGAACTCATGACGGTTCCCCAAAGTGTGGATCACTGACCTCAGCAGAAGTTCTAACTGGCGCCGATACATTTATTCTTGTCTGTTAACAAGGCAATCTGTACTCCGATGAACATTCAACCAGTCCGGATCTCGTTCTGTTGTTCTGACGTTCTACGTCCTTCGCCATCGTTCTTCAGCGATGAAGCTCCGTTCCGTCACTCGGACACCGCATCTCGGTCCTTCCTGGTTTCGTCACTGGAGACAATCATTCGCTGGGCTTTTCTGGATTCTTTGTAAGAACCTTTGATCTCATCCTTTAAACAGAGGATAAAAGCGATTAGTCACATGGTCTGACGTCCCGGCTGGCTCGCCATTGACAGCTGAACTTTGACCTGCTCAGTTTATCGGTGCACCTTAAGGTAGTGGTTTCTCAGAGGGGTGGGGGGGGGGGGGGGGGGGGGGGGGGGTGGCAGGAACCACGACTGGTCTGGTGACTATTGGAACTATAGTTTCAGGTGTTGTGCTGCTACGTGTGGTTTAGGAAAAGACGGCACCAGAGGCCACGTTGCTGAAGCACGGTGGAGGAATCGTCAGAACGGTCGCAGCTCCACATTTCAGCTCCTCCAGCCAATCAGCTGGACCCTGGCCGGATCTTTCTTTATCTTCCGTTTTGGTTGAAGTCGGGATAAACTGCTGTAAATGTGGACATTGAATCTTCAGTAGACAAGAACCAAAGTCTGCCGCGAGTCGCGCTTGGCGGCGCCGTGGACGGTCAGCCGGTCGACCTTGCGGTGGGGACGACGGTCCATCTGAGCTCAACCCTGTCCTCGACACACCTCCGGCTTCGGTCGCCGGTTGAGTTTCCAGAAAACGAAGGGATGAACGTTTGTCGCATTACAAGTCCGGCTGCGGGAAACCTGGAGCAACAGCTGCATCGTCCTCCGCCGCCCACTTCTTACACCGTTTGTTCTCGACTGGTCAACTTCTGCTTCACACCTGACCGACGGGGATTCCTTCAAAGGCTGATTTCACACCGAGTCCTTTTCCTGGCCGGGTTTCAGCGAGGCTCTGATGCCCTACGACGTCCTACGACGTCCTACGACGTCCTACACTCACTGCTCGAGACTTTTTCATGACCCTGTCACAACTTTCTTATTTCTAATGCGAGGCTGAACTACAAATGAATATTTGCCAGGAAATGTGATGTAGAAGTCCTGAAGATGACATTTTATGACATATATATTTTATTCTATACACATTTTATTTATTAGATTTGATCATAGTTCATGTCTTTCAAATAGAATTGACTGAGAATGTGGCCTTTTGTTAATTTCATTCACGTTCACACTAATGTGATGATTCCTGCCGTACCTACCGAAGGAGCAAGACATTTGGGAATCCACGGGCGAAGACGGAATTTCTGAAGCAAAACAGCAAAAACAAGACAAGTATTAGAGCAAGAAAGTCTAATTATATATCACTCTGTCACCCAGGAGGTTTCCATACCAGGTCCTAAAGGTCTACCGAGTCATTCAGTACGATTCAGTACGGTTCAGTATGGTTCAGTATGGTTCAGTACGATTCAGTACAATTTAGTATGGTTCAGTATGGTTCGGAACGGTTCACTACGATTCAGTATGGTTCAGTATGGTTCAGTATGGTTCAGTACGATTCAGTACAATTTAGTATGGTTCAGTATGGTTCGGAACGGTTCACTACGATTCAGTATGGTTCAGTACGGTTCAGTACGGTTAAGTACGGTTCAGTATGGTTCAGTACGATTCAGTACGGCTCAGTACGGTTCAGTACATATCGGTACGGTTCGGTACGGTTCAGTATGGTTCAGTACGGTTCAGTACAATTCAGTATGGTTCAGTATGGTTCGGAACGGTTCACTACGATTCAGTATGGTTCAGTATGGTTCAGTACGGTTCAGTACGATTCAGTATGGTTCAGTACGATTCAGTACGGCTCAGTACATATCGGTTCGGTACGGTTCGGTATGGTTCAGTACAATTCAGTACGGTTCAGTATGGTTCAGTATGGTTCAGTACGATTCAGTCCGGTTCAGTACGGTTCAGTACAATTCAGTATGGTTCGGAACGGTTTCACTACGATTCAGTACGATTCAGTATGGTTCAGTACGGTTCAGTATGGTTCAGTATGGTTCAGTATGATGCAGTATGATTCAGTACGGTTGAGTACGGTTCAGTACAGTTCAGTACAGTTCAGTATGGTTCAGTACGGTTCAGTACGGTTCAGTATGATTCGGTACGGTTCAGTACGGTTCAGCATGATTCAGTACGGTTCAGTATAGTTCAGTACGGTTCAAAACGGTTCAGCACGATTCAGTACGGTTCGGTACGGTTCAGTATGATTCAGTACGGTTCAGCACGATTCAGTACGGTTCAGTATGGTTCGGTACGGTTCAGTACGGTTCAGTATGGTTCAGTATGGTTCAGTACGGTTCAGTACGGTTCGGTACGGTTCAGTACGGTTCAGTATGGTTCAGTATGGTTCAGTACGGTTCAGTATGATTCGGTATGGTTCAGTACGGTTCAGTACGGTTCAGCATGATTCAGTACGGTTCAGTACGGTTCAGTATAGTTCAGTACGGTTCAATACGGTTCAGCACGATTCAGTACGGTTCGGTACGGTTCAGTATGATTCAGTACGGTTCAGCACGATTCAGTACGGTTCAGTATGGTTCGGTACGGTTCAGTACGGTTCAGTACGGTTCAGTATGGTTCAGTATGGTTCAGTACGGTTCAGTACGGTTCGGTACGGTTCAGTACGGTTCAGTATGGTTCAGTATGGTTCAGTACGGTTCAGTATGATTCGGTATGGTTCAGTACGGTTCAGTACGGTTCAGCATGATTCAGTACGGTTCAGTACGGTTCAGTATAGTTCAGTACGGTTCAATACGGTTCAGCACGATTCAGTACGGTTCGGTACGGTTCAGTATGATTCAGTACGGTTCAGCACGATTCAGTACGGTTCAGTATGGTTCGGTACGGTTCAGTACGGTTCAGTATGGTTCAGTACGGTTCAGTACGGTTCGGTACGGTTCAGTACGGTTCAGTATGGTTCAGTATGGTTCAGTACGGTTCAGTATGATTCGGTATGGTTCAGTACGGTTCAGTACGGTTCAGCATGATTCAGTACGGTTCAGTACGGTTCAGTATAGTTCAGTACGGTTCAATACGGTTCAGCACGATTCAGTACGGTTCAGCACGATTCAGTACGGTTCAGCACGATTCAGTACGGTTCAGTACGGTTCGGTACGGTTCAGTATGATTCAGTATGATTCAGTATGATTCAGTACGGTTCAGTACGTTTCAGTACGATTTGCGTTTTCAAGCATTTCCACTTCAAGAATTGTTGCTGGTCCTTAACGGCTCCATAGTTTGACGCTTGTCCGTCGCCCTTCTGTCCCTTCCGCTGGTTTGATGCATGAAAACAAGCAACCGTCTGGTTTTCCTCCACAACAATCGTGGAAAACCTTCATAGTGAATCAGTGAATCGTTACCTTTTTGAAGAACTTCTTGATGTTGGTCTTCATGTGGTCGTTGAATCCACAGTGGAGGACTTGGTCCCGGTGGAACAGACAGTCCAGAGTGAGTCGGACTCTCTGGTCGTCCACCAGGCTGCTGCTCGGAGGAACCACTAGTTCAGGGTTGAAGGTGTGATGCATCACCACCAGAACTGCTTCTTTATCATCTGCAGACACAAAACACTGTTGACTGGAGGAGGAGGAGGAGGAGCCTGGACTGACTCCGCCCCCCCCGACATGACACGATGTCTCCCTGAACTCAATTCCCTCAGTGTGTGATTACCCGACTCCTCCCTGATGTGTTTCACCCACTCGTGTCTAGAAACTCACTTCCCTCAGCGTCCCCGATCGTCTCCGTACCTTTGTGTCGAGTCGTCCAGTCTGTCTCCCAGTGTGTCCTACCGTCCCGGCTGGGTTTGTTTGTGAGGAAACAGGTTTTTGTTTTGTTTTTTCAAAATAAATCTTAAGAACTTTAAGTTCATCAGTCATTTTTTAATCCTATTTAGCTTCTAACGTCGCTGCTGTCTGAGCGCCGCCGCTCGCTGAAATGTCAAGATGCACGACCTGCTTTGAGGGGGCGTGGTCTGCTTTGAAAGGGCGTTGCCTGTTTTTAAGGGGCGTGGCCCACTTTCAGGGGGCGTGGCCTGTGAGTTCGGCAGCATCATGAACAGTCCTGCCCGAAGGTAGTTTGGGATTATTTCTAAGACATTTCTTACCGGGGAGACGCTGCAAGGCCTCGCTGACGTCCGTCCCGACTCGAGACACGACGGGACAGAAGACCAGACAGTAGTCGGCGTCTCCAGGAGACTTCGCCTTCTTTTGGCCCGAAGATTTAAAGAGTTTAAGAACAGATTCATGAGCTCCGTTTGTTTTTCCTGCCAGGACGACGGAGAATCTTTTCCAAGAGGCTGAAGAAACAATGAAAATCACTGAAATCACAGTTTTACTCAAAGGATCAATTATATTTAATGTCTGAAGACTTTTTATTGAGACATTTTCAACGAGCTTTTATTATCTTAATGTGGGTTATACACACACACACACACACACACACACACACTAGACACACACTCTCCACACACACACACACACACACACACACACACACACACACACACACACTAGACACACAGCACACACACACACACTAGACACACACACACTAGATACACACACTCTCACACACACACACACTAGACACACACACACACACAAACACACACTAGATACACACACTCTCACACACACACACACACACACACACTAGACACACACACACACACAAACACACACTAGATACACACACTCTCACACACACACACACACACAAACACACACTAGACACACACACACACACACACACTAGACACACACACACACACGCACACACTAGACACACACACACACACAAACACACACTAGATACACACACTCTCTCACACACACACACACACACTAGACACACACACACAAACACACACTAGACACACACACACACACACTAGACACACACACACACACGCACACACACACACACTAGACACACACACACACACACACACTAGACACACACACACACACACACACACACACACACTCACCTGGCTCCGCCATGTTGGTCCTCTGAGGAAGAAGGAGTGTTTGTCCTCTTCACCAAATACTTTCACTTTGAACGGTGGCGGAGCAGGAAGAGGAGGAGGAGCTACAGGAGGGGGAGGAGGAGGAGCTACCGGAGGAGGAGGAGGAGGAAGAGGAGGGGGAGGAGGAGGAGGAGGAGCAACAGGAGGAGGAGGAGGAGGAGCAACAGGAGGAGGAGGAGGAAGAGGAGGGGGAGGAGGAGGAGGAGCTACCGGAGGAGGAGGAGCTACCGGAGGAGGAAGAGGAGGGGGAGGAGGAGGAGGAGGAGCAACAGGAGGAGGAGGAGGAGGAGGAGGAGGAGGAGGAGGAGGAGGAAGAGGAGGGGGAGGAGGAGGAGGAGGAGGAAGAGGAGGGGGAGGAAGAGGAGGGGGAGGAGGAGGAGGAGGAGCAACAGGAGGAGGAGGAGGAGGAGGAAGAGGAGGGGGAGGAGGAGGGGGAGCTACCGGAGGAGGAGGAGGAGGAAGAGGAGGGGGAGGAGGAGGAGGAGGAGCTACAGGAGGAGGAGGAGAGACTTTATCTGATTCATCAGGTTCAGTAGCAGTAAAATAGACCTTTGAACCTCTGACAGCAGGGTTACCATGGCAACAACACCTCATCAGTAGTAAACTAACCAGTTCACTATTAGTGGTGAACAAGCCAACCAGAGGACTCCGCCTCCATTGATCCACCACAGAAGAAGAACGAGGCTTCGGCTCCCAAACAGGAGGAGGAGGAGGAGGAGGAGGAGGTGGAGGAGGGGGAGGGGGAGGAGGAGGAGGAGGAGGAGGAAGAGGAGGAAGAGTGGGAAGAGGAGGAGGAGGAGCAGGAGCAGGAGGAGGAGGGGGAGGAAGAGGAGCAGGAGGAGGATGGGGAGGAAGAGGAGGAGGAGAGGGAGGAGGGGGAGGAAGAGGAGGAGGAGGAGCTACAGGAGTGAGGGGGAGGAGCCGCTACTAGCATCTAAGCTAGCCCCTCGGCACAGGAGATGCTACTAGCATCTAAGCTAGCTCCTCGGGGCGGCTGGTCGGGTTGGGCTAGGGTTAACCCCAACTCAACCCTCTGGATGGGAAGGTTGCAGGTTTGATTCCACTGTGTCCTTGAGCAAGACGCCAAACACCCAACATTGCTCCCGGTGGACGTAGCGAGGATCTCCACCCGTTGGGTTTAAGGACTTCCTGCCCCCCGTCACCTCCCCGCCCCCAACTCTGGCCGTCGTTTAGGAACACTTTAATTTTGACAAAACCAAAAACCAAAATATGCAAAGAACAGAAACACGGGGTTTGTTTCTCCCCCCCTGACGGAGGTGGCCGACCGGAGGGTGGAGCAGGTCGACTCACTGGCACAGGATCAAAGCGAGGTTCCTTTTAATGCGTCGAAATACATTCAGGAAAATAACAAGACGCCAAAATAAGAGCTCAAGAGTTCACCAGATCGGACGACAACAGATATAAAAATGTGGGCTATATAAATATTGGGCTACATGCTAACGGTTAAATACAGAGATCTGCCGCTGGGCGCGTAGCTAACAGTGCTAAGCTAACCGTGCTAAGCTAACCGCGCTAACGACGACTTCACAGCGTTTCCACGGACATCTGGAGACGGAGCGGTCTGTCCCACCGTTCCAACTTGCTCGTCTGCCGTTGCCGTGGAAACAGACACGGTTTTTTCACTAGAGACACACTAACGTAAACGAGGCTTCAGTCCGCGGTCGTCCTCCAGAACGAACACCTGGTCTGAACATCTGGTCTGAACACCTGCTGGTCTGAACACCTGGTCTGAACATCTGGTGGTCTGAACATCTGGTCTGAACATCTGGTGGTCTGAACACCTGGTCTGAACATCTGGTGGTCTGAACACCTGCTGGTCTGAACATCTGGTCTGAACACCTGCTGGTCTGAACATCTGGTCTGAACATCTGGTGGTCTGAACATCTGGTGGTCTGAACACCTGGTCTGAACACCTGGTCTGAACACCTGGTCTGAACATCTGGTGGTCTGAACACCTGGTCTGAACATCTGGTGGTCTGAACATCTGGTCTGAACCTCTGGTGGTCTGAACACCTGGTCTGAACATCTGGTCTGAACCTCTGGTCTGAACATCTGGTGGTCTGAACACCTGGTCTGAACATCTGGTGGTCTGAACACCTGGTCTGAACCTCTGGTCTGAACATCTGGTGGTCTGAACATCTGGTCTGAACATCTGGTCTGAACATCTGGTGGTCTGAACATCTGTCTGAACATCTGGTCTGAACACCTGGTCTGAACATCTGGTGGTCTGAACATCTGGTCTGAACATCTGGTCTGAACATCTGGTCTGAACACCTGGTCTGAACATCTGGTGGTCTGAACACCTGGTCTGAACCTCTGGTCTGAACATCTGGTCTGAACATCTGGTCTGAACATCTGGTGGTCTGAACATCTGGTCTGAACATCTGGTCCCAGTGTATTTAACAGGATATTTCTTTCTTGTATTTATTTGTATTTAATTCCAGTAATTGAATTCATTGTTGACGAAGGAACTGGCGGTGCGTTCGAGGGCGGAGGCGGAGCGTGGGACGTTTGGTGGAGTCGCTTCTCTTCTGGCTTCACGTTCTCGTCACGCGGTTCCTCCAGGTTCCCCTGTGAGTGGCTCCTCCCCCACCTGCCCCCTCCCCCACCTCCTCCTCCCCCACCTCCTCCTCCTTGTCCATGACGGCCAGCTCCATCTCGATGGGGGCCTGCTCGGGCCCCGGCACGTCCTCCCTCTGCTCCATCTCACCCACATGGCCGCCGCCGGGGGCTCCAGAGGGGTGTAGAGGAGCGGCGGCTCCCCCTGGTGGGCGACGCAGGGCCTGTCCGGGTGGAGGAACTGTGGCTGGTGCTGCAGGTGGTGCAGCGGCTGCAGCGGCTGCAGCTGCTGAGGAGGAGCGTGATGATGATGATGGTGCTGGTGGTGGTGGTGGAGGTGGTGTTGCTGATGCTGCTGCTGCAGGTGGAGGTGGTGGTGGTGGTGGTGGAGGTGGTGGAGGTGAGACGCGCTCTGCTTGTCCACGTTGAGAACAAACTCCTTGGGCTGGTTCTTCAGGAACTTCTCAAACTTCTTGGAGGCTTTCTTGTTTGTGACGAACCACTCCTGTCGGAAACCATGGCAACCACCAATCAGGACGAGGCCACCACGTGGCAGCCAATCAAATTACAGCACATTACTATTCAACGCCACGTCCAACTGTTTATAAAACTACTGAAACTAACATCAAGGAACTCAAGGGAACGTTTAATTAATTAATTTATATTAATTAATAAATAGGTAAATAAATATATAAATAAAAAAATAAAAAAAATATATAAATAGGTAAATAAATAAATAGATAAATCAATAAAAATCAATCAATAAAAAATATATAAATGGGTAAATTAATTAATTAATTAAGTAGACAAATTAATAAATAGATAAATCAATCAAAATAAATAAATAAAAAATATATAAATAGGTAAATAAATAAAACAATTAAATAGACAAATTAATAAATAGAAAAATCAATAAAAATCAGTAAATAAAAATATATATAAATAGGTAAATAAATATAAAAAGTAAATAGACAAATTAATAAATAGATAAATCAATAAAAAATATATAAATAGGTAAATAAATAAAAAAAATTAAATAGACAAATTAATAAATAGATAAATCAATAAAAATATATATAAATAGGTAAATAAAAAAATTAAATAGACAAATTAATAAATGGATAAATCAATAAAACTAAATCAATAAAAAATATACAAATAGGAAAATAAAAAAAATTAAATAGACAAATTAATAAATAGATAAATCAATAAAAATAAATCAATAAAACACATGTAAATAAATTAAATAGAGACATAAACAAATAGAAAGATTTATTTAAAAACTGCAATAATGAAAAATATATAAAAAAACAATAAAGGCACATAAAGACAAACAAAACAATAAATAAATAAATAATATTCAAAAAAGAAAAATAAGGTTTAATACGTTTTAAAATGCAAAAACTAAATAAATACATGCATAAACATATCGGAAAAATTATCAAAGAAATATATACGTAAATAAATAAATAAACTGTCATCAGCATACAGTGACACTTAAACAATTATATGACCTCTAGTTCAATGGTGGACATTTATATTGTGTCTATAACAACAAAGCTAATATGACTACTTCTACTACTACTACCACTATTACCACTACCACTACTACTACTACTACTACCACTATTACCACTACCACTACTACTACTACTACTCCTACTGTTAATGATGGCGACAGCGTGAGGGTTACCTGTGAGTGAACAGAGTTGATGTGGTACTTCACGCCGCTCTCAGAGTTAAACTCCTTATTACAGATCAGACATCTGTACTTCCCGGCCTCAAAGTCGCCCTGATGAACAAAACAACAAATCAAATAAACAACGTTAGAAGTAAACAATGTAAACAATATCTTTAACATCTGGCGGAAATACAAACAAACCAACCACGATCATTTTGTCAAGTTTCTGTGAAACAAGAACCAAAACACGTCGTCACACTGAGGCTCTAACAAAACAAGTGTGCTCGTCTTCCATTTACTTCGAAGTATGGGGTACTCTGTAATCCAAGTACTAGCTGAGGACCGGAGTATTTCTAAAGGAGGACTTACCCGTGTGCAGAGTCCCAGGTGAGCCTTCAGTCCAGACACACTGGTGTAGGTACAACCGCAGCCCTGACGGAGAAACAGTTACACTACATCACAGGAAGTAACTGTTACATCACAGGAAGTAACTGTTACATAACAAGAAGTAAACACTATATCACAGGAAGTAACTGTTACATCACAGGAAGTAACTGTTACATAACAGGAAGTAAACACTATATCACAGGAAGTAAACACTACATCACAGGAAGTAACTGTTACATCACAGGAAGTAACTGTTACATCACAGGAAGTAACTGTTACATCACAGGAAGTAAACACTAAATCACAGGAAGTAACTGTTACATCACAGGAAGTAACTGTTGCATCCCAGGCAGTAAACACTACATCACAGGAAGTAACTGTTACATCACAGGAAGTAACGTTACATCACAGGAAGTAACCGTTACATCACAGGAAGTAACCGTTGCATCACAGGAAGTAACTGTTACATCACAGGAAGTAACTGTTACATCACAGGAAGTAACTGTTACATCACAGGAAGTAAACACTACATCACAGGAAGTAACTGTTACATCACAGGCAGTAACTGTTGCATCCCAGGCAGTAAACACTACATCACAGGAAGTAACTGTTACATCACAGGAAGTAAACACTATATCACAGGAAGTAACTGTTACATCACAGGAAGTAACGTTACATCACAGGAAGTAACCATTACATCACAGGAAGTAACTGTTGCATCACAGGAAGTAACTGTTACATCACAGGAAGTAACTGTTACATCATAGGAAGTAACTGTTACATCACAGGAAGTAGCTGTTACATCACAGGAAGTAAACATTACATCACAGGAAGTAACTGTTGCATCACAGGAAGTAACTGTTGCATCACAGGAAGTAACTTTTACATCATAGGAAGTAATGTTACATCACAGGAAGTAACCATTAGATCACAGGAAGTAGCTGTTACATCACAGGAAGTAACCGTTATATCACAGGAAGTAGCTGTTACATCACAGGAGGTAAACGGTACATCACAGGAAGTAACTCTAAAATACAGTATTTTACAACACAAGGTGTCATATTACACTTACATTGGATAAATTAGAGTACACAGTCATGTTGTCATGTCTCACTGCAGAGTAATGTTGTGTTGTTGTCATGTTGTCTCGTTGTGTCTCACCTGGTTGGGACACTGGACTTTCCTCTGCAGCTTCACTTCGTTCTTCCACTTCCTCAGAACTTCCTGGCTGAAGGCGGGCAGACCCGGCCGGGCGTACTTCAACTACAACACCACAACAACAACACAACAACAACGCTACACCTACCGTCACTTCTTACACTTCAAACCTCTGCAAAGTGTGTGTGTGTGTGTGTGTGTGTGTGTGTGTGTGTGTGTGTGTGTGTGAGACCTTCTGGTCGTCTGGCACCAGGTCGGACTGGAACTTCCTCTTGGGCCAGTCTTTGGGCAGGTCGTTGTTGGCGATCTCCGCCAGCTGGAAGTTGGCCACCTGGGCGGAGGCGCGCTGCACGCGGCCGCTAGCCGTCCTCTCGGGGTCGACGTCGCCTGCAGCCTGCGAGTCCGCGTCCTCCTCCGTCTTCTGGGGCGTCTGGGGGGGTGGAGGCGTGGTGGAGGGTGGAGGACAACTCTTCACTTCCCTCATCTCAATTTTTACATTTTCAAATAAGAAGGATTTTTGCGTTTACGCTACAGTGTTTTCAAGACGATGGCTGTTTCCATGGAAACGGCACCGCGAAACATTTTCGGCGTCGTTTGCGGCCGTTTCCATGGCGACCGAGTCGGCTGCGTCTTTCCAAAAAGGTTGCGATCTCGGCGGCTCCGCCGTCGTAACAAGACGGACGGACGCGCGAGACGCCGCACACGTTTCCGATCTGTCGATCTGTTGCCATGGAAACGGGCTCTCGGGACGTAAACCCGAAGCGGATGAAGGCGCCGTTGCCGAGGGAGACGGCCGTCGGGAAGCGGCGGAGACAGACGGAGAACCTGCCGGGGACCTAAAGGAACGAGACGATGTCGCCACGGCAACATGTGCGACGGTGTCTTGCAGGGGCTAACGGTACGATCGGAGGTTGCCGTGGAAACGGGCACTCAGATGTAAGGGAGAAAAGGTGTCGTTGCACATACAGCGGCGAGGCTACGGTGTTGTTGCCATGGCGATTTGGCGGGCCCGTTGCGGTGGGTGTGATTTGACGGGGGGGTAGGGGGGGGGGGGGGGTAGGGACTCACGGGGGCGTGCTCGGACTTGAGGTGGTACTCCAGGCCCGCCTTGGACTTGTACGTCTTCCCGCAGTGCGAGCAGCGCAGCAGCAGCTTCTCTAGCTCCGCCTCCTCCTTGCCGCACTTCCTCATGTGGTACACGTATCCCATGATGCTGCCGAAGGCGGCGCCGCAGCCCTGTGGGGGGGGGGGGCAGACGTGGTTAGGACGGGAGACGGGGGCGGGGGCGGGGGCCCTGACGGTGCAGGCCTCACCTCTCTGGAGCACTTCAGTTTGCCGAGTCTCTTCAGGACCTTCCTCAGTTTGTCTTTGACGCTTCGGTCGTTCAGCTCCGAGACGTCGTCCAGGGGGGGCTGGGGGGCGGGACCACGGGAATCTGTTCAGCCACTCATCTGTCAACCCACCACCCCCCCCCCCCCCCCCCCCCGACATGGACACCACCCTGCTCACCAGGTGACTGTGGTCGGCCATGATGTGATACTTCATCCCAGTAGAGGACTTGAGCTGCTTGCCGCAGTGCTGGCAGGTGAACGGTTGCTACGGCAACAGAGTCAGAGTTCAGCCCTGCAGTGTGTGTGTGTGTGTGTGTGTGTGTGTGTGTGTGTGTGTGTGTGTGTGTGTGTGTGTGTGCCCACCAGCCGGCAGTTCTCCATGTGTTTCTTCAGTCCCTCCACAGTCTTCCTGCTCACACTCTTACACTTTGGACACGTCACCTTCCCTCTGGACGCGATCTGGAGCTGCCAGCGCTCCTCCGCACTCCCTGGGGGGAGGGGCCAGAGAGGGGCAGGAGGCGGGGTCAGAGAGGGGCAGGAGGCGGGGTCAGAGAGGGGCAGGAGGCGGGGTCAGAGAGGGGCAGGAGGCGGGGTCAGAGAGGGGCCAGGAGGCGGGGTCAGAGGGGCAGGAGGCGGGGTCAGAGAGGGGCAGGAGGCGGGGTCAGAGAGGGGCAGGAGGCGTGGTCAGAGAGGGGCAGGAGGCGGGGTCAGAGAGGGGCAGGAGGCGTGGTCAGAGAGGGGCAGGAGGCGGGGTCAGAGAGGGGCAGGAGGCGGGGTCAGAGAGGGGCAGGAGGCGGGGTCAGAGAGGGGCAGGAGGCGTGGTCAGAGAGGGGCAGGAGGAGGAGTCAGAGAGGGGCAGGAGGCGGGGTCAGAGAGGGGCAGGAGGAGGAGTCAGAGAGGGGCAGGAGGCGTGGTCAGAGAGGGGCAGGAGGAGGAGTCAGAGAGGGGCAGGAGGCGTGGTCAGAGAGGGGCAGGAGGAGGAGTCAGAGAGGGGCAGGAGGCGGGGTCAGAGAGGGGCAGTAGGAGGAGCAGGAGGAGGAGCAGGAGGAGGAGCAGGAGGAGGAGGAGCAGGAGGAGGTGGACCCTCACCTGCAGGGTAGCTGGGCGGCTCCTTCCGGGCCGGGAGGACGGGAAGTTTCTGCTCCGAGGAGACGGACGTGGTGGACGTCTGGGGGACGTCGTCTGGACCTGCAGGAGACGAGGACCAGGGGACCGAACTCACTGAGGACTCCTTACACAGTACTCCTTACACAGTACTCCTTACACAGTACTCCTCCACAGTACTCCTTACACAGTACTCCATACACCGAGTACTCGTTTTCATAAGTGATTCGTTTGGTGGAGCTCACGTTCTCACGCTTCTTAAATTAACTGTAAATGAATATTTAACGTTTCCAAGGTAACGAGCATGAGACACGGAGTCGTTCTGACGTTGTTCTTCACCACCACCAACTGTCAATCATAGCATAGCATAGCATAGCATAGCATAGCATAGCATAGCATAGCACATATATATGCTAGTGTGGAAGTGGCTGCAGCAGAGCAGGACTCACTGCAGCTGCTGCCCCCTGCTGGCTGGGAGGAGTCACTGACTGGACCGAGTCTCTGCAGCTTCTTCATGTTTACATCTGAAACAGAGCACACACACACACACACACACACACACACACACACACACACACACACACACACACACACACACACACACACACACACACACACACACCGTGTGGCCTCGTTTTGTGTCTGTGAATGTGTGTGTGTGTGTGTGTGCGTGCGTGTGTGTGTGTGTGTGTGTACCTGGTCTCCACACGCCCCCCCTCTCTGTGCTGGTGTGACTCCAGTTCTGGTCCCGGACTCGTTCGGGGCCCCACCCTTGCTGGGCCCCCACATAGACCCCGTCTCCTCCTGGACCCGGGCCTCTGTTCCAGTCCTGGCTCTGGCTCTGGCTCTGGCTCTGGCCTCGGTCTCTGCCGGGCCCCCAGCCCTGTTCCGGGCCCCCCTCCCGGCCCCCCCTCCAGGCCTGGTCCCCGTCCCTGCCGGCCCCCCACGCTCTGTCCCGGCCGGCGTCCCAGACCTGGTCCTGGGGTCGGTCTGGACCCGGGGCCCAGCCGTGGAGCTCCGGGCCCCGGTCCCCCTCGGGCCCCTGAGGCCAC
>NC_137667.1:550371-562871 GCF_963422515.1 Blennius ocellaris | reverse complement strand
CCACTCAGTGATCACCACTGCCTTGCTCTCTGGTCAGGATTCAAACCCTCCACTCAGTGATCACCACTGCCTTGCTCTCTGGTCAGGATTCAAACCTCCACTCCTTCACCTCGTCCAGTAAATCTAATTTACATTTGGAGCCGAATGGAGGAAGAATCTCATTTCCTGCTCTGCTTTCATCTCCTCTTCCTCCTCTTCTCTTCCTCTTCCTCCTCTTCTCTTCCTCTTCCTCCTCTTCTCTTCCTCTTCCTCCTCTTCTCTTCCTCCTCTCCTCACCTAACCTCTCCTCCTCTTCTCTTCCTCTTCTCTTCCTCTTCCTCCTCTCCTCCTCCTCTCCTCACCTAACCTCTCCTCTTCCTCTTCTCTTCCTCTTCCTCCTCTCCTCCTCCTCTCCTCACCTAACCTCTCCTCTTCCTCTTCTCTTCCTCTTCCTCTCCTCACCTAACCTCTCCTCCTCCTCTTCTCTTCCTCTTCCTCCTCACCTCTTCTCTTCCTCTCCTCTCCTCTCCTCTCCTCACCTAACCTCTCCTCATCTTCTCTTCCTCTTCCTCTCTCCTCCTCCTCTCCTCACCTAACCTCTCCCCCTCTTCTCTTCCTCCTCCTCCTCTCCTCACCTAACCTCTCCTCACCAAACCTCTCCTCCTCTTCTCTTCCTCTTCCTCTTCCTCCTCTCCTCCTCCTCTCCTCCTCTTCTCTTCCTCTTCCTCCTCTCCTCCTCCTCTCCTCCTCCTCTCCTCACCTAACCTCTCCTCTTCCTCTTCTCTTCCTCTTCCTCCTCACCTCTTCTCTTCCTCTCCTCTCCCTCCTCCTCTCCTCCTCCTCCTCCACTCCTCACTATCTCTTCCTCCACCGGGGCTCATTAAGAGAGGACTGGACTCCTCTGGAGGGGGGGGGGATGGGGGGGGGGGGGATGGGGGGATGGGGGGGGGGGGCAGATCCAGTGAAGAAGATAAAAAGACATAGAGAGAGAGAGAGAGAGACATGGAGGGCGAGAGAGGGAGGAAATGAAGAAGGCCACTGGCTTTTTATAATTGGCCGACTTACATGGTGGGTACAGTCACACACACACACACACACACACACACACACACACACACCACACACACCACACACACACACACACACACACACACACACACACACACATGAAAGCGTCTTCGGGCTACGATCACAGACTTAGCTTCTCCGCCGCGCCGCTCGCTGTCACTTCCTCTCTAATTAGCATCGCTAACGACGCCGCGCTAACCGCCGTCTAACCCGCTCAGATCCACAGCCCCGCCCCTTCAGGCTGGAAGCCCCGCCCCCTCAGGCTGGAGGAGTTTTGCAAAAGTTGCGTTTCCACCGTTTTCAGTGTAAACAAACCCCGTTTTCGAAACATTACTTTGAAAATTAGACTTTATGGAATGAAAACGCAAAACACCTTGAAGCGTCTTGAAACGCCTTGAAACGTTTTGAAACGCCTTGAAACGTCTTGAAATGCCTTGAATGTCTTGAAACACCTTGAAACGTCTTGAAACGCCTTGAGACGCCTTGAGATGCCTTGAGACATCTTGAAACGCCTTGAGATGTCTTGAAAGGCCTTGAAAACGTCTTGAAACGTCTTGAAATGTCTTGAAACGCCTTGAAATGTCTTGAAACGTCTTGAAACGCATTGAAATGCCTTGAAACGCCTTGAAACGCCTTGAAACTTCTTGAAACGTCTTGTAACGTCTTGAAACGTCTTGAAACGCATTGAAACCGCCTTGAAATGCCTTGAAACATCTTGAAACGCCTTGAAACGTTTGAAAACTCCTTGAAACGCCTTAAAATGTCTTGAAACGTCTTGAAACGTCTTGAAGCGCCTTCAAACGCCTTGAAATGCCTTGAAATGTCTTACAACATCTTCCCCTCCACAAGAAGCTTCGTGATTCCACCGTCTGGAGGTTTGGAACCCAAAGTGTACAAAATACAGAAACATGAGGAAGAAAGCAGCAGCAGACCACACACACACACACACACACACACACACACACACACACACACACACACACACACACACACACACACACACACACACACACACACACACAGAAGTAATGGCTTCCTGTCCCGAGGACTAGTATTGATCACGTCCGACTCGGAGTTGCAGGTTTCGATTTACAACGTGTCGACGGCGCCGCTCGTTAGCGGCCGAAGATCGTAACTTAGAGTAAAACGGCGTCGTGGGCAAACGGTCCCTGAACCTCGTCTGACAGGAGGGGAGCTGCAGGGGCAGCTGACAGGAGGGGGGGGGCTAAAATAGAGGCGCAGACAACTGATGGGAGGAGGTAGCAAGTGGGAGGGGCTAATAGATGGGAGGTGACTAACGGAGGGGAGGGGCTAAGAAAGAGAGAGGGCCAATAGATGGGAGGAGCTGACAAAAGAGGAAAAACAAAGTAGAATATGGCCTTTTGAAGTATTTTAAAACGTCCCGTCCTGCAGACGAGCACAAAGCTCCAGATCAGTCTGGTTTTTTTGGGATTTGCAGTGAGCGCTTTGCTAACTGCTGCTAGCCTACGTTCCGATGTTCAGGTAATCCAAACACGGCGGCGGCAGCGTAGCGGGATGAGTCCCACAGATTGGGCTCCGGCTCGCCGGTTCAGAGCCGGCGGGGCCGAGCCGGCGGCCAAAAGGAAGCGATTCTCCCTCCGAGTGGAACGGAGCCGCTGCTAATCTGCCGGCGGAGCCGCGGACTGGCTCCCGGGAGGCTATTAGCTTCAGCGCTATTCAGCGCTCCATTTGGATTAAGCCGCGCGAGGACGGGGATTAAAGCAACTCTGCTAACGTCTTACAAAAGACGGGACCGGCACCGGGGGAGGGTGGGGGGTGGGGGGGGGGGAGGGGGGGAGGGGAGAGGGGGTCCTCTGATGACTGCTGGAACACTGAACATCACAATATCAGCGTTTCCATGGAGCGCTAATGCTCATATTGACGTTTTCAAAAGAAACACGTTACAAATTAAAAGGAACTTTATTTTAATGATGAAGATCTGACTTTGTAACGGTTTTGTACCAGAAATGTGTTCCTCACAGCCTCTAGGGGGCGACAGCTAATGTCAACATGTGCTCAAACAGAAGAATACCCTCATGACATCATCAGGGGGAAATAGCGCCTCCCTCTGGTTTTGACGCTCACTTTCCCACTGGGAGAAAAAAAAAACGTACTGAGTTACTGACATGTTGAAAACATTCAGTATGAAATGAAAAACCATAGCGGTTAGCCTTAGAGTTAGCAAGAGCTAGCGTTAGCTACTTGGCAGTAACGGTAGCGACGCGCTAACCGTTCTGAGACGTCAGGAAGGTTTGAATGTCTGTTAGCAGGAACGAGGGCGGATGTGGGACCTTTGATGTAATTCTGTTGTGTTACTTTGAAACATTAGCTACCAAGCTTCAGCTGCTAATGCTAACCTGTAGCACTGTAGGTACAGGCTAATGCTACTTTTATGTTGCCCTCAGGAGGACTGGAGCTCAGGATCTTACTTTATTTTCTTGACTTTAACTGAGCAGATTGCTAGCTTTGGTAAAGCTAATGCTAATCACAACTACTGTGGATGCAGGCTAATGCTAATGCTACTCTGATGTTGCTGTGAGGAGGAGCTAGCTCAGGATTAATTACTAATATACTAAACAGGAGTTTAACTGAGCTGAACTTTAGCCTTGGTTAAAGCTAATGCTAAAGCTCGCAGTGAGTTTTATGAACGGGACAGAGAGAAACAGTGACTAGCTTATAGTTAGCAGTAGTTAGCTTTTATGCTGGCTCTCATAGAGCCGTTATAGCTAACTTTCACTTTAGCATTTCCTTTAAGCAAAGCTGCAGCCGCGGAGGGGTTGAAGTTGCCTTCAATCACACAGCGACTTAAATGTGTAGGTCGCTAATGCTAATCATGGCGACAGCGAATAGAGGCTAACGCCTCAAAAAGTTCGCCTGTCGTTGCTATGCTACTCCAGGCAAATGGAGTTTTGCAGGATGCTACTTTTAGGGCTAATGCTAAAAATCTCGCTTACTGCGAGACTCCAGCTCATCGCGCAACAGTTAGCATCACGTACAGCCTGGCGCACAGAGTCTTTGGTGCTAGCTACTGCTTTAGCTCTGTAAGTGTGACTGAGGACATTATTGTGGCGGCAAAGAGGAAGAAGCAGCCGCGGGATGAGGTGCGGCTCACGGCTAATCCCCGCAGCATCGTGGTTTAGCGTAGCGTTAGCGGAGGACGACCTGAGCAGCATTAAGCTTCTTTATCCAGCCGGAGCGAGAGAATGCTGAGCTCGACGTTTCTCTAAAGCACCGGGGGGGCGGGGGGGGGGGGGGGGGGGGGGGGGGGCTTACAGAGCGTTTCAAGGTCCGCATCAGTTTGTTCAAATAAAGAAGAAAGAGAGAGAAAGAGAGAGAGAAAGAGAGAGAGAAAGAGAGAGAGAGAGACTAAATGAAAGATGAGAAAAACAGGAAGAAGAAAAGTTGATAACGTCAGAACAGAAGAGGGTGGATGGTCTCTTATCCCTCCTCCTCCTCTTCCTCCTCCTCTCCTCTCCTCTCCTCCTCCTCCTCTCCTCCTCCTCCTCTCCTCTTCCTCCTCCTCTCCTCCTCCTCTCATCTTCCTCCTCCTCTCCTCCTCCTCTCATCTTCCTCCTCCTCTCCTCCTCCTCCTCTCCTCCTCCTCTTCCTCTCCTCCTCCTCTCCTCTCTTCCTCCTCCTCTCCTCTCCTCTCTTCCTCCTCCTCTCCTCCTCCTCTCCTCCTCCTCCTCCTCTCCTCCACCACCTCCTCCTCTCCTCTCCTCCACCCTCCTCCTCCTCCTCCTCTCTCCTCTCCTCCACCTCCTCCTCTCCTCTCCTCCACCTCCTCCTCCTCCTCCTCCTCCTCCTCCTCTCCTCCACCTCCTCCTCTCCTCTCCTCCACCTCCTCCTCTCCTCCTCCTCCTCCTCCTCTCCTCCACCTCCTCCTCTCCTCTCCTCCACCTCCTCCTCCTCCTCCTCCTCCTCCTCTCCTCTCCTCCTCCTCTCCTTTCCTCCTCCTCCTCTCCTCCTCCTCCTCTCCTCTCTTCCTCCTCCTCCTCTTTTTCATCACAGCAGTGAACTTGATTAGCGTGACTTAGCGCCGTTAGCTGTGAATTAGCGGCGGTGACCTCGGAGTGGATCGACGCCTGTTAGCATCGTCAGCCGCTGCTGTTAGCGTTAGCTCGGCGCAGAACAAAGGCTGACACCGGGGATTACTTCCTGTACTCAGAGTACGGCCACAGCTTCAGAGTACTTCCTGTACTTTTACTTTGTTAGCGTCTCATCCTTGTTAATTTAACTTTATGGTTTCAGCATTAGCATGAGCATTAGCCACAGGAAGTGCCTCTTTACGTCAAATTGAGCATTTTTAACGAGTTTAACAGCAGATAAACAAGGAAATACGTGTGTGTGTGTGTGTGTGTGTGTGTGTGTGTGTGTGACTGAGGTTGTTTTCCTTGTTTGAGTTGATCGAAAACGACAGCAGAGAATTACCCAGAATGCCGATGGATGCGGCGGCGGGTAAGCGTTGAGGAGCGCTAATGTAGCGTGTGGCGATGCAGCAGTTCACTTCACGTTACGTCCAGCTGACTGGCGCCAGCGGCGGCGACGTCGACTCGTTAGCGACGGCACGAGGACGAGGAGACATCACCGCCGCCGCGTTGCTTTGCTACACGCTAACCCGCTAACCCAGCTGAGACACAACAACGTTTCACTGCGAAGGAAAGTTGGAACTTTTTTTTCTCTAACGATCAGAAAAACGTTTGCGTTTCCACGACGGCGTTTGGGAAACTGTGTTCGTTTCCTCGGCAATGTATGTAGCATGTACTCGACATGCTAGGCTAAAGGGAGACTGAAACCTGTCGAAGCTGAGTCGGCATTATTCCGTTAGCATAACGGGGCCGTCCCGGCCGCCATCTTGGCGAGTTCTCTGATTTTGTCTGTACGTCTGGTTCCACAAGTCGCTCCGCTTTTCATACGTCAAACATTTTGTGGGTCAGAACAAAGTGAGCGTGTTTCCGCAGCGCTAGCTAGGACAGACGTAGCGCCACGAGGCTCCGATGAGTCCGGGTTTGAAAGAATGTGAAGGTTTCAACTCCGTCGGGTTCCGCGCGGCGGTTAGCTTCCTCCCGTCTGCCGCGGCTAAACGAGTGGAAGAACTTCCTTTCATGTGAGATTAAATGTGATTCATCTTTAATGATCAGATAATTAAACATGAGCAGCAAAAGACGAGTCGAAGCTTTGATCTCTTCATTTTACATTTCCTTCATCGGCAGATCGTCACGGCAGCCGAGCGGGAAGGAACCGCTGCAGCGGAGCGGGAAGGAACCGCTGCAGCCGAGCGGGAAGGAACCGCTGCAGCGGAACCATACGGTGGAGGAACCGCGGTAGAGGAACCACGGCAGCCGAGCGGGAAGGAACCGCTGTAGCGGAGCGGGAAGGAACCGCTGCAGCCGGAGCGGGAAGGAACCGCTGCAGCGGAACCACGGTGGAGGAACCGCGGTAGAGGAACCACGGCAGCCGAGCGGGAAGGAACCGCTGTAGCAGAGCGGGAAGGAACCGCTGCAGCCGAGCGGAAGGAACTGCGGTAGAGGAACCACGGTAGAGGAACCCACGGCAGCAGAGCGGGAAGGAACCGCGGTAGAGGAACCACGGTAGAGGACCCACAGCAGCCGAGCGGGAAGGACCGCTGTAGCGGAGCGGAAGGAACCGCTGCAGCCGAGCGGGAAGGAACCGCTGCAGCGGAACCACGGTGGAGGAACCGCGGTAGAGGAACCACGGCAGCCGAGCGGGAAGGAACCGCTGTAGCGGAGCGGGAAGGAACCGCTGCAGCCGAGCGGGAAGGAACCACTGCAGCGGCGCGGGAAGGAACCGCTGCAGCAGAGCGGGAAGGAACCGCTGTAGAGGAACCACGGTAGAGGAACCACGGTAGAGGACCCGCGGCAGCAGAGCGGGAAGGAACCGCGGTAGAGGAACCGCGGTAGAGGAACCACAGCAGCAGAGCGGGAAGGAACCGCGGTAGAGGAACCACGGTAGAGGAACCACGGTAGAGGACCCGCGGCAGCAGAGCGGGAAGGAACCACGGTAGAGGAACCACGGCAGCAGAGCGGGAAGGAACCGCGGTAGAGGAACTGCGGTAGAGGACCCACAGCAGCAGAGCGGGAAGGAACCGCGGTAGAGGAACCGCGGTAGAGGACCCACAGCAGCAGAGCGGGAAGGAACCGCGGTAGAGGAACCGCGGTAGAGGAACCACAGCAGCAGAGCGGGAAGGAACCGCGGTAGAGGAACCGCGGTAGAGGAACCGCGGTAGAGGACCCACAGCAGCAGAGCGGGAAGGAACCGCGGTAGAGGAACCGCGGTAGAGGACCCACAGCAGCAGAGCGGGAAGGAACCGCGGCAGAGGAACCAGTGAAAACAGAGAAACAAGGGGGCGCTAGCGAGCCGCGGGAACACAAACAAACAATTCATCAGGGGTTTTCAGGCTAGCATGTTAGCATGTTAGCATGTTAGCGCCAGTGTGTGTTAATGAAAGGAATCTGGACTGTTTGTTTATTTATTCTGCTCTGGTTAATTTGTTTACCTCTATTTATCTTTGGTTCTCGTTTATCTTTTGTCTGTTTATTTGTTTGTGTTCTTGTCTTGTTTACCTGTTTTCTTTCTTCACTTCTATTCCTCCGTTCTGATGGTTTGTTTCTGCTTCTCTTGTTTATCTCCTCGGCTGCTTTGTTGTTCTTTCCTTCACCTCCTCTCTTTGTTTTATTTGTTGTTCTCTTGTTTACTTCCTTGTTTATCGCCGTTCTTCTCATCTTGTTCATCGGCTCATTTACATATTTAATCACCTGTCAGGTTACGCGTCTTTATCAGATGTGTGTGTGTGTGTGTGTGTGTGTGTGTGTGTGTGTGTGTGTGTGTGTGTGTGTGTGTTCACACAGCGTGAAGATAAACATTAATAAACAATGTAAGAATGTGTGTGTGAGGGAGACGACAGCAGAGAGTGGGATAAGTGCACACACACACACACACACACACACACACACACACACACACACACACACACACACACACACACACACACACTAACAGTGTGACAGGGTGCTTGACGGCACTTACACCGACCAATCGATGGGAACGGATCAATATGTGACGAGACCAATCAATGGCTGCCACCACCTCGGTGACACACACACACACACACACACACACACACACACACACACACACACACACACACACACACACACACACACACACACACACACACACACACACACACACACAGAGTAAAATAATATGATTTAAAAAGTTGTTTTGTCCGTTTCCTGTTTGTTTCAGGAGAGACGATGACATCACTGCACAACAACAGAGTGACACAATGAAACAGGAACACAAACAACCCAACATGGAAACAACAAAATGCACAACATCGAAAACATCAACATCAACAACATCAACATCAACATCAACAACATCGACATCAACATCAACAACATCAACATCGACAACATCAACAACATCAACATCGAAAACATCAACATCAACATCATCAACATCAACATCAACAACATCGACATCAACATCAACAACATCAACATCGACAACATCAACAACATCAACATCAACATCGACAACATCAACATCGACAACATCAACATCGACAACATCAACATCGACATCGACAACATCATCAACATCAACATCGACAACATCATCAACATCAACATCAACATCAACAACATCGACATCAACAACATCAACATCAACATCAACAACATCAACATCAACATCAACATCAAGATCAACAACATCAACATCGACAACATCAACATCGACATCAACATCAACAACATCAACATCAACATCGACAACATCAACATCGACAACATCATCAACATCAACAACATCAACATCAACAACATCAACATCGACAACATCATCAACATCAACAACATCAACATCAACATCAACAACATCAACATCGACAACATCAACATCGACAACATCATCAACATCAACATCAACATCGACAACATCAACATCAACAACATCAACATCAACATCGACAACATCAACATCAACAACATCAACATCGACAACATCATCAACATCAACATCAACATCGACAACATCAACATCAACAACATCAACATCGACAACATCATCAACATCAACAACATCAACATCAACATCAACAACATCAACATCGACAACATCAACATCGACAACATCAACATCGACAACATCATCAACATCAACATCAACATCGACAACATCAACATCAACAACATCAACATCAACAACATCAACATCGACAACATCAACATCGACAACATCATCAACATCAACAACATCAACAACATCAACATCAACATCAACAACATCAACATCGACAACATCAACATCGACAACATCATCAACATCAACATCGACAACATCAACATCAACAACATCGACAACATCAACATCGACAACATCATCAACATCAACAACATCAACATCAACATCAACAACATCAACATCGACAACATCAACATCGACAACATCATCAACATCAACATCAACATCGACAACATCAACATCAACAACATCAACATCAACATCGACAACATCAACATCAACAACATCAACATCGACAACATCATCAACATCAACATCAACATCGACAACATCAACATCAACAACATCAACATCGACAACATCATCAACATCAACAACATCAACATCAACATCAACAACATCAACATCGACAACATCAACATCGACAACATCATCAACATCAACATCAACATCGACAACATCAACATCAACAACATCAACATCGACAACATCAACATCGACAACATCATCAACATCAACAACATCAACATCAACATCATCAACATCAATGACACCAACAACATCAACATCAACATCGACAACATCATCAACATCAATGACACCAACAACATCAACATCAACATCGACAACATCAACATCGACAACATCAACATCGACAACATCATCAACATCAACATCAACATCGACAACATCAACATCGACAACATCATCAACACCAACAACATCAACATCAACATCGACAACATCAACATCGACAACATCACCAACGTCAACAACACCGCAAAACGTGATTGTGACACAACAACACAACACAATAAAAACACAACAAAACCAACAAAGACCCAACAGGTTTCAGTCAGTGGTCGTCTGCAGCAGACGACTGTTCCCAGGTTGTTTTATATATAATATATATACAATATATATATTATATAATATATACTATATATATTATATAATATATACAATATATATAGTATATAATATATAGTTATTAAGAGGCCTTCAGTCCAGAGTTTCGGTCGACTGGAATTCCAGTTGGTTTCTTTCCTCCAGGTCAGAGAATCTGATCTCGCGATGCGTTCAAGGACCCTGATGATCAGAGGATTTACGGCTTCTTCACTTGACACGCGTCTCAATAAGATCGTCGAGTCGCTCAAACACGTTTCTGACACTTTGAAGAGACGTTACTTTGAACGTTGTCGCGGGGAAACATCGCGAGTTTAGTAACCCTAACCCTACGTCACTGCTAGCGCCACATGCTAACAACCACAACCACGCAGACCAGGAAGCCTTGTAGGAATCGTAGCGACTGCAGAACGACAGATTGTCCATGTGACAATAACGACAAAAACAACAAAAACGCCAATAACAACAAAAACAACAAAAATGCCAATAACGACAAAAACAACAAAAACGACAAAAACGCCAATAACAACAAAAACGACAAAAACGCCAATAATGACAAAAACGACAAAAACGCCAATAATGACAAAAACGACAAAAACGCCAATAACAACAAAAACGACAAAAACGCCAAAAACAACAAAAACGCCAATAACGACAAAAACAACAAAAACGGCAATAACAACAAAAACGACAATAATGACAAAAATGCCAATAATGACAAAAACAACAAAAACGACAAAAACGGCAATAACAACAAAAACGACAATAATGACAAAAACGGCAATAACAACAAAAACGACAATAATGACAAAAACGGCAATAACAACAAAAATGCCAACAATGACAAAAACAACAAAAACGACAAAAACGGCAATAACAACAAAAACGACAATAATGACAAAAACGCCAATAATGACAAAAACGCCAATAACGCCAATAACGACAAAAACGCCAATAACGCCAATAACGCCAATAACGACAAAAACGCCAATAACGCCAATAATGACAAAAACAACAAAAACGACAATGACAATGACGACAATCACGCCGCCGGCCGCCGTAACCAACGAACACCTGAGCGGGAACGTTTGACGACCTCCGCTACTTTTCTCCGCGTACGGCCGTCGTTTCCCCGACTCCCTCCGTTATCTGCTGCAGCGGCGGAGCGGCGAGGAGATAACGGCCACGCTCCTCCGCCGCTCCGCCGCCTGGTTGGATTTAATTTAATTTGTAATTGTAAGGTTTTTCTCCTCGAAAACGTGTTTCCTGCTGTAATCTGGAATTGTTGGAGTGTGTGTGTGTGTGTGTGTGTGTGTGTGTGTGTGTGTGTGTGTGTGTGTGAGAGATGAAGTGGAGAAGCGAAAACTCAGCCAGCATTGGCTGACAGCTAAACAGCGAGCTAGTTAGCTAGATAGCTAACTAAATACAAACGCTCATCGTTTCACAGCCTTGCAGGAAACACAACTAGCTAATTAACAAGCTAGGAAACGAGATACAATGACAGCGAGCTAATCTAGAAGCTTGCAAAGTAGCTAACCAGCTAGCAAACCAGCTAGCTAACCAGCTCGCTAACGAGATCACCTGATAGATGAAACTATTATGATGTAAACAATTTACGCAGGAAGACAGACGTCCAAATATTTCGCTCAAAAAGATGGACGCACATCGGCAGCGCTTATTAGCATGCTAGCAAACAAGATGGAGGTTTACTTTTATGTTGCTAACGAGAAGAAAAATACGATTTTGCACAGATGCTAGTGTTTGCGGGGCACTGACCAGCGTTAGCTAGCAATCAAAGTTGATGTATGCATTCAGAGCTAGCCGCTAGCTAGCTCACGTAGCGGGTCTTACCTGTGGTGCCGCGTGTCTCGCAGTGCGCGGTCGCTGGGGATACGCTCGCTCTCCCGCTGGTTGAAGGCGTACAGCGTGTACGGGTCGTCGCCGGGTCTCCAGCGCCGGGCGCTCAGGTAGCCGCGCTCGTCGAAACCGTCCAGCATGTCGTCCCACTCCGACTCCGACATCTGGGGACCCCGCGTCAACACGCCGTTAGCTAGACATCCGCTACGCAGCTCAATTAGCCAGACTGACCGACGGGAGTTGAGTAGCTAGCGAGCAAAACTTCTACGCTAGAAATAAAGAGCAAATATTGGGCCAGAAAATACACAGGAGGCTAATTAGCTAACTAGCATGTTAGCTCGACAGCAAGATGACGAGGGAGCTAAAGAGCTACAGGTATAAGTGCAGGTAGGGCTTCA
>NC_137667.1:500371-540371 GCF_963422515.1 Blennius ocellaris | reverse complement strand
GTACCGTAAAGTACCATACCATACCGTAAAGTACCATACTGTATCAAAAAGTACCATACCGTACCGTAAAGTACCATACTGTATCAAAAAGTACCATACCGTACCATACCATACCATACGGTATGGTGTTGGTATGGTACGGTATGGTATGGTATGGTACACGTATCATACCATACCATACGGTATGGTATGGTATAGTATGGTATAGTATGGTATGGTACCATACCAGCACTGCTCCAGGGAAACAGTTTTCTTTGATCTGGTTGATTCTCCTGTCACACGTCGTCACCGTGACGTCGTCACGGTGACGTCGTCATGACGACGCTCCGCCTCTTGTTTACTTTGTTCCTGGTCGGTCGTCTTTTCTGTAATTTTACTGATTTTAACATTAAAATAAGTTAATAAACCAAAAGTGCTGACGGAGCAGCTGAAGTCATCATGTGACCACTGAACGTCCCTACGGTGTGGCGCCACGCGCCCAGGTGGAAAATCTGCAGAGTCTACAACCTCACACACACACACACACACACACACACACACACAACCTCACACACACACACACACACACGCACGCACACACGCACGCACGCACACACACACACACACACACACACACACACACACACACACACACACACACACAGACACACAACCTCACACACACACACACACACACACACACACGCACACACACACACACACACACACACACACACACAACCTCACACACACACACACACACACACACACACGCACACACGCACGCACACACGCACGCACACACACACACACACACACACACAACCTCACACACACACGCACACACACACGCACGCACGCACGCACACACACACACACGCACACACGCACACGCACACACGCACGCACACACACACACACACGCACACACGCACACGCACACACACGCACGCACACACACACACACACGCAACCTCACACACACACACGCACGCACGCACGCACGCACACACACACGCACACACACACACACACACACTATAGTAAAGCTAGTGCGTCCTGGTGTGTAGAATTCGATCTATAATAAGATAAAACGACGTTGTTCCACCTGAAGTTCTACTTTTAATCTCCAGTCAGTCAGAAACGAGTTGAATTAAAAACAATCCACAGCTGAAGTTAGATCAACTAACCTGCATTACTAGTTAACTACCACATTTTGTCCACGTGTTGAAACTCTTCATTGAAGCCACGTCATCAGATTGGTATTTTCTAATCAGAAGTATTTTGAAGGGCAGAACTTCCGGTGGTTTCAGACAAACTTTGGTCCAAACGGATGTAAAACGACACGAACATGAATAATAAACATAAACAAATCGAGCCTGAAACGTCACGTGACGCGGAGCTCCAGGTGAGGAGAGGCGCTGAGGTCCTACCTGCTGGCGGGGCTCCGCCGCTCCGTCCCGCCGTCCTCCGGCCCCGGTGCGGGTGTCGGCCCCCCCGGACCCCCCCCCCGGACCCCCCGGACCCCCCCGCCAGCCTCCTCCGGCTCAGCAGCAGCAGCAGGTAGAGCAGCGCTCCCAGCCACAGCAGCGCCGCCGCGGCCGCCGCCGCTCGCCGACAGAGGCGCTTCATGCTCGGCTCCGGAGGAGCGGAGGAGCCGGTGTGCCCCCCCCCCCGTCCCCCGACCCCCGAGCCCCCCCCGGCGGCCAGCGCCCCCCGCCGGGCGGCTCGCTACGGTCCCATCGCGCTGCTGGCGGGGACGCGAGACGCGGAGCCGCAGCAGCAGGAGGAGGAGGAGAAAGAAAGAAAGAAAGAAAGAAAGAAAGAAAGAAAAAGAAAGAAGAAGGAGAAGCAGGAGGAGGAGGAGAAGCAGGAGGTGGAGGAGAAGCAGGAGGTGGAGGAGAAGCAGGAGGTGGAGGAGAACCGCTGGAGGAGCTCCGCCTCGCGCCCCGCGACGCTTCAACTCCGGAGCTCCCAGCTGCTCCGCGCCGCGCGCACGCGCACATCTGTGCGTGCATGTGTGTGTGCGTGCGTGCATGGGTGGAGGTGTGTTTGTTCTCCGAATATATTGATTGATTGATTGATTGATTTTGGTCAAATCTGCTTTTCACCTCGTAAATTAATGAATTTAACGGATTCTGGGTCTTTTTTTCCAGGTTCAAAGTGTTTCTGGGATCAAAGTGATTTATGTTGTGACTCTTTCATCTGGGGGTCAGAGGTCAGTTAATCATCCTTAATCCTCATTCCCTCATTAATCCCTGATTGATCATCAGAGACGAGATTATTAGAATTAATCTTTAAACTTTAACGTCACCTGCAGCAAATCTTCCTCCAATTCATCACTTCATCCTAAACTTAGTCCCAAATCCTCCAGGAGGATTCCAGGAGGATTCCAGGTGAAACACGTGTGAACATTAATAATCTCTCAGGTTTCTTCGACTTTTCTGGATAAAATGATGTGAAGGATGGAGGAAGAGGAGGAAGAGGTGAAGAGAGGAGGAAGAGGTGAAGAGAGGAGGGAGAGGTGAAGAGAGGAGGAAGAGGTGAAGAGGTGAAGAGAGGAGGGAGAGGTGAAGAGAGGAGGAAGAGGTGAAGAGAGGAGGAAGAGGTGAAGAGAGGAGGGAGAGGTGAAGAGAGGAGGAAGAGGTGAAGAGAGGAAGAGGTGAAGAGATGAAGAGGTGAAGAGAGGAGGGAGAGGTGAAGAGAGGAGGAAGAGGTGAAGAGGTGAAGAGAGGAGGGAGAGGTGAAGAGAGGAGGAAGAGGTGAAGAGAGGAGGAAGAGGTGAAGAGAGGAGGGAGAGGTGAAGAGAGGAGGAAGAGGTGAAGAGAGGAAGAGGTGAAGAGATGAAGAGGTGAAGAGAGGAGGGAGAGGTGAAGAGAGGAGGAAGAGGTGAAGAGAGGAAGAGGTGAAGAGATGAAGAGGTGAAGAGAGGAAGAGGTGAAGAGAGGAGGAAGAGAGGAGGAAGAGGTGAAGAGAGGAAGAAGAGGTGAAGAGAAGAGGAAGAGGTGAAGAGAGGAAGAGGTGAAGAGAAGAGGAAGAGGTGAAGAGAAGAGGAAGAGGTGAAGAGAGGAAGAGGTGGAGAGGAAGAGGTGAAGAGATGAAGAGGTGAAGAGAGGAAGAAGAGGTGAAGAGAGGAGGAAGAGGTGAAGAGAGGAAGAGGTGAAGAGAGGAGGAAGAGGTGAAGAGAGGAAGAGGTGAAGAGAGGAAGAGGTGAAGAGGTGAAGAGAGGAAGAGAGGAAGAGGTGAAGAGGTGAAGAGAGGAAGAGGTGAAGAGGTGAAGAGAGGAAGAGAGGAAGAGGTGAAGAGATGAAGAGAGGAAGAGAGGAAGAGGTGAAGAGAGGAAGAGGTGAAGAGATGAAGAGAGGAAGAGAGGAAGAGGTGAAGAGAGGAAGAATCCGCCTGTCGCCTCATTCATAAAAAGGCAGTTTGCGGTCTGCGGCCGCCCCCTGCTGGTCAACCTGAGGAACTGCTGGTCAACCTGCTGGTCAACCTGCTGGTCAACCTGAGGAACTGCTGGTCAACCTGCTGGTCAACCAGAGGAGCTGCTGGTCAACCAGTGGAGCTGCTGGTCAACCTGCTGGTCAACCTGCTGGTCAACCAGAGGAACTGCAGCTCGGCTTCATTCAACCGACTTTCTCTGTAAAAGAAAAACTAAACTAAACAAAAACGCATAAAGACAATCTGAGATCAAATAAAATATATTATCAATAATACAAAGTTCAAATAAAATGTTTAATCAAAATAAAACGTTTAAAAAAATGAAAAACTTGTTTAACTTTCAAAAAAAGTAGTTAAACTGAAATTGTGGAATTAAATTGATTGTTAAAACAAAAATATCAGAATTGTTTTGTGATATAAATTAAAGTCAAACCCAGAGGGATTTGATTTCTATAACAAAATCAAACTTAAAGTTTTAAAATGTTGAACGAAGCAGGCCTGTCGCCCCCTGGTGGCCGTTGGCCTGAACTGTCCTCAACGTTCAGGCTTCAACACGTGAAACTGCAAAAAACTAAACTTTACTTTTCTGCTTCAAACTTCTGAGTTTAGCTCCAAAGATCGTTTTCAGTCGTTTAACAAGTTTAATCTGAAATCGTCCTGAAAGCTTCACGTCCGACGAAGTCGGCTTCCAGCTGGGGAACAGGTGAAGTCGGTTTACAGGTAGGGGACAGGTGGAGTCGGGTTACAGGTGGGTGAAGTCTGTTTCCAGGTGGGTGAAGTCGGTTTCCAGCTGGGGAACAGGTGAAGTCGGGTTCCAGGTGGGGGGGGGCAGGTGAAGTCTGTTTCCAGGTGAGGGGCAGGTGAAGTCGGGTTCTAGGTGGGGGGGCAGGTGAAGTCGGTTTCCAGGTGAGGGGCAGGTGAAGTCGGGTTCTAGGTGGGGGGGCAGGTGAAGTCGGTTTCCAGGTGGGGGGGCAGGTGAAGTCGGTTTCCAGCTGAGCGGCAGGTGAACTCGGTTTCCAGGTGAGGTCGGTTTCCAGGTGGGGAACAGGTGAAGTCGGTTTCCAGGTGGGGAACAGGTGAAGTCGGTTTCCAGCTGACTGTCACCCAAAACTCGGCTGAAGCGAATTATAAAAACGTAGAAGTCATAAACAGTCAGTTGAACTGATCAGTTGATCTAATGATCAATAGATCAACTGATCAGCTCCATGTTTCTCATCGGTTCCTTATCGGACGACAGAAACGGTCGTTTGCGTTGTTTTTCAATAAAAACAGTGAAATAAAGACAAAACGGCGTCACGGCGTCGGATCCAGTTTTTATTTCCTGCGAAACGAAACAGGATGAAAGAAGAGACGGCGTCTCGTTCGTTGCTACGCCAACGGGACACGTCCGCTACGCTAGCAGGGCAGTGAAGTCAGACCCAGGTTGAACGACGTCGACAGGAAGTCGTTCTGAAGAACTGAAGACGAACAACTTTTTCTTCCAAAAATGATCAAAAGAAGAAGCAGCCGCCATTTTGTTTTCTCCTTCACTACATTCTGATTGGAGCAGACGGGAGGGGGCGGGGTTATGGGGGTGGTGGGGGCGGGGTTAGCATAGTTTAGTGTTTAGCGGGAGTTTCCACGGGAATCAATGTCTTGGCTAAGCTAGCACTTCAAAGCTCCATCTTTGATGGCCAAGTCGACGGCAGCTAGCCGGAGCAGGGCGCCGTTACCACTTCGTACCACCAGGTGGAGCGTTCAGACACTTTTTACGACGGAGTACAGAATACTGCACCAAAGCTAACCAGCTAGCGCCAATCTGAGCTCTGGTGTAATACCTCTCCGTACCACCAGGTGGTGCATCGACATAAGCTGCATCGTCGTTTTTACCATAAATATTAGCTGACGACCTGAAGATGATCGTGACGTAGCAGAAAGCTACTGACGCTCACGGATTAGCCTGACCACCAACGCCTCGCTGCCGCCCCCTGGAGGGACCAAGAGGTATTACACACATCTGTACCTTTAACCAACTCAGCAAACAGGAAGTTGATCAGGTGAAGGCCCCCCCCTAACCCAACCCCCCCTCCCCTGACAGGAAGTGAGGATAAACCATGTCCAGCACCTCCGTCAGCAGAACGACTTCAAAGAAACGATGGAGGGGAAAACGATGGAGGACGATAAACTGTTGCACCGTTTCAGGAAGATCCAACCGACGTTTTATTTGACTGGAGCAGAACTGATGATGTCACATCCTGCAGAACCACTTTGCACCACCAGGTGGCGCTAGCTCTGGCTAACGGCGCCAACAACGTCTTAGAGACGTACGGCCGGTGCAGTGACTCCACCCGGGTGGAGGAGGAGTCCAGGTAGTCCCGCTGATGTTAGCATTAGCATCCAACCCACTGATGATAGCATTAGCATCCACACCCGCTGATGTTAGCATTAGTATTCACACCCGCTGTTGTTAGCGCGTGCGACCTGCTAGTGCCGACAGGATGCTACAGCGACAATCTTCAGCGATGTCGTAAATCCAGAGTGTAGCTGTTAGCTTGTTAGCTTAAGTACATAATCCTGATGGGTAGGGACGAGGCGCTAAAGTGCCTAACGCCTCAGCTAGCAAACTGCTACAGTTCTATGTTAAAGTGACCTGCAGGACAGGTGAGATGCTACACGTAGAGACCGACAGGCCGCGCCAGCTGGTTAGCATGCTAACGTCAGGAGCGACAGCAGACCAACGTGACGTCTGTTTTCTGGTAAAACATCTTCAAGTTGCAGCCTGAATTCTTGTGATGCTAACACGGTGGCACTCTTTAGCACGCTAGTTTAGCTTTGAGCTACCTGGTTAGCCTGCGAAGATTTATAGGCTTAACCTAAATGACAGGCTAGCTGGCTAGCATGGTAAGTATGCTAATGCAAAAAGCTGAATCACATGGACTTCATGGCGGTTTTGGTTTATTAGCGTAATCTTGTGGGGGCGCCGCTAGCATGACGCGCGAGGCCTTTCAGGGTGTGGTTAGCGAGACTCGCTACGTCCTCCTGTGGCTCAAAGTGACGTTACGTCTCAATCAGATCAAAACCAGTCGTTTTCCTCATTCCGGTGCGTGAAAGTAAGAAAATAACAGTACTGGGGTCGGGTGGGCGGGGCCATGGTGTGAGTGGGCGGGGCAGAATGCTGGGGGTGTGGGCGTGGCAGTGGGCGGAGCCTGCTACAGAGACTTGTTTGCGGTCCGTCACTGAGGTCAGTTGTCCACGTCAGTCCGTGAGCGAGGCAGAGAGCGGCTGTGTCCTCCGGCAGCCAATCAGCCGACAGCACAGGAGGAGGGGGCGGGGCTTACCACGGGGGAGAGTCAATGATTCTGCGGGTGGAGCAGACAGGAAGAAGGCGGGGCTTCAGGTTGAAATCTGACCCCGGGGGGGGGGGGGGCAGGGTGGGTGGGGGAGGGGCACCTGAACCCCCCCCCCCCACTGAATATAAAAGAAATACACCTGTGAAAAAAAAAAAACCCAAAGGATCTAAAGTGGGCGGGGCTGAGTGGCTGTGTGTGTGTGTGTGTGTGTGCCCCCCCCCCCTCCCCCCCCAGAGTCACAACATCAGCTCCGAACCCCCCCATCTCCCCCCAACCCAGCTCCCGCGTGTCTGTGAGCTCCTGCTCTGTGATTAGCTGGCGCTGTCTGGAGTGGGCGGGGCCAATCAGGAGCACTCCTCTCCGATTCGCTGGCAGGAGCGGCCCACCTTGCGGTCCAGCTTCACCATCTTGAGGACGGCGTCCTCGCGGCCGCGGCCCAGGTGGTCGAACCGGCAGTCGTGCTGCTCGGGGAGGCGGTGCTGCATGCAGAACACGAAGCCTGGGGGCGGGGCAAAGGGGGCGGGGCAACAGTTAATCAGCGAGCTCCAACATTGTTGCCATAGATCTGGATGCTAGCAATAGCATTGTGCTTTTAAACTCGTTTGTGGCGTGACACCACTGTTAGCATTAGCATCGCTGGCGTCTACATTAGCGTTCTTTAGCGTAGCGTTCGCGCGGCGCAGGTTTAGCGGTGAGAGGGCGTGCGGGCGTCGTACCGCAGCGGCAGCTGCCCAGCTCCTGCTGGACGAGCTCCAGTTTGGTTTGACAGCGGAAACATCGGCGCCGGTTCTTCTGCTTCGCCGACGCGACGCCATCTTGGTCCTCGGGGCACGCGCGCTTCTCCGGCGACGCCTCGCACTCCGAGCCCGAGTCTGAGAGTGGGAGGAGTCACAGAGGGGGTGGGAGGAGTTAGTGCTGGGAGTCATGGGGAAAGTGGGAGGAGTCAGAAGAGGGATTCACCTGCATCTCCAGGTCGTTTTGTTGGCGTGCGAAGGGTTCGCCGCGCCGCGTGTTCTCCTGCAGACAGGACACACATCAGCACACACACACACACACACACACACACACACACACACACACACACACACACACACACACACACACACACACACACACACACACACACACACACCTTCCCTCGTGAACGCCGGCGATGGCTCATTGGTCGCCGGCTGCTCAGGGGGCGGGGACGACGACTGGGATTGGCTACTGCCCGTCTCGAAGACGGCTGATTGGCTGCTGCTGCTCTGGAGGGGGGGGGCGGGGGGGGAGGGGCAGTCGTCCCCCGGCTGCTTCTTCTGGACGTCTGAGGGACACACACCTCGCCGTTAGCTTTAGCATCAACCACATCTGCAGTCTCTCTGCTGCTAAGGGTTAGCTTTAGCATTAGCATTATCCAAGGGCAAGATCCTGTTTGCCGTTAGCTTTAGCATTAGCATTATCCAAGAGTAAGATCCTGTTTACCGTTAGCTTTAGCATTAGCATTATCCAAGGGCAAGATCCTGTTTGCCGTTAGCTTTAGCATTAGCATTATCCAAGAGTAAGATCCTGTTTACCGTTAGCTTTAGCATCAGAAGCAACAAAACCTCATGTTTACTTTATTCTAACGTTCTGATAGCTTTAGCATTAGCAACATGACACGAGTCTAGAATGCTCAACTTGGTACTTTTATTGTGACAGTCACCGCAATAACAATCCAACTTGCTTTTATTTAGACAGTCACCATAATAACAATCCAACTTGGTACTTTTATTGTGACAGTCACCGTAATAACAATCCAACTTGCTTTTATTTTGACAGTCACCATAATAATCCAATTTCAGAACATTTCCCTTCAGAATAGTAGTTTAACTTCAGAACTCTTGTGAAATGAAAACAAACGGCGGTTGAGTCGCGGGCGAAACAGGAAGTGGTGAAGGAAGCAGGAAACTCACCAGCGAAGCACTTGGAGCATAAATTCCTGGTTTTACTGGACCTGCGGAGTCACGACATCTTGAATTAGCTTCAGGTCTACGGGTCAGACTCACTGACTCACTGACTCACCGACTCACTGACTCACCGACTCACTGACTCACGTTGTCCTTCCTGAGTTATGAAACATTGAATTCATCACATGAAGAATAAAGTTTACAAGGATTCAACCTTGAACTTCTTTCTTGAAAAGCTCAAACTGCCAAGTGTCTTTGAAGGCTTCAGCCGGCGACACCGTCATGACCGACTCTCTGAAGGGTTCCTGAACGCCTCTCCAGTACTATCAAGACCCACGCTCTCTGGTCTTTGAACGCCTCTCCAGTACCATCAAGACCCACGCTCTCCGGTCTTTGAACGCCTCTCCAGTACCATCAAGACCCACGCTCTCCGGTCTTTGAACGCCTCTCCAGTACCATCAAGACCCACGCTCTCCGGTCTTTGAACGCCTCTCCAGTACCATCAAGACCCACGCTCTCCGGTCTTTGAACGCCTCTCCAGTACCATCAAGACCCACGCTCTCCGGTCTTTGAACGCCTCTCCAGTACCAGAAAGCATCAGAGGGTTGGGGTTAGCAGGGTTCTGGAACCTCGTGGTGTAAAACCTTTAAAAGGAACAAACGCGTTTCCTCAGATAAGTTGTGGGTCTAAAGTCCAACGGTGAAGAACCACTGTTCTAGAACTCCGAATTCTGACACGTCGCAGGACTCAAACAAATGATATCAGGTCGAGCAATTTTGGCCGACCGACACGTTCCTGAAGGGGTTAAACTAAACGTGAAGCTCACTGTCTTTCTAGAGCCCTACACATTCTAGAGCCCTACACATTCTAGAGCCCTACACATTCTAGAGCCCTACACATTATAGAGCCCTACACATTCTAGAGCTGACACATTCTAGAGCCCTACACATTCTAGAGCCCTACACATTCTAGAGCCCTACACATTCTAGAGCTGACACATTCTAGAGCCCTACACATTCTAGAGCCCTACACATTCTAGAGCCCGACACATTCTAGAGCCCTACACATTCTAGAGCCCTACACATTCTAGAGCCCTACACATTCTAGAGCCCTACACATTCTAGAGCTGACACATTCTAGAGCCCTACACATTCTAGAGCCCTACACATTCTAGAGCTGACACATTCTAGAGCTGACACATTCTAGAGCCCTACACATTCTAGAGCCCTACACATTCTAGAGCCCTACACATTCTAGAGCTGACACATTCTAGAGCCCTACACATTCTAGAGCTGACACATTCTAGAGCCCTACACATTCTAGAGCCCTACACATTCTAGAGCCCTACACATTCTAGAGCTGACACATTCTAGAGCCCTACACATTCTAGAGCCCTACACATTCTAGAGCTGACACATTCTAGAGCCCTACACATTCTAGAGCCCTACACATTCTAGAGCTGACACATTCTAGAGCCTGACACATTCTAGAGCCCTACACATTCTAGAGCCCTACACATTCTAGAGCTGACACATTCTAGAGCCCTACACATTCTAGAGCTGACACATTCTAGAGCCCTACACATTCTAGAGCCCGACACATTCTAGAGCCCTACACATTCTAGAGCCCTACACATTCTAGAGCTGACACATTCTAGAGCCCTACACATTCTAGAGCCCTACACATTCTAGAGCCCTACACATTCTAGAGCCCTACACATTCTAGAGCCCTACACATTCTAGAGCCCTACACATTATAGAGCTGACACATTCTAGAGCCCTACACATTCTAGAGCTGACACATTCTAGAGCCCTACACATTCTAGAGCCCTACACATTCTAGAGCTGACACATTCTAGAGCCCTACACATTCTAGAGCTGACACATTCTAGAGCCTACACATTCTAGAGCTGACACATTCTAGAGCCCTACACATTCTAGAGCCCTACACATTCTAGAGCTGACACATTCTAGAGCCCTACACATTCTAGAGCTGACACATTCTAGAGCCCTACACATTCTAGAGCCCTACACATTCTAGAGCTGACACATCTAGAGCCCTACACATTCTAGAGCTGACACATTCTAGAGCCCTACACATTCTAGAGCCCTACACATTCTAGAGCTGACACATTCTAGAGCCCTACACATTCTAGAGCCCTACACATTCTAGAGCTGACACATTCTAGAGCCCTACACATTCTAGAGCTGACACATTCTAGAGCCCTACACATTCTAGAGCCCTACACATTCTAGAGCTGACACATTCTAGAGCCTACACATTCTAGAGCTGACACATTCTAGAGCCCTACACATTCTAGAGCTGACACATTCTAGAGCCCTACACATTCTAGAGCCCTACACATTCTAGAGCTGACACATTCTAGAGCCCTACACATTCTAGAGCCCTACACATTCTAGAGCCCTACACATTCTAGAGCCCTACACATTCTAGAGCTGACACATTCTAGAGCCCTACACATTCTAGAGCTGACACATTCTAGAGCCCTACACATTCTAGAGCCCTACACATTCTAGAGCTGACACATTCTAGAGCCCTACCCATTCTAGAGCCCTACACATTCTAGAGCCCTACACATTCTAGAGCTGACACATTCTAGAGCCCTACACATTCTAGAGCTGACACATTCTAGAGCTGACACATTCTAGAGCCCTACACATTCTAAGAGCCCTACACATTCTAGAGCCCTACACATTCTAGAGCCCTACACATTCTAGAGCTGACACATTCTAGAGCCCTACACATTCTAGAGCTGACACATTCTAGAGCCTACACATTCTAGAGCCCTACACATTCTAGAGCTGACACATTCTAGAGCCCTACCCATTCTAGAGCCCTACACATTGTAGAGTCTTAAACATTCTAGAACTCGGTAAATGTTTTCGTTGACGTTACGTTTAGCTTGTTGGTTTTGTTCCGCGGGTCTTTGCGCGACAACGATACTTTCTTCACAATAAAGAAAACGTTCAGGTTCAGGTCTGGAGGTCCTGGTTCAGGGACCCGTCCTCCAGGACCCCGTCCTCCAGGACGCTCCGTCCCCCACCGGGAGCCGCTCGGGTTCCCTGCCTTGCTCTAAGACACTTCTGGTAGAACGACAGACGACCACTTCACCAAGCGCACCGCGGCAGAACCCCCGGCTCTCGCACGGCGGCAGCCTAGCGCCGAGGCTAATGCTAGTTGGCTAGCCTTCGCGGCAGCACCAGCGCCATGTGAGCTCCGGTCGCCGCGCCAGAGGAACGTGTCAGACTGGTTTCCAGCGTGGTCTCGCGGGGCCGTGAGGCCCGCTGGCCCCCCCTGCCGGCCCGCTGGCCCCCCTGCCGGCCCGCTGGCCCCCCCTGCCGGCCGGCGTTTGGGCCGCGGGCCTCATGTTTGACAGCTCCGGAGGAACCTGCTCCTCATCAATCACCATTACGTCACTTCCTGGCCTCACACCCGAACCCCCCCCCGGACCCCCCAGCCTTCACACGGCCGCAGACACGAGCCTGTTTTCGGCTCTGTTCTGCCTTTATCCCCCCCCCCCCCCCCCCCCCCCCCCCGGGCCGCACAACAACAACAATGGCTCCCACTGGGGGCAGCTGGTGTCCGGCTGGATACTCACCCCCAGAAGCCGCAGAGGGCAGCGGGGCGGCAGGCCGGGGGGGGGCCTCGCTCCTCTGGCCGGGGGGGGCCTCGCTCTCTGGCCGGGGGCCTCGCTCCGCTCGCCGGCGTCTCCCATGACTCACAGCACAACGCGACGGTCCGAGGCCTCGAGGCTCCGGGGGAACCTCATCCAGCGGGGGAGGGGGGGGGGGGGGGGGGGGGGGGGGGGCTGGAGCGGAACGATGGAGGAAATTAAAACAAATGAAAATAAAATAGAGGATCGTTTCGTCTGGGCGGAGCCGGACTCGAACCCGATCCGTCCCGGTCGGAACGGCGATCAGCTGGACGGGCGGAGCGGACCACCAGGGGTCGCACCGCGGGGGGTGGAGTGGGGGGGGGGGGGGAGGGGGGAAGGGGGGGGGGGGCAGTCTGGGAGGGAAGCGGCGGTGGGGAAAGGCGTCGCAGGGTTGAAGACACGGTTAACGATACTTGAAGAGGCGACAGGAGACGGACTGAGGACCAGACGGGGGACAGAGGGGACGTCCCCCGACACCCTCCCCCCCGCCACAATGGACCGGTCCACTGGAACCGGAAGTCCCTCCGTCACATCCAGCGTGTCAATATCAGAGCGACAAAGTGAAGAATTAAATACAGAAGAACAACAAAACATGACGAAGTGACGTTTGGCGCTGCTGGGAGGAAGAGGAGGAAGAGGAGGAAGAAGAGGAAGAGGAAGGAGGAGGAGGAGGAGGAAGAGGAAGAAGAGGAAGAGGAAGGAGGAGGAGGAGGAGAGGAAGAGGAAGGAGGAGGAAGAGGAGGAGGAGGAGGAAGAGGAAGAAGAGAGGAAGAAGAGGAAGAGGAAGGAGGAGGAAGAGGATGAGGAAGAAGAAGGAGAGGAAGAGGAGGAGGAGGATGAGGAAGAAGAGAGGAAGAAGAAGGAGGAGGAAGAGGAAGAAGAGGAAGAGGAGGAGGAGGAGGAAGAGGAGGAGGAAGGAGGAAGAGGAGGAGGAAGGAGGAAGAGGAAGAGAGGAGGAGAAGGAGGAAGAGGAAGAGGAAGAGAGGAGAGAATGAAGGAGGAAGAGGAGGAGGAGGAGAAGAGAGGAGGAGGAAGAGGAAGGAGGAAGGAGGAAGAGAGGAGGAGAGGAAGAGGAGGAGGAGGAAGGAGGAAGAGGAGGAGGAGGAAGGAGGAAGAGGAAGGAGGAAGAGGAAGGAGGAAGAGGAAGGAGGAAGAGGAGGAGGAGGAAGAGGAAGGAGGAAGAGGAGGAGGAGGAGAAAGGAAGGAGAAGAGGAGGAGGAGAAGAGAGGAGGAAGAAGAGGAGGAGGAGGAAGAAGAGGAGGAGGAGGAGGAGGAGGAGGAGGAGGAGGAAGGAGGAGGAGGAGGAAGTTTAAAACCAGGAGAAACTTCACACCAGTTTTTCCACCAAGAACCAACATGAAAAGACTTTGTGACTTGAAAAGGAACGACGATCAACAATATTAATGTTTAAACTCTTTATGAAACAACGGACATAAAACACAAGAAATAAAAAACACCAGACAAAGGTGTTTTTCATGTGTTTTGTTGTTCTTGCATTGTTTGTACTTTTGTTTGTGTTTTTGCTTTGTGTGTTTTCACATTGTTTTTGTTTGTTGTGGAGTCAAAGAAAGACAACAAGCCGTTTGTTGTTTCACATTTTTAACGGGTTTATAACTACTTGAAGAGGCAGTGAAATGCAGAAGAACACACTACACACACACACACACACACACACACACACACACACACACAGACACACACATACACACACACACACACACACACACACACACACTGAGGAGGGATGAGAGTCCGGCTGAAGGACAACATACAAACTCGCAGCAGTTACTTCTTCAAAAAAAAGTACCAGTAACTTTACTAAGTTACTGCAAAATAAAAAGGAGCTAAATTCTGTTCAAATGACTCTGAAGTTAATTTACTAGTTCATTTGTAGTCAATTACTAGTTACAGTCACTCACCATCAAGTTACTTTAATACTTCAATTTGAAAGAAAAGTAACTAGACTACAATGGAACATGACTGTGTAATCTGTTACCAGTTTCAAGTTACTTATCTGCAAAGGAGTAGTTATTGCAATGTAGTGGAGTGACCTGATTAGTTATTACAAGTAAAAAGTACAGTTACTCTTGCAGTTTTCAGTTACTTCTGTGAAAAAGTAGTGCAAATTTAATAGTTACTGCAAATAACTAACTTTACTTAGTTGCTTCTATGCAACAAGCATTACGTACTTTTAGGAGTAGACCAACGTATTTCAAATATAAAGTACTCTCGTATTTAGAAATAGATTAGTAATTAGTTACTCTAAAAGAGAGAGTAATTCTATACTAATTACTAAATTAAAATGTTACTTGTGTTGATTCAGGATATATTACAAGTACTTAAAAGAATCACGCATGCTAGCATTAGCACCCGTTAGCGGGACACATTATGCTAATGTGTGAGGCGCTAACACCCAGCCTAACAGTTACAAATTACATCGCAGAGAAAAGAAACTGTCTCAGTTCCTCGACTGTTACTCAGTAATAGATTACTATTTACCTCACTGAACCGTTATTGGAGAAATTTCACGAGTTACTGTAAAATATAAAGTACTTACTTTGTAAGAGATTACAGCTACGAGTTTTATTTAAGTATTAAAGTAACTTCACAAGTTGCTGCAAAAGAAAGCGAGATGACTTCTTTGGTTAGCATTAGCATTAGCATATAAGCACAGGCAGATTAAGCTTCAGCATTAGCCAACTTGTCTCCACAGAGCAGCAGCTATGCTAATGCAGCAGCTATGCTAATGCTAATGCATAAACCAGCAATGAAATAGCAGGATGGCTGGAACTAGCGTACTGAGTAACAGATAGCTTGAGCATAATCTGACTTTAGCTAACGCTACAACTAACAGATTGAGACTTCAGTAACTACGTAATCCACGACAGTAACTAGTTACTTCATACTGACAGATGAGTTTCCTGCGAGCTTCAGGTACTTGCAGAGATAAGTAATCTGTACTTTCTTGGTTAGTTTTCATCTTAATTTTTTTAAAAAGCATTAAAGACGCGATAAAACAGGTTTAACTGAGACGACGACGACATCTGTGCTAAGCTAATCAGAACGGAACACACTCCTGCTACATTTTAGCATCAGTCGTGTCCACAAAAGCATTAGCAGCCAAGCTTAGACATGCTGCTAATGCTCAACCGCAGCTGCTGTAGCTACAGGCTAATGCTAATTGCTGTTTGGCGACCTCTAATGATATCGCGCCACCAAAGAGCTCGTCTGTGTTCCAGTACGCCTGCTAATGCTAACCACGGCTGCTGTGGACCGAGGCTATGCTAACCACGGCTGCTGTGGACAGAGGCTAACGCTAAACAGTGAACCCTGAAGGATTAGCTTTCATGTAATAAATTAAATGGCGGAGAGGCTAGCTGGCCAGCCGTGAGGCTAATCATGACGATGCCGATTATGTTTGGTTTTCAGTCCATCTTCAGCGTCGTAGCTAATGATGTACGCTGAGAGCATGAGAAAGCCTCATGCATGCTAGTGTTAGCACCAGTCAGCATTCCGAATAGATTGCCTAAAGTAGCGTTAGCATTAGCCCCATTAGCTGCTGTCTCAATAAATGACTTTCTCCTCTGAAGTAGCGTTAGCATTAGCCTGTTAGCTGTCATCTCAATAAATGACTTTCTGCTCTGAAGTAGCATTAGTCTGTTAGCTGTCATCTCAATAAATGTTTTCTGCTCTGAAGTAGCATTAGCATTAGCCTGCTAGCTGAAGATCTTTGAACAGCTTCTCCTCTGAAGTAGCGTTAGCATTAGCCTGTTAGCTGTCGTCTCAATAAATGAACTTTCTGCTCTGCAGTAGCATTAGCATTAGCCTGTTAGCTCTGAAAATCTTGTGAACGGCTTCATCCTCTGAACTAGAATTAGCTTTAGCATTAGCTTGTAAGCCGTCGTCCTGTAAATGACTGTCCTGCTCGTTTGCTTGACGATGTGCAGCTGGTCGTCATGACGGCAGCGTGAGAGCCGCTGTTTGCTGGCTGTACCTTCACAGGAAGTCCAGAAACCCCCCCCCCCCCCCACACACACACACACACACACACACACAACACACACAACACACGGGGTGGGGGTGGGGGTGGGGGTTGCATTGTTGGTTATGAGGCTGTGCAAAATGGCGAGGTGAGGATGAGGTCTCAGGAGGACCATGAGGGGGACGAAGGCCGGGGGGGCGGCAGGCCCTGTGTGCGTGACGGCCTCGGGGGGTCGCGACCCCCCCGGAGTCTGTGGAGTCGGAGGGGGCGGAGCCTGGGCTGCCCTCAGAAACCTCCGAGTCCTGCTGGGCAGGACACTCGAAGTGAACGCAGTGAAACACCTGGAGAGAGAGAGAGAGAGAGAGAGAGAGAGAGAGAGAGAGAGAAGAGAGACAAGAGAGAGAGAGAGAGAGAGAGAGGAGAGAGAGGAGGGAGAGAGAGAGGGAGGGAGAGAGAAGGAGAGGGAGGAGAGAGAGAGAGAGAGGAGAGGAGAGGGAGAGAGAGAGAGAGAGAGAGAGAGCGAGAGAGCGAGAGAGAGAGGGAGTAGAGAGAGAGAGAGTAAGAGAGAGCGAGAGAGGGTGAGGGAGGGAGAGAGAGGGAGGGAGAGAGGTGGAGAGAGAGAGAGAGAGGAGAGAGAGAGAGCGAGAGACAGAGGGAGAGAGAGTGCTCTGTGTGTGTATATAAATAATAAATATCTCAATATAAATAGCCTAAATATATAAATATAAATATATATATAAACACAAATATATATAAATATAAATAAGTATAAATATACATATAAATATAATATAATATAAATATAAATATAAATATATAAATAAATATACCTCATTAGCCGTGTTGTGAGTTCCGACGATTCTGATGAAAGAAGCCGGCTGCTTGTCAAACTTCAACGTTTGCCACGACCTGAAGGACAGAAGCTAACACATTAGCTCTGCCAACGAAACAACACTGACTGGATGCGCCGCTAGCTGGACTCGCGATAGCAGTGCTAGCTGAGTTTGAGAAGAAGAGCTGTGGTGCTCTTTTAGCTTAGCATTACCGGAGCGCTATAGTCAGTTTAGCCAACACATTAGTTCTCGCCGCTTTAGCTGGTTTTAGCATGGCCGTGCTGTGGTGTTGCTACGGTAACAGGTGGGCGGAGTCTCACCGGCAGGCCACCCTGGTGCGGTCCACCACTTTGGTCCACTGCTGCTGGTTGGTCGACACCTCGACGTAGAAGCTGTAGGAGCGGTCGTCACAGTCCCACAGCAGCAGCCTGCACAGGGAGCCGTTAGCATTAGCATCGACTGGACCAAGCTCCTGTTTACTCAAAGAGGAACCTTGTTAACGCTGGAAGATGCTATTATCCACAGTAGCTGTAGCTAGCATTAGCTATTATCCACAGTAGCTGTAGCTAGCATTAGCTATTATCCACGGTAGCTGTAGCTAGCATTAGCTATTATCCACAGTAGCTGTAGCTGGCATTAGCTATCATCCACAGTAGCTGTAGCTAGCATTAGCTATTATCCACAGTAGCTAGCATTAGCTATTATCCACAGTAGCTGTAGCTAGCATTAGCTATTATCCACAGTAGCTGTAGCTGGCATTAGCTATCATCCACAGTAGCTGTAACTAGCATTAGCTATTATCCACAGTAGCTAGCATTAGCTATTATCCACAGTAGCTGTAGCTGGCATTAGCTATCATCCACAGTAGCTGTAACTAGCATTAGCTATCATCCACAGTAGCTGTAGCTAGCATTAGCTATTATCCACAGTAGCTAGCATTAGCTATTATCCACAGTAGCTGTAGCTAGCACTAGCTATTATCCACAGTAGCTGTAGCTGGCATTAGCTATCATCCACAGTAGCTGTAGCTAGCATTAGCTATTATCCACAGTAGCTGTAGCTGGCATTAGCTATCATCCACAGTAGCTGTAGCTGGCATTAGCTATCATCCACAGTAGCTGTAGCTGGCATTAGCTATCATCCACAGTAGCTGTAGCTAGCATTAGCTATTATCCACAGTAGCTGTAGCTGGCATTAGCTATCATCCACAGCAGCTGTAGCTGGCATTAGCTATCATCCACAGTAGCTGTAGCTGGCATTAGCTATCATCCACAGTAGCTGTAGCTAGCATTAGCTATTATCCACAGTAGCTGTAGCTAGCATTAGCTATTATCCACAGTAGCTGTAGCTGGCATTAGCTATCATCCACAGTAGCTGTAGCTGGCATTAGCTATCATCCACAGTAGCTGTAGCTGGCATTAGCTATCATCCACAGTAGCTGTAGCTAGCATTAGCTATTATCCACAGTAGCTGTAGCTGGCATTAGCTATCATCCACAGTAGCTGTAGCTAGCATTAGCTATCATCCACAGTAGCTGTAGCTAGCATTAGCTATTATCCACAGTAGCTAGCATTAGCCATTATCCACAGTAGAAGAACTGGACTGTCTCGGCGGGTGACGGACCGTAGCGACCCGATGGCGTACGGCTGTGCTAGCTGGATGACGATGGCGCCGGAGCCCAGCTGGTGGCAGGTGTAGCCCGAGTCCCAGTCGTAGTTGCGCGTGTCGCCGTTGAGCAAGGCGTTGCGGCTGCGGCTCACCCCCTCCACCACGCTGGCACAGCAGCTCACCGTGGCCACGTTCTCGCCGGGCACTGCGGACCAATCGGAGAGGAGAAGCACCATGAGAGCCGCGCGGGGATTCGCCCACTCGGCGGGACGGCGGCTGCTTACCCACAAGGCCGTTCTCCAGCGTGAAGCTGCGCTGAGTGAACATGCACTCGAACGCCACCAGGTGGAACACCTTGTTCACCGTGTTGTGGGTCCCCACGATCCGCACGTACCTGAGACGGGGGAGACACAGGGGGAGACACGGGGTGAGACATGGGGGGAGACATGGGGGGAGACACGGGGGGAGACACGGGGGGAGACACGGGGTGAGACATGGGGGGAGACATGGGGGGAGACAGTTAGAAGTGGAGCAGGTAGAAGTAGAGCAGGTAGAAGTAAAGCAGGTAGAAGTAGAGCAGGTAGAAGTAGAGCAGGTAGAAGTAAAGCAGGTAGAAGTAGAGCAGGTAGAAGCAGGTAGAAGCAGGTAGAAGTAAAGCAGGTAGAAGCAGGTAGAAGTAGAGCAGGTAGAAGTAGACAGGTAGAAGCAGGTAGAAGCAGGTAGAAGTAAAGCAGGTAGAAGCAGGTAGAAGTAGAGCAGGTAGAAGTAGAGCAGGTAGAAGTAGACAGGTAGAAGTAAAGCAGGTAGAAGTAGAGCAGGTAGAAGTAGAGCAGGTAGAAGCAGGTAGAAGTAAAGCAGGTAGAAGCAGGTAGAAGCAGGTAGAAGTAAAGCAGGTAGAAGTAGACCGGTAGAAGCAGGTAGAAGTAGAGCAGGTAGAAGTAGACAGGTAGAAGCAGGTAGAAGTAAAGCAGGTAGAAGCAGGTAGAAGCAGGTAGAAGTAGAGCAGGTAGAAGTAGACAGGTAGAAGCAGGTAGAAGTAGAGCAGGTAGAATCACCTGCAGACCCTCGGGGGGAAGTAGAGGTTCTGCCAGGACCGGCACAGGAACTTGGAGTGGTCCACCACCCGGACCCAGTCCAGCTCGTCCATGGAGACCTCGATGTAGTAGGAGTAGGACCTGCAGGGCCACATGGAGGTCAGGGTCTCCAGACCAGAGAGACGTGCTGGGGGGGGGTGTAGGGTGTAGGGTGTAGGGTGTAGGGGGCTACCGGCTGTCCCGGTCCCACAGCAGCAGTCTCATGTGGTTGACGATGGAGGCCTGGCCCAGCTTGACCTGGATCCCGGCCCGGCCGTCCTCCTCGATGGGGTGTCTGGAGAACCCGTGGTCCAGGTCGTAGTTCTGGGTGTCGCCGTCCAGCAGCGCAGACTTCAACTCGCCCTTCACCACCTGGGCCCCGTGCTTCATGGTGGCCAGGTTCTCCTCCGGGACTGGACCAGGACACACCGGGGTCAGACCAGGGACAGGGACCAGCCTGGACTGCAGTACCACTGATGACCACTGGGCTCAGACCAGAGTTACAGGACCAGTGTTTAATACCAGAGGTATTAAACACTGGTCCTGTAACTCTGGTCATCAGAGGTACTAAACACTGAACACTGCCCCCACTGGTCATCAGAGGTACTAAACACTGAACACTGCCCCCGCTGGTCATCAGAGGTATTAAACACTGAACACTGCCCCCACTGGTCATCAGAGGTATTAAACACTGAACACTGGTCATCAGAGGTATTAAACACTGAACACTGCCCCCACTGGTCATCAGAGGTATTAAACACTGAACACTGGTCATCAGAGGTATTAAACACTGAACACTGGTCATCAGAGGTATTAAACACTGAACACTGCCCCCACTGGTCATCAGAGGTATTAAACACTGAACACTGCCCCCACTGGTCATCAGGGGTATTAAACACTGCCCCCACTGGTCATCAGGGGTATTAAACACTGAACACTGCCCCCGCTGGTCATCAGAGGTATTAAACACTGAACACTGCCCCCACTGGTCATCAGAGGTATTAAACACTGAACACTGCCCCCGCTGGTCATCAGAGGTATTAAACACTGAACACTGCCCCCGCTGGTCATCAGAGGTATTAAACACTGAACACTGCCCCCACTGGTCATCAGGGGTATTAAACACTGAACACTGCCCCCACTGGTCATCAGGGGTATTAAACACTGAACACTGCCCCCACTGGTCATCAGAGGTATTAAACACTGAACACTGCCCCCACTGGTCATCAGAGGTATTAAACACTGAACACTGCCCCCACTGGTCATCAGAGGTATTAAACACTGAACACTGCCCCCGCTGGCCATCAGGGGTATTAAACACTGAACACTGCCCCCGCTGGTCATCAGAGGTATTAAACACTGAACACTGCCCCCACTGGTCATCAGGGGTATTAAACACTGAACACTGCCCCCACTGGTCATCAGAGGTATTAAACACTGAACACTGCCCCCACTGGTCATCAGGGGTATTAAACACTGAACACTGCCCCCACTGGTCATCAGAGGTATTAAACACTGAACACTGCCCCCACTGGTCATCAGAGGTATTAAACACTGAACACTGCCCCCACTGGTCATCAGAGGTATTAAACACTGAACACTGCCCCCGCTGGTCATCAGAGGTATTAAACACTGAACACTGGTCATCAGAGGTACTAAACACTGAACACTGCCCCCGCTGGTCATCAGGGGTATTAAACACTGAACACTGGTCATCAGAGGTATTAAACACTGAACACTGCCCCCACTGGTCATCAGAGGTATTAAACACTGAACACTGGTCATCAGAGGTATTAAACACTGAACACTGCCCCCACTGGTCATCAGAGGTATTAAACACTGAACACTGCCCCCACTGGTCATCAGAGGTATTAAACACTGAACACTGGTCATCAGAGGTATTAAACACTGAACACTGCCCCCACTGGTCATCAGAGGTACTAAACACTGAACACTGGTCATCAGAGGTATTAAACACTGAACACTGCCCCCACTGGTCATCAGAGGTATTAAACACTGAACACTGGTCATCAGAGGTACTAAACACTGAACACTGCCCCCACTGGTCATCAGGGGTATTACTGCGTTTGGGTCATAGTGAATGTCATGAAGGAGTTACTCTAGAACTTGCGAGTACACACACACACACAGTAAAGTACCCGGTACCGTGGTACCAGTACTCCCTGGTACTCTGGTACTGTGGTACTAGTACTCACTGAGCATCCCGCGGTAGTTGAGGTCCATGTTGCGGCTCTCGGACCGGGTCTTGATGGCGTCCAGCAGGTGGTCTGGACTGACCAGGCCGGAGGGCCGGACCACGTTCAGCATCTCGGTGAGGGTCATGAGGGGCAGCCGCACCGCCGCCATCACCTCCATCACCTCCTCCGTCACCTCCTCCTCCCTCACCTCCTCCGTCACTTCCTCCCTCACCTCCTCCGTCACTTCCTCCCTCACCTCCCCCCTCACCTCCTCCCTCACCTCCTCCCTCACCTCCTCCCTCACTTCCCCCCTCACCTCCTCCCTCACCTCCTCCCTCACCTCCTCCCTCACCTCCCCCCTCACCTCCTCCCTCACGGCGCCGTGCTGCCGGCACCAGCGGCTCAGAGCCTGGAAGATCTCCTTCTCACTGGCGGCGAAGGAGTCCCGGCGTACCAGGGACAGGAGGGCCGTCTGGGGACAGACAGGGGACACATGGGAGTCACATGGGGGACACATGGGGGACACGTGGATGCGACACGACGATCAGGCAAAGGAGAGCCCGCATGTCCCGATGGGACGCTTGCAGCCGGATACATGCTGGATTCCTGGGGTTCCTGGGGTTCCTGGAGGTTCCTGGAGGTTCCTGGGGTTCCTGGAGGTTCCTGTGTTGGTCCATTGTTTCCATGGAGGATGTGGAGGACCTCTACATATTGGGATTCATGATAGCAGGTATGCTGCTGATTGGAGCTGGAGGCTTTCTGATCAATCAAAGTGGAGAAGACGCTAGCAGCTGTCTATCGTCACTGAAGGACTGTACCGAGCTCTGAAGACGCTAGCAGCTGTCTATCGTCACTGAAGGACTGTACCGAGCTCTGAAGACGCTAGCAGCTGTCTATCGTCACTGAGGGACTGTACCGAGCTCTGAAGACGCTAGCAGCTGTCTATCGTCACTGAAGGACTGTACCGAGCTCTGAAGACGCTAGCAGCTGTCTATCGTCACTGAAGGACTGTACCGAGCTCTGAAGACGCTAGCAGCTGTCTATCGTCACTGAAGGACTTTCCCGAGCTCTGAAGACGTTAGCAGCTGTCTATCGTCACTGAGGTACCGAGCTCTGAAGACGCTAGCAGCTGTCTATCGTCACTGAGGTACCGAGCTCTGAAGACGCTAGCAGCTGTCTATCGTCACTGAAGGACTGTACCGAGCTCTGAAGACGCTAGCAGCTGTCTATCGTCACTGAGGGACTGTACCGAGCTCTGAAGACGCTAGCAGCTGTCTATCGTCACTGAGGTACCGAGCTCTGAAGACGCTAGCAGCTGTCTATCGTCACTGAAGGACTGTACCGAGCTCTGAAGACGCTAGCAGCTGTCTATCGTCACTGAAGGACTGTACCGAGCTCTGAATACGCTAGCAGCTGTCTGTCGTCACTGAAGGACTGTACCGAGCTCTGAAGACGCTAGCAGCTGTCTATCGTCACTGAAGGACTGTACCGAGCTCTGAAGACGCTAGCAGCTGTCTATCGTCACTGAAGGACTGTACCGAGCTCTGAAGACGTTAGCAGCTGTCTATAGTCACTGAAGGACTGTACCGAGCTCTGAAGACGCTAGCAGCTGTCTATCGTCACTGAGGGACTGTACCGAGCTCTGAAGACGCTAGCAGCTGTCTATCGTCACTGAAGGACTGTACCGAGCTCTGAAGACGCTAGCAGCTGTCTATCGTCATTGAGGGACTGTACCGAGCTCTGAAGACGCTAGCAGCTGTCTATCGTCACTGAGGGACTGTACCGAGCTCTGAAGACGCTAGCAGCTGTCTATCGTCACTGAGGGACTGTACCGAGCTCTGAAGACGCTAGCAGCTGTCTATCGTCACTGAGGGACTGTACCGAGCTCTGAAGACGCTAGCAGCTGTCTATCGTCACTGAGGGACTGTACCGAGCTCTGAAGACGCTAGCAGCTGTCTATCGTCACTGAAGGACTGTACCGAGCTCTGAAGACGCTAGCAGCTGTCTATCGTCACTGAGGTACCGAGCTCTGAAGACGCTAGCAGCTGTCTATCGTCACTGAAGGACTGTACCGAGCTCTGAAGACGCTAGCAGCTGTCTATCGTCACTGAAGGACTTTCCCGAGCTCTGAAGACGTTAGCAGCTGTCTATCGTCACTGAAGGACTGTACCGAGCTCTGAAGACGCTAGCAGCTGTCTATCGTCACTGAGGTACCGAGCTCTGAAGACGCTAGCAGCTGTCTATCGTCACTGAGGTACCGAGCTCTGAAGACGCTAGCAGCTGTCTATCGTCACTGAAGGACTGTACCGAGCTCTGAAGACGCTAGCAGCTGTCTATCGTCACTGAGGGACTGTACCGAGCTCTGAAGACGCTAGCAGCTGTCTATCGTCACTGAGGTACCGAGCTCTGAAGACGCTAGCAGCTGTCTATCGTCACTGAAGGACTGTACCGAGCTCTGAAGACGCTAGCAGCTGTCTATCGTCACTGAAGGACTGTACCGAGCTCTGAATACGCTAGCAGCTGTCTGTCGTCACTGAAGGACTGTACCGAGCTCTGAAGACGCTAGCAGCTGTCTATCGTCACTGAAGGACTGTACCGAGCTCTGAAGACGCTAGCAGCTGTCTATCGTCACTGAAGGACTGTACCGAGCTCTGAAGACGTTAGCAGCTGTCTATAGTCACTGAAGGACTGTACCGAGCTCTGAAGACGCTAGCAGCTGTCTATCGTCACTGAGGGACTGTACCGAGCTCTGAAGGCGCTAGCAGCTGTCTATCGTCACTGAAGGACTGTACCGAGCTCTGAAGACGCTAGCAGCTGTCTATCGTCATTGAGGGACTGTACCGAGCTCTGAAGACGCTAGCAGCTGTCTATCGTCACTGAGGGACTGTACCGAGCTCTGAAGACGCTAGCAGCTGTCTATCGTCACTGAGGGACTGTACCGAGCTCTGAAGACGCTAGCAGCTGTCTATCGTCACTGAGGGACTGTACCGAGCTCTGAAGACGCTAGCAGCTGTCTATCGTCACTGAGGGACTGTACCGAGCTCTGAAGACGCTAGCAGCTGTCTATCGTCACTGAAGGACTGTACCGAGCTCTGAAGACGCTAGCAGCTGTCTATCGTCACTGAGGTACCGAGCTCTGAAGACGCTAGCAGCTGTCTATCGTCACTGAAGGACTGTACCGAGCTCTGAAGACGCTAGCAGCTGTCTATCGTCACTGAGGTACCGAGCTCTGAAGACGCTAGCAGCTGTCTATCGTCACTGAGGGACTGTACCGAGCTCTGAAGACGCTAGCAGCTGTCTATCGTCACTGAGGGACTGTACCGAGCTCTGAAGACGCTAGCAGCTGTCTATCGTCACTGAAGGACTGTACCGAGCTCTGAAGACGCTAGCAGCTGTCTATCGTCACTGAGGTACCGAGCTCTGAAGACGCTAGCAGCTGTCTATCGTCACTGAAGGACTGTACCGAGCTCTGAAGACGCTAGCAGCTGTCTATCGTCACTGAGGTACCGAGCTCTGAAGACGCTAGCAGCTGTCTATCGTCACTGAGGGACTGTACCGAGCTCTGAAGACGCTAGCAGCTGTCTATCGTCACTGAAGGACTTTCCCGAGCTCTGAAGACGTTAGCAGCTGTCTATCGTCACTGAAGGACTGTACCGAGCTCTGAAGACGCTAGCAGCTGTCTATCGTCACTGAGGTACCGAGCTCTGAAGACGCTAGCAGCTGTCTATCGTCACTGAGGGACTGTACCGAGCTCTGAAGACGCTAGCAGCTGTCTATCGTCACTGAAGGACTGTACCGAGCTCTGAAGACGCTAGCAGCTGTCTATCGTCACTGAGGTACCGAGCTCTGAAGACGCTAGCAGCTGTCTATCGTCACTGAAGGACTGTACCGAGCTCTGAAGACGCTAGCAGCTGTCTATCGTCACTGAAGGACTGTACCGAGCTCTGAAGACGCTAGCAGCTGTCTATCGTCACTGAAGGACTGTACCGAGCTCTGAAGACGCTAGCAGCTGTCTGTCGTCACTGAAGGACTGTACCGAGCTCTGAAGACGCTAGCAGCTGTCTATCGTCACTGAAGGACTGTACCGAGCTCTGAAGACGCTAGCAGCTGTCTATCGTCACTGAAGGACTGTACCGAGCTCTGAAGACGTTAGCAGCTGTCTATAGTCACTGAAGGACTGTACCGAGCTCTGAAGACGCTAGCAGCTGTCTATCGTCACTGAAGGACTGTACCGAGCTCTGAAGACGCTAGCAGCTGTCTATCGTCACTGAGGTACCGAGCTCTGAAGACGCTAGCAGCTGTCTATCGTCACTGAGGGACTGTACCGAGCTCTGAAGACGCTAGCAGCTGTCTATCGTCACTGAAGGACTGTTCCGAGCTCTGAAGACGCTAGCAGCTGTCTATCGTCATTGAGGGACTGTACCGAGCTCTGAAGACGCTAGCAGCTGTCTATCGTCACTGAGGGACTGTACCGAGCTCTGAAGACGCTAGCAGCTGTCTATCGTCACTGAAGGACTGTACCGAGCTCTGAAGACGCTAGCAGCTGTCTATCGTCACTGAGGGACTGTACCGAGCTCTGAAGACGCTAGCAGCTGTCTATCGTCACTGAAGGACTGTACCGAGCTCTGAAGACGCTAGCAGCTGTCAATCGTCACTGAGGTACCGAGCTCTGAAGACGCTAGCAGCTGTCTATCGTCACTGAAGGACTGTACCGAGCTCTGAAGACGCTAGCAGCTGTCTATCGTCACTGAAGGACTGTACCGAGCTCTGAAGACGTTAGCAGCTGTCTATCGTCACTGAAGGACTGTACCGAGCTCTGAAGACGCTAGCAGCTGTCTATCGTCACTGAAGGACTGTACCGAGCTCTGAAGACGCTAGCAGCTGTCTATCGTCACTGAAGGACTGTACCGAGCTCTGAAGACGCTAGCAGCTGTCTGTCGTCACTGAGGGACTGTACCGAGCTCTGAAGACGCTAGCAGCTGTCTGTCGTCACTGAGGGACTGTACCGAGCTCTGAAGACGCTAGCAGCTGTCTATCGTCACTGAGGTACCGAGCTCTGAAGACGCTAGCAGCTGTCTATCGTCACTGAGGTACCGAGCTCTGAAGACGCTAGCAGCTGTCTATCGTCACTGAAGGACTGTACCGAGCTCTGAAGACGCTAGCAGCTGTCTATCGTCACTGAAGGACTGTACCGAGCTCTGAAGACGCTAGCAGCTGTCTATCGTCACTGAAGGACTGTACCGAGCTCTGAAGACGTTAGCAGCTGTCTATCGTCACTGAAGGACTGTACCGAGCTCTGAAGACGCTAGCAGCTGTCTATCGTCACTGAAGGACTGTACCGAGCTCTGAAGACGCTAGCAGCTGTCTATCGTCACTGAGGGACTGTACCGAGCTCTGAAGACGCTAGCAGCTGTCTATCGTCACTGAGGGACTGTACCGAGCTCTGAAGACGCTAGCAGCTGTCTATCGTCACTGAAGGACTGTACCGAGCTCTGAAGACGCTAGCAGCTGTCTATCGTCACTGAAGGACTGTACCGAGCTCTGAAGACGCTAGCAGCTGTCTATCGTCACTGAAGGACTGTACCGAGCTCTGAAGACGCTAGCAGCTGTCTATCGTCACTGAAGGACTGTACCGAGCTCTGAAGACGCTAGCAGCTGTCTATCGTCACTGAAGGACTGTACCGAGCTCTGAAGACGCTAGCAGCTGTCTATCGTCACTGAAGGACTGTACCGAGCTCTGAAGACGCTAGCAGCTGTCTATCGTCACTGAAGGACTGTACCGAGCTCTGAACGGTCAGACTCAGGTGATAAACGAACTCAAGAGTACGACTCTTGAACGTTTACGCAGAATTGGATGGATCTTGGAGGATATTAGAACTCGGTTAGGAAGCTAAAGTCTTGCCACCATTGGAGCAGCATGGAGACCAGAGACCCTCGAGGTGGACAGAGACCAGAGACACTCAAGGTGGACAGAGACCAGAGACACTGGAGGAGGACAGAGACCAGAGACACTGGAGGAGGACAGATGAAGCTGAAGCGCCTGAACCAAAACAAACCTAATCTCCATCCAGACTCCAGACCCCCAGTCCCAAGGCTGTTTGGTCTTCAACTCTCCTGGATGTGAGTGTGGAACCAAGGCTCTGCCCCCCCCCCCCCCCTCCCCAACTCCAAGCAGAGGCTGTGGGGGGAGGAGTCATGGCTGCACGCCTCCTCCTAGCGGCGGCTGCTAAACTAGCCTTCACATGTCCCGGTGCTGTCTGGAGAGACATGTTGTGACCCGTCTGCTGGTGCTCAATGTGTCTGAGGGGGTTTTTCCCCAATTACAGACCGTCCCCTTAGAGGACAGACTGTCTTCTTAGAGGACAGTCTGTAATCCCCCCCCCCCCCCCCCCTCACCTCTTGTTGTCCTTCTTCCCCAAAACTTTCTATGAAATGTCGTTGTGCCTGTACAATGACAATAAAACTTCTGATTCTGATACATGAAGGACACATGGAAGACACATGGAGGACACATGGGGGACATACGGATGACACGTGGAGGAGACATGGAAGACACATGGAGGACACATGGGGACACATGGAAGACACATGGAGGACACATGGGGACATACGGATGACACGTGGAGGAGACATGGAAGACACATGGGGGACAGACAGGGGGATATATGGAGGACACATTGAGGACATATGGGACAGACAGGGGACACATGGAGGACACATGGAGGACCGCCTCCGTCCACTGCAGGGACGCCACAGAGGGACGCCACAGAGGAACCCCGGCGGTTCTCGGGGACGGTTCCTGAGACACAGGAGGACCGTGGGACGGCGGGTTACCTTACCTTGGACAGGGTAAGGAAGCCGTCGGAGGCGAGGACGTGTGGCGCGTGGCGGTCCATATAGGTGCAGCAGGCGTCCCCCAGCGCTTCCAGGCCGTACAGGCTGGACACGTCGAAGACCAGACACACGTTGCCGGTCTGCAGGACGGTCCTCAGGAAGTCCGAGGTGGAGTCCTCCAGGGCCTGCAGGCCGTAGCGGTGGGCCAGGCCCAGGAAGTCCAGCAGGACCTGGTCCCGGGACCGGCTCAGGCTGGCCCGGCCCGTGTACAGGTACTGCAGCAGCATGGAGAAGGCCTCGGCCCGGGTCTCCTCCAGGACCACCTCCGCCTGGGGCTGGGACTCCTTCATGCCCCCGTACAGCAGGGCCCTGCGGGGGGGGAGGGGGGGGGGGGGGTTAGACCTGGTCCAGACCTGGTCTAGAAGCAGAGCCCTGGTTAGCGTTGTAGCTAGCAGCTAGCTACAACGCTAGCTCTGCTCCAAACATGACGCCATTTTGTTTTTGGGAATGTTTCTTTCTCGTTCACATGGCAACGTTGTGAAAACAACGTCCGTACCCCCCCTCAAAGCGCCTCCCCTCCACCAGGAAGGTGACGTCACTGTACCCCCCCCCACCCCCCCAGGACTACCTGAAGTAGTGGCAGCGTGCGGCCAGGATGACGCGGTGCGCCGGGAAGCGCCTCCCCTCCACCAGGAAGGTGACGTCACTGTACTCCTCCCCCAGCACCAGAACCCCCAGCTGCTCTGACAGCAGGTGGACGTGGTCGATCTCTGACACCGACGCCAGAGGACGCAGGGGGTGGCTGTTACTCATGGTGGACACTGGACACTCATCTGAACCTGGGCGGGGACAGGGGGGGAGAGACAGAGAGAGAGACAGACACACAGACAGAGACAGAGAGACAAAGACAAACAGAGACAGTGAGACGCAGAGACACAGAGAGAGACAGACACACAGACAGACAGAGAGACAAAGACAAACAGAGACAGTGAGACGCAGAGACACAGAGAGAGACAGACACACAGACAGACAGAGAGACAAAGACAAACAGAGACAGTGAGACGCAGAGACACAGAGAGAGACAGACACACAGACAGACAGAGAGACAAAGACAAACAGAGACAGTGAGACGCAGAGACACAGAGAGAGACAGACACACAGACAGACAGAGAGACAAAGACAAACAGAGACAGTGAGACGCAGAGACACAGAGAGAGACAGACACACAGACAGACAGAGAGACAAAGACAAACAGAGACAGTGAGACGCAGAGACACAGAGAGAGACAGACACACATACAGACAGAGAGACAGAGAGACAGACACAGACAGAGGGACACAGAGAGAGACAGACAGTGGGACACCGAGACAGAGAACCATCAAACCGAAAGTAAACAAAAAAGCCAGAAGCTAACCAGAGCTAATGCTATATGCGAACTTTACTTACTTACGAACATAACTTACGAATCATTGTGATTCATCACAGCGTGAAATAAACCGAGTTCATAGTCAAACTGGACTCATGTTATTAAAATCATTTCGAAAAACCACAATATATTCATGTTTTCACCAGATGCTAACGGCTAACTTAACCGATGCTAACCTGGATAAAACGGAGTTCCGGTCCCGGTTTGAACCCGCCGAGCGGTCTTACGTCACTTCCGGTGCCAGCAGCGGTTTACGTCCGGGAGGCCGCGGCGGTTAAAGTCCAGGGAGAGCAGGACAGGAGAAGGACGAGGCGGAGGAGACACGAGCAGCTTCACAGCCTCCAGACCAGTCCAACATCACAACAGGAAGTTCACCGCCGATCACTTCCGCTTCCGGACGCGGAACTTCACAATACGGGCCTTGCGGAGGACTGCACTTCAAAGTAAAAGAAAACAAATCCATTCAGTCTGTTGTCTTGTAGTCAAGACCACCTGACCCAGAACAAGACCACCTGAGTTGGATTATTACGGTGCCTGTCAAAATAAAAGTACCACGTTTGATGTTATTACTGTGACTATAAAAATAAAAGTACCAAGTTGGATTGCTATTATGGTGACTGTCAAAATAAAAGTAACAAGTTGGATTGTTATTACGGTGACTGTCACAATAAAAGTACCACGTTTGACGTTATTACTGTGACTGTAAAAATAAAAGTACCAAGTTGGATTGTTATTACCGTCACTGTCAAAATAAAAGTATCAAGTTGGATTGTTATTACGGTAGCTGTCACAATAAAAGCACCAAGGTGGATTGTGATGACGGTGACTGTCACAATAAAAGTACCACGTTTGATGTTATTACTGTGACTGTAAAAATAAAAGTACCAAGTTGGATTGTTATTCCCGTGACTGTCAAAATAAAAGTATCAAGTTGTATTGTTATTACAGTAACTGTCACAATAAAAGCACCAAGGTGGATTGTGATGACGGTGACTGTCACAATAAAAGTACCAAGTTGGATTGTTATTCCCGTGACTGTCAAAATAAAAGTACCAAAGTGGATTGTTATTATGGTGACTGTCAAAATAAAAGCAACAAGTTGGATTGTTATTATGGTGACTGTAAAAATAAAAGTATCAAGTTGTATTGTTATTACAGTAACTGTCACAATAAAAGCACCAAGGTGGATTGTTTTGACGGTGACTGTCACAATAAAAGCACCAGGGTGGATTATGACCAGGGTGTTAATGAATCTTGCTGGAGGACCTCAGGCCAGCAGGAAACAGGAAGTTGTGGCCAGAAGAAGAAGAAGAAGAACCTTCAACATGTCGACATGTTTGTTTCTTCTTTTACACATAAAAAGGAAGTTTGACAGTTTGAGGTTCCTCTTATTGACTCTTTCACATTAATGGTGAGAACTTTTTCTCTTCTGGTCCTTTGGAACCAAACGACCCACGGAGATTGTTTACATGCAAAGTGATGTATAAACAAAGTGTGTTGTTGTTGTTGTTGTTGTTGTTGTTGTTGTTGTTGTGTGGCGATAGAGCTTCGTTCCTGCTCAGTTATTTATTTATTCATTTATACATTTTATAAATTTTTATATTTATTCATTCTTTTATTTATTTATTTAGTTTTTCAAATTTTCAGTTATTCATTTATTAATCAACTTATACATTTCTTTCTTTCTTTCTTTCTTTCTTTCTTTCTTTCTTTCTTTCTTTCTTTCTTTCCTCAGATATTTATTCAGTCGGTCCCTCGGTTGAATTACAGTTTAAAACCTGAGCCAGATGGGATCAACTTAATAAAAGTCAACATTTGGACGTTTTTTACTCAAAGTGAAAAGTTCACACTGTTGAACATGATACAAAAAAAACACTTTTATCAAGTGTAAATATAAAATAGCAGGAGAAAAATAACATGACAAATGAAAACAATAGATCAGTGCAACAAAACCTGGTGAGAAACAATTGAGCAATAATTTGTAAGTTACACAATCATCAACCACCAACTCTCCCACCGGACAGGAAACGAGGAGAGGAAGACTGAGGTCTAAGCCCCGCCCCCAAAGGAAAACCAACCAACAACATTCAACCAACGTTACTTTTTCACGTCTTTACACTGTAAGAAATACCCGTCGCAAGAACAGTGGCTAAAACGGTAGAACAGCAACAGAACGATTCTGTGAAAATAGCGGAAACTGACAGAAGACGTCCGTCTCAGATGGTCTCGGGGGGAAACGAGGCGGTTCGGTCCGTCCCTCCGTCCGTCCCGGCGAGTCGCAGCGTCACCAACCAGGGTGGAGGACGTGGACTAACCCCAACCGCTAAACGTCCTCTTAGCGTTGGACGGTGGAGTAGAGGACGTCTGGGTCCGGAGGACAGGAAGCAGCAGCTCTCACGGTGCTGTAGGTCACCGTCTGTCCTCCGTCCTCCTGCCAGAGACAGACCACAGCGTCACCAAACCTTACGGGGAGGGGTAGGGTAGGGTCAGGGGCAGGGGCAGGGGCAGGGTTAGGGCCAGGGTCAGGGTCAGGGGCAGGGGCAGGGTCAGGGTCAGGGTCAGGGGCAGGGTCAGGGTTAGGGGTAGGGTCAGGGTCAGGGTTAGGATAGGGTTTGGATAGGGTCAGGGTTGGGTTAGGGTCAGGGGTAGGGTAGGGTCAGGGGCAGGGGCAGGGTCAGGGTTAGGGTAGGGTCAGGGTTGGGTTAGGATAGGGTTAGGGTAGGGTCAGGGTTGGGTTAGGGTCAGGGTTAGGGGTAGGGTCAGGGTCAGGGGTAGGGTCAGGGTCAGGGTCAAGGGTAGGGTCAGGGTCAGGGTCAGGGTCAAGGGTAGGGTCAGGGTCAGGGTCAGGGTCAGGGTCAGGGTCAGAGGTAGGGTCAGGGTCAGGGGTAGGGTCAGGGTCAGGGTCAAGGGTAGGGTCAGGGTCAGGGTCAGGGGTAGGGTTAGGGGTAGGGTTAGGCCTAAATCTGCTAACTCTGGGTTTGGTAAGGACTCCTCAAGGCCTTGGGAAAGACATTACCTGGAATTTCCTGTCGGTCTTCTCACTGTGGCTGATGGTCGCATAGGAAACCTCGTCTTCAGGGTCGACCTGCAAACCAAGAGGCGACGGGGAGGATGAGTGGAACAGCTGAGTGGAACAGCTGAGTGGAACAGCTCCTCTGTGGAACAGCTCCTCTAGTGGAACAGTTCCTCTAGTGGAACAGCTCCTCTGTGGAACAGCTCCTCTAGTGGAACAGCTCCTCTAGTGGAACAGTTCCTCTGTGGAACAGTTCCTCTAGTGGAACAGCTCCTCTGTGGAACAGTTCCTCTAGTGGAACAGTTCCTCTGTGGAACAGCTCCTCTAGTGGAACAGCTCCTCTGTGGAACAGTTCCTCTAGTGGAACAGTTCCTCTGTGGAACAGCTCCTCTGTGGAACAGCTCCTCTAGTGGAACAGCTCCTCTGTGGAACAGTTCCTCTAGTGGAACAGTTCCTCTGTGGAACAGCTCCTCTAGTGGAACAGCTCCTCTGTGGAACAGCTCCTCTAGTGGAACAGCTCCTCTGTGGAACAGTTCCTCTAGTGGAACAGTTCCTCTGTGGAACAGCTCCTCTAGTGGAACAGCTCCTCTGTGGAACAGCTCCTCTAGTGGAACAGCTCCTCTGTGGAACAGCTCCTCTAGTGGAACAGCTCCTCTGTGGAACAGTTCCTCTAGTGGAACAGTTCCTCTGTGGAACAGCTCCTCTGTGGAACAGCTCCTCTAGTGGTGGAGTAGTTAGCTCCTGTAGCGGAGCAGCTAGCTCCTGTAGCGGAGCAGTTAGCTCCTGTAGCGGACCAGCTAGCTCCTGTAGCGGAGCAGTTAGCTGCTGTAGCGGACCAGCTAGCTCCTGTAGCGGAGCAGCTAGCTCCTGTAGCGGACCAGCTAGCTCCTGTAGCGGAGCAGCTAGCTCCTGTAGAAAGTGTCTTGAAAGGAGCCTGGATCAGGTGAAAGTTTCCAGTTTGAAGAGCCGGCAGGAGGGTAGGGTCAGGGTTCACCTCCTGCTGGGTTAAAGGGTAGGGTCAGGGTTCACCTCCTGCTGGGTTAAAGGGTAGGGTCAGGGTTCACCTCCTGCTGGGTGAAAGGGTAGGGTCAGGGTTCACCTCCTGCTGGGTTAAAGGGTAGGGTCAGGGTTCACCTCCTGCTGGGTTAAAGGGTAGGGTCAGGGTTCACCTCCTGCTGGGTTAAAGGGTAGGGTCAGGGTTCACCTCCTGCTGGGTTAAAGGGTAGGGTCAGGGTTCACCTCCTGCTGGGTTAAAGGGTAGGGTCAGGGTTCACCTCCTGCTGGGTTAAAGGGTAGGGTCAGGGTTCACCTCCTGCTGGGTTAAAGGGTAGGGTCAGGGTTCACCTCCTGCTGGGTGAAAGGGTAGGGTCAGGGTTCACCTCCTGCTGGGTTAAAGGGTAGGGTCAGGGTTCACCTCCTGCTGGGTTAAAGGGTAGGGTCAGGGTTCACCTCCTGCTGGGTTAAAGGGTAGGGTCAGGGTTCACCTCCTGCTGGGTGAAAGGGTAGGGTCAGGGTTCACCTCCTGCTGGGTTAAAGGGTAGGGTCAGGGTTCACCTCCTGCTGGGTGAAAGGGTAGGGTCAGGGTTCACCTCCTGCTGGGTTAAAGGGTAGGGTCAGGGTTCACCTCCTGCTGGGTTAAAGGGTAGGGTCAGGGTTCACCTCCTGCTGGGTGAAAGGGTATGGTCAGGGTTCACCTCCTGCTGGGTTAAAGGGTAGGGTCAGGGTTCACCTCCTGCTGGGTTAAAGGGTAGGGTCAGGGTTCACCTCCTGCTGGGTTAAAGGGTAGGGTCAGGGTTCACCTCCTGCTGGGTTAAAGGGTAGGGTCAGGGTTCACCTCCTGCTGGGTGAAAGGGTAGGGTCAGGGTTCACCTCCTGCTGGGTTAAAGGGTAGGGTCAGGGTTCACCTCCTGCTGGGTGAAAGGGTAGGGTCAGGGTTCACCTCCTGCTGGGTTAAAGGGTAGGGTCAGGGTTCACCCAGCAGGAGGTGAAGAACCAAACTGCGTCTCAACAGACGATGTTGGATGGGTTTGGGTTTTAGGGTTCTGGTTTTAGGGTTGGGGTTTTAGGGTTCTGGTTTTAGGGTTGGGGTTTTAGGGTTCTGGTTTTAGGGTTCTGGTTTTAGGGTTGGGGTTTTAGGGTTGGGGTTTTAGGGTTCTGGTTTTAGGGTTGGGGTTTTAGGGTTCTGGTTTTAGGGTTGGGGTTTTAGGGTTCTGGTTTTAGGGTTGGGGTTTTAGGGTTGGGGTTTTAGGGTTCTGGTTTTAGGGTTGGGGTTTTAGGGTTCTGGTTTTAGGGTTGGGGTTTTAGGGTTGGGGTTTTAGGGTTGGGGTTTTAGGGTTGGGGTTTTAGGGTTCTGGTTTTAGGGTTGGGGTTTTAGGGTTGGGGTTTTAGGGTTGGGGTTTTAGGGTTGGGGTTTTAGGGTTCTGGTTTTAGGGTTCTGGTTTTAGGGTTGGGGTTCGGGCTTTCAGTCAGTTTCCATCTCAGGATTGTTTAGAACCGATCCAGATCTGAAGTTAGTAGAACGTTTCTGTAGACCTAGATCTCATAGAACCCACCAGGTTCTGATCCACCGCCGGCCCAGGTCCTGAAAAGACAGAAGACGAGATGGTCTTAGGGTCTCTCTGGACACGGGGGCGACATGTAGTCCAGATCATTAGAACTATCATCCGTCCCTCATCCAGGCTGGGGGGACACACCAAGACCACTTTGTAAAGGACCAGGACTACCCTCCAGCCTGTTGGTACTGAGGACTGAGAGGAGGACTAACCTCTGGTCCTGCTCCACCTGAAGACCAGGACTGCTGCCACTAAGACCAAAACCAGACCCACGGCGAGGACCAGGTAAAACCACCAGGGGCCTGGACAGAAGGAAAACCACCATGATCTTCTTCAAGATCTTGATCCAATAAGAGGACGACTCACCTGGACCAGACCTGGACCAGACCTGGACCAGAAAATGTCTCTAGAAAGACCCCCCCATACGATCCACACCTGTTGAGTCTGCTGAAGCTCCGCCGGTTCCACTTCCTGGTTTCCTGGTCGGTTCCTGGTCACCTGGACCAGAAACAGTTGAAAACATCTGGATATTTCTGCTCCACTAATAAACTCTTATTTTGGTGTGACACTCGTCATGGGTCACCTGGGGGACGAGGTCTGAGGACAAGTCTTTGTCCCGTGGAGCCGTCCGTCACTTCACAGGACAGGAAGTCCAGATGACGAGTCGTCTTCAGAGTCACAGTGGAAGAACAATCGTCGTTTGTTGTCGTTGTTTCTTTATCGGCATCGTTGATGTTCCACCTCACTTCCTGTTTACAGGAGGGAGACGTCAGGAAGCATTTCAGCTTCAGCTCGTCGTCGACTTCGTCTTCAGTCACTATGAAAGAAACACAAAAGAGACAAACTGGTTTGGTTCTGATTCCGACTGAAGCCAGAATCTGGTTCTAAAGACTCACCGGCAGCGACAGACAGATCCACAGACGATCTGGAATCTATGACGAGTTTCCCCGGAACGTCTTGTCTGTACTGGACGCAGGAATAACGACCAGCATCCTGAACAGAGACGTTGTTTATCACCAGAGAACAATCTGCTGGGACCCTCAGTCGTTCTGATTGATCTGGATCGTCTTTGATCTTCCCGAGTCCAACGAGCTCCACGGTCTGAGACCCGTCGCTGTAGTTCCACGTCGTGGCGTCACAGTCCTGCTGGTCCAGCAGACGACCACATCTCAGAGAAACGATCTCGCCTCGAGAAACGATCTCTCCTTGAGAAACGATCTCTCCTTGAGAAACGATCTCTCCTTGAGAAACGATCTCTCCTGGAGAAACGATCTCTCCTTGAGAAACGATCTCTCCTGGAGAAACGATCTCTCCTTGAGAAACGATCTCTCCCGGAGAAACGATCTCTCCTTGAGAAACGATCTCTCCCGTAGAAACGATCTCTCCCGGAGAAACGATCTCTCCTTGAGAAACGATCTCTCCTTGAGAAACGATCTCTCCCGGAGAAACTATCTCTCCTGGAGAAACGATCTCTCCTTGAGAAACGATCTCTCCTGGAGAAACGATCTCGCCTCGAGAAACGATCTCTCCCGGAGAAACGATCTCTCCTTGAGAAACGATCTCTCCTGGAGAAACGATCTCTCCTTGAGAAACGATCTCACCTGGAGAAACGATCTCTCCCGGAGAAACGATCTCTCCTGGAGAAACGATCTCTCCTTGAGAAATGATCTCTCCCGTAGAAACGATCTCTCCCGGAGAAACGATCTCACCTGGAGAAACGATCTCTCCTTGAGAAATGATCTCTCCCGTAGAAACGATCTCTCCCGGAGAAACGATCTCTCCCGGAGAAACGATCTCTCCTTGAGAAACGATCTCTCCTTGAGAAACGATCTCTCCTTGAGAAACGATCTCTCCTGGAGAAACGATCTCTCCTTGAGAAACGATCTCTCCTGGAGAAACGATCTCTCCTGGAGAAACGATCTCTCCTGGAGAAATGATCTCTCCTTGAGAAACGATCTCACCTGGAGAAACGATCTCTCCTTGAGAAACGATCTCTCCCGGAGAAACGATCTCTCCTTGAGAAACGATCTCTCCTGGAGAAACGATCTCTCCTGGAGAAATGATCTCTCCTTGAGAAACGATCTCACCTGGAGAAACGATCTCTCCTGGAGAAACGATCTCTCCCGGAGAAACGATCTCTCCTTGAGAAACGATCTCTCCCGGAGAAACGATCTCTCCTTGAGAAACGATCTCACCTGGAGAAACGATCTCTCCCGGAGAAACGATCTCTCCCGGAGAAACGATCTCTCCCGGAGAAACGATCTCTCCCGGAGAAACGATCTCTCCCGGAGAAACGATCTCTCCCGGAGAAACGATCTCTCCCGGAGAAACGATCTCTCCCGGAGAAACGATCTCTCCTTGAGAAACGATCTCACCTGGAGAAACGATCTCTCCCGGAGAAACGATCTCTCCCGGAGAAACGATCTCTCCCGGAGAAACGATCTCTCCTTGAGAAACGATCTCTCCTTGAGAAACGATCTCTCCTTGAGAAACGATCTCTCCTGGAGAAACGATCTCTCCTTGAGAAACGATCTCTCCTTGAGAAACGATCTCTCCTTGAGAAACGATCTCTCCTTGAGAAACGATCTCTCCTGGAGAAACGATCTCTCCTGGAGAAACGATCTCTCCTGGAGAAACGATCTCTCCTTGAGAAACGATCTCTCCTATAGAAACGATCTCTCCTGGAGAAACGATCTCTCCTGGAGAAACGATCTCTGCTGCTCTCTGAACGACTGCAGCTGCTGTGGAGGAAACAGAACAAACTCCTGAGAAACATTTGTCCTGGAAACTAACTTTTAATTAACGACTTTCACTAACTTTCACTAACTTTGACTAACTTTGACTAACTCTCAGTAACTTTTAATAACTTTGACTAACTTTGAGTAACTTTGACTAACTTTGATTAATTTTGACTAACTTTCACTAAATTCGACTAACTTTGACTAACTCTCAGTAACTTTTAGTAAGTTTTAGTAACTTTGATTAACTTTGATTAACTTTCACTAACTTTCACTAACGTTGACTAACTTTCACTAACTTTCACTAACTTTGCATAACTCTTAGTAACTTTTACTAACTTTGACTAACTCTCAGTAACTTTTAGTAACTTTGACTAACTTTCACGAATGTTGACTAACTTTCACTAACTTTGACTAACTTTGAGTAACTCTCAGTAACTTTTAGTAACTTTGACTAACTTTCACTAACTTTGACTAACTTTGCATAACTCTTAGTAACTTTTACTAACTTTGACTAACTCTCAGTAACTTTTAGTAACTTTGACTAACTTTCACGAATATTGACTAACTTTCACTAACTTTGACTAACTTTGAGTAACTTTGACTAACTTTGATTAACTTAGTAACTTTTACTAACTTTGACTAACTCTCAGTAACTTTTAGTAACTTTGACTAACTTTGACTAACTTTGACTAACTTTGCATAACTCTTAGTAACTTTTACTAACTTTGACTAACTCTCAGTAACTTTTAGTAACTTTGACTAACTTTCACGAATGTTGACAAACTTTCACTAACTTTGACTAACTTTGCATAACTTAGTAACTTTTACTAACTTTGACTAACTCTCAGTAACTTTTAGTAACTTTGACTAACTTTCACTAACTTTGACTAACTTTGCATAACTCTTAGTAACTTTGACTAACTTTGACTAACTCTCAGTAACTTTTAGTAACTTTGACTAACTTTCACGAATGTTGACTAACTTTCACTAACTTTGACTAACTTTGAGTAACTCTCAGTAACTTTTAGTAACTTTGACTAACTTTGATTAACTTTGACTAACTCTCAGTAACTTTTAATAACTTTGACTAACTTTGATTAACTTTGACTAACTTTTGCTAACATTGACTAACTTTGACTAACTTTGATTAACTTTGACTAACTTTGACTAATTTTGACTAACTTTTAGTAACTTTGACTAACTTTCAGTAACTTTCACTAACTTTGAATAACTTTGATTAACTTCTACTAACTTTGACTAACTTTCAGTAACTTTGACTAAGTCTCAGTAACTTCCAGTAACTTTTAGTAAAGTAAGAGTCTCGACTTAAAACTGAACTTTGAGTTTGCATTTTCTTCTTCAGTCACTTCATAACTTTTCATCCATAGCA